>NC_137522.1:4450000-4892500 GCF_041902795.1 Electrophorus electricus
CATTCTTCTCTTCCTTCTCCTTCTTAAGGAACGGAGCCCTAAGCAGTGTCTGGCAGATGGCAGTGCCTGCCGCAGAGTAGAAAAACCACGTTACTCTGAGATGAAAAGCAAAAGCAAAAGCTCAGTCCAATAAAGAAGAGGAAATGAGTCAATAGATGCGAGCTGCATGGGAGAGCAGAAACTTCCCAAAGAGTTGAACACAGCAAGACAAAGATGAGTTCCAAGCCCTGTAGGGCTGCTAACTAGCTGTCAGCTGAGGCAGGCTTTTCTGGCCAAATCTGAACAGAGCTGGAGTCTGAGGAAAGGCTCAGGATGGAGCCTTCGTTATTTTCACCTGAGCAAGAGACTTTCGAGGCATGTTAGAATCCTTTCCCCACTGGCACCAATTAATCCAGCCCAGCCCAGGTGATGCTAATTCCACTCGTAAACCTTTTCAGACTAAACACTAAATCACAATTCTCTTTAATTAAAAATTATATGTGTAAATACTCGGATTATTTTACTGTTTGATCCCTGAAAACTTGCAGAGATACAACAGCAGTAATTAGATTAGAAATCTCGAAGTGTCCATGGAAACAGTTACTACTCAGTACTCAAAACATTTATCTCTCTGAGCATTTAATAAATGACTTAGCGTACATACCAGAAAAACATATTTTTCACCTCCAAGGCAGTGGGCAAATTAAATCACTAAATATGGATTTATTTGAAAACCCATACCTTACATGGATACACAGCTTTTTAGATTGGGCTGTTTTTCTTTATTTGTGTTTGCATGCCTGCATGCTGTATTATTGCTGGACTATATTGCTTTTTCTGTAAGAAAAGCCTTGCAGCATCCTGTGCTTACTCCTCCATTATTTCCCATAATGCCATGTGATTGAACTAAGCCTTCACTTAGCTGTGGGACACTCCCCAGTCCCCAACCTACACCCTTCAGTGCTCTCCTTTGGTCAGTAGGTCTGCAACAGAATACACCGGGTGAAGCTCGGTGACTCAGAGAAAGACAAAGTAACAAACCCTCGCTCAGAGAGAGAATAACCATATTTCAGTAGAATCAGAATTAATAGGAATTGTTGGCCTTAATGAGAGAGTTAACCAGGGTAAACAAAGCCTCCTTACAGTAACATTCTCCCAGGCAGGGTTGAGTACAATGTCAGAAGAAAAATACATGTTCTGTAATCAGTTAACCATGTACTGTTGATTCATGCGAGCATGCCCTCAGCAACACTGTAGAATGACAACTTCTAGTACATCTAAGGTAGTGGTGAATTGCACCGTGTTGTGTGGCAACAAAGTTCTTTTATCTTGACCTTTATTCATAGTAACTTGTGTTTTGAGTTCAGTCCAGCAAAGAAGATTTGCTGGAAGAGAAACCGCCTGGGTGTGTGTGTGCATGTGTGCACGTGTGTGTGTGTGTGTGCATTGCATGGCTGCCCCCATGTGTGGTCATCATCTGAGGAAAGTGTATCATGATCTGAGTCACATGATTTTCAGATGCCTCTCATTCAGGCTCAGACCTCATTACACCTGGCATCCTTGTCACTATAGCAAGTGCTAACATAAACAGCACTTTGTTCCATCCAAGACAAGCCAAAAGAGGCTCCTAAGGAAAAGTACACAGCTGTGCTGGGGATACGGGACTCCCTTTATCACAGTTCAGCGAATAAGCCTGCTGGAATGACAACAGGCATTGATTGCCATGTTCATATCAGCATTCCAGCCTTTCTTTTTCTTCTACTTTCAGCTGCTCCCATTAGGGGTCGCCCCAGTGGATCATTTGTCTCCATCTTACTCTGACCTGAGCATCCTCCTCACTCACCACTAGCATTCTTTCCTTTGACAGTCCTTATAAAGCTGGTCACAAATGTGTACAAGAACCATGAAATAAGGAGTTCTTACCCACAGTGAGGTCTATGAAAGGGGAAGGGACCGCACTGGCTGGAACCCCCTCGCTGCCCACGTCTCCACTGCACCATGACAAGGACGAATTCAGTGAAGAAGAGAGGCACAGTCAGCAGCCGTCTCGAGCCCTGTGTGGATCAGATCAATGATCACATTGAAGCTTTTCCTTGCTAGCTTTATCCTTTGTGTCAGATTTTTGCAGAAAAGCATTGTTCGAACTGCTCAAACCACAACATGCTACCGTTGGTGTAGATACCAACGTTTCTCAGCAACAGTGACTGTTGACTGAGTACAGTCACGCAGTACCACGAAATGTCACAGCAGATGTTTCAGTGATGTAATGCAAATATTTCACTAAACACAGGCCCACTGCTCTCCTGAGAAGTATGCAACGATGCAGATATTCCTCGAATTTTCTCTTCGAATGAGCCTTTTTCAGAGATTACTTTTTCTACCCATTCCTCCATGGCATTCTCTTCTACTCTGTCTGTGTTTCTCTGCCTTAACTGCTTGTTGTCAGTGTTGGAGGGGAGTGGGAATCTCCAGGGATATGTACTGCTTTAGGCTATACAACAAATTTACTGAATCTTCACTCTCTCGCTCTCTCTCTTTCTTTTCTCCCGCCTCTTTTACAGTCTCTTTGACTGACATACTTTCTAGTTTATTTCTGGACTGGGATAAGTACTCACAAACTAGAAATCCCTTTTACCTAAATTAATTATTAACCTACAGATTCCTATTTTTTTCTTTTCACATTATTTTCAATATATTATTTCACTACAAAATATCTTTCATTATTTGGCAGAGTTTGCATACCTAACAGGAATTATCAAAGGCCAGGCAAATCCAGGTAAAGTTTGATAGCATGACTCTGACTTCCTAAAGGCTGAATCATCTATTATTCTTTGATCATACTGTCCCCAAACAGGCTTTTGCCATTAATTACAATCCCTTTGAATTATCAGTATGAGGACACATTCTTTCCATTCTAACACTTACATGATTGCCAATAATTGTGAAGATAATTAGAATGATTAAAAAAATTATATGTATTATTATCTTTTAAAATTTAAACTCAACTTCTAAGTTAAATACATAATTTATTACAAGGGGGTTTTTGTTTGTGAAAACACAGGAAACATCTGTCTTCTTTTAGCTGTTGTACTCTTGTATGATGTTGATTTTGGGGACTACAGGTTTCAGCAGGGTGGAGAAGACACATTGAGCATCCAGAAAACAGCCAGGGAAAAAAGGCAGGTGTGGACAGAAGCCATTAGCCTTGCATACCAGAGCACCTCTTCCTCAACAACACTCACACAAGTCCAGCTTTATGGTGCTTCAACAACCCCTGGAGGAAAATAAGCTTAAAAGGGCTCAGAGGTTGTAGTGATAAAGCTTTCTAAGCAGGAGTGCTGTTTTCAGAACACTGTCTCTTTATCCTGCTGACTGAAACTTGTGCTAGTGGCCTGATCCCAAAGCAGCCCTTTGTGGGAACACACAGCCAGCACTGATAGGCATCAGACAGTCAGACACATGATGCAGGTATGTCGCATTTTGCTGTGACTCACACAAACCACAAAAAGGCCCTGATGTGCCCAGGGGGCAAGAGGAGAGGAACCATGCAGATCCACCAAATGAGTAACACTTTTATCACTCTGCTCCACTGCTATTTATTTGTATGTTTCTCGTCTACTGAACTCTGCAACCTTCGCATAGAGGATATCAACAACTGACAAATACAGGTAACACTGTATACAAGCAAATGTAAAAATAGCATATCCCAAATAAAATATCGCTAAATGCTTCTTCCTTTTATCAAATGTGGACATGAGCAGAGTGGGGTCTAAATACACCAACACTAACCCAAGCTAAATTGTTCACAGTGGACCAGCTAAGTAATACTGGTCTGGGTGTGAGCATTGGTGTCAGCGTTGAAATTGCTTTGCAGTTTCAAAATAAACCCTATAGATGACAAAGTAGAATATTTTAATATAAAAATAAATCCATAAGATTTATTAATTGTGCAAATGGGTAGGTGGTTCAGAACATCTTTTCTGTACATGTACATGTCTACTTGTATAGTGGTACAGTTTAACCACTGAAAATGCTACATGCTGCTTTAACTGGGTTCTGGTGAAATTGCAGAGATCCAGGAATAATTCAAAAGAAGACACAAATGGCCTTGGATGGGGGGGGGGCAGGGCGGGGGGGGGGTGTTAGAAAAAAACATGCACATATGCTGTAAATTATTATTTATACTCAACATGAATAATAATTTCTCATATTCATTTACTGCTAGCTAAGGCAATATGAGGACATCGATGGCAAGCACAACAACAAAATTGTTCCAGAACGTAAATCCTAATCACAGAGATGTGGCATATGAGATTCCTCTCTCTGCACCAGAACAGAATGAGACAGTCTCTAGTCATGCTTCTTCACTAGGCAACCTTTCTTTAGGCACAGAGAAAAGGAGCACATTTCCCTTAATAACTTCACAACACATCAGAGAAACTTTGTTTTCCACAGTAACAAGAAAAATTATCATGTAATTACTGTAAGCCCTGAGTCAGACTGGCTACCTGATCTAACAGGATGCTAACCCTGATAACATGGCTTTCTTGCTGCAGATGGAAGGAATGCACTCCACATTTTGTGTAAAGTGAACAGCGGGGCTTTTGGAGTGGCGTCAGGCAGAGGGCATCAGGGCATTAACACTCCTTATTAATCTGGCATTGTGGAAGATAGCAACTCCAACTGGTTACACATTTAGAGTGAGCATCACTTACTAATGCCAGAAAAGACACAAAAAGACACGGACACAAATAGAACAATTCAGAAAGATGCCATGATTTACTTTTCGTTAGGGGGTATAAACTTAGTGAAGTTCAGCCTTTTACAAATGGCCACCATGTATTCTTTTACATTATCAGCATGTTGGTTAACCAATAGTTATAGTGGATGTTTTTGTTTATAGTTTTTGTTTTCAATATTCATGGTTCCAGTTTAAGGATGATATAGTTGGAAACACCAAAAAGGTGGTTGATGAAAGTTCTGGAAAGGGATTAAGCTGCTGAGATGGAATTTTAAGTCAGCTAGACGTCCCCGAGGCAAATCCCAAAAAAAGTTATCCAATGCTTTGTGACCCTAATGATCACCATGACTCTAGGTGCCACCTTCTTCTGCAAACCTCCAATCAGAACTTGGCAACTGTTGTTATCTGCCATAACCCTGGACATCAGTACAATTCACTCAAATAAAGAAACTTCTCAAGGGACATATGTGAATTAACAGATAGATTAAAAGCTTGAAAAAATATCACCAGATACTTTGAGAAAGCAGATGACATATTGCACACCCATGACAAATTTAATGGAAAGTCAGCAGTGAATCAGTGTGGTTTTTGAGGAACCACAGTCACTGAATTAGCTGTAAAGTAGTGGGTTTGTTCTCCTGCAGAGAAAAATGTAAAACTCACACTGACAAATCACACTGATGTGAATACCTTTTCAGGGCAAGAAGCCTTGGGACTGTATGTATTCCTCCTTTAAAAATTATGTTCTCCACATAAGTAAAACATGATCCCAGCAACCTCAAACATCAGCTGTGCTTGTATTATCAACAATGAGGCAGAAGCACAGGGCTGATTCCTCCATCGCGTGTAGGACAATGTTTTGGAAATATCCAGACTGAAGCTGACATAATTTCTTTGCATTTTTTACCCAGCGCATGTATTTTTCTTAATCTAATTTGGAAAGCTTTGCATACTTTTCTCCTCAAACCCTGCCAATTGCTATAATGCATTCTTGGCTTGTGAGTGATGTTTTGTTTTTGACAGGTGAATGGTTGGAGAAGGGTGGAGCAGGTTCGTTTCTTGGATGTAGTGATCTGGCTCCCAGCAGGGCCAAGGCAAACAGGCTCTTATGGGAATGAACCTTGTCTTTGGCAATACTTGAGGACTCCTCCCTGGACTGATACCTAGCACTGGTATGCCTCCCTGGGCTTAGAACACACTCATGTAGGTTATCAATTGCAGACACAGATAAACCCAGAACATGCCAAACACATTCTGGTCATGATCTGTCAAGCAGTTCTCCAACTATCACTAATGGATTTTGGAGCTATATATATATATATATATATATATGTGTGTGTGTGTGTGTGTGTGTGTGTGTGTGTGTGTGTGTGTATAGTGAGCATCCAGTCATTTTTCGCCAGAAAAAGCCTAATAAACATAATGCCTCATACCCAACTACTAGTAACTCGTCCTACCAAACTAGCATGTACTGGCCCAGTGACTCTGTGAGCACATTCTGAACACTCCTGTGGGTAAAATAAATTTACCTAAGCTTTTTTCCGATCATAACTTCACTAACATGAAACCTGCTTGTGGAACTTATGCTAGCCAGTATTTCTTTGCCGTTTTGTCTGTTAATCCCCTTTCATGTGTGAAACCAAGCCCCCTCCCCATTTCTCTGAGGATTCATATCTGGCTCTCTGCCAGAGGAGACTATCAGAGACTCGTCGTTATGAGTGCTCTCACGGCACCAAAGAGGAGGATCAAAGCCTTATCTTTTTCTTATGCCTAATGATTACCACCTGCAAATATGTCAGAGTAGATCCATCAGACCAGACAGACAGACAGCTGGGCAGCTCTCCTGTCAGAGGCCCAGTCTTTTGGATTAATATGGGCATTCTGACAAGTTCCAGACCATTAAAGCATGTGGATAAGGTGAGAAAAACATCTTTACGAACGGATCTGCTGCTTTAAGATGATTAATTGGTTGTGTCAGAGAAACACACACAGATAAAACAACAGCTGTTTTCATTTACATATCACAGCAATGATTGTGGGTTGAATCTCAACAGTGAGGAGATATTCTAGAGCTGCAGGAGTTCAAAAACTATTTTTAGATTCCATTAGCCATATAACTAACCCTTTGATTGATATTGTTAATTATTAGAAACACACCTTTTTGATTTACTTGATACTTTGCATCTTCAATTTGGCTTACACCAGTTCCCAGTCCTTGAGCACCACACTGTACTCAAGTTTCCAGACTTGAACTCTCCTGAAAGGCTTGGGCATATCTTAAAAGTGAAAACAAGGCTATGCTGTTAAATTAGAAACCATAAAAATGTGCATAGAGCCCCAACGTTTGTGACTGGTGCCCGCTGAGAACGTTTGCATCCTTTGCAAGTCTACTAGCTATATTGCACAGAAATTAGTTTATTTAGGCCTTACTATCACTATTAAATGATATTAGACTTATGAGCTTTAACATGTGATGACTTTGATAAGATGATGAGACTGCAGCTTAGCTGTTATAGTTCCTGAAGCTGTAACTGTTTAATTGCTTTACAGTGAAAATAAAATGACCGTGAATTAAAGAGGCTGATTTAGACAAGCGATTATGTCGTGGGTCCTCTTTTAGCAACTGAAACAATATAAAGCAGTGGGGGATGACTGCAGCTCAAGGTCACTGCACTGTCTGTGCTGCACGTGTGAGCAGCTGGAGAGATGCCCTGTTAGTCTTGTTAATGAAATAATTAGTGCCAGGCTCTCATGGTGGACATCTCAGAGGGACCTCAGTAAGACAGGGCCGTCTGTCTCCACTCCTGCTCCTTTCTAAATGGCTCTTATTATTTAATTAACCAAACAAACACTTGCTAACCATCCTCGTGAGGCCCTCCAGCACTTTAACCTATACGTCTGCCCTCTCAAAACATGCAAGATTTCTTCATCAGCTCTCATCTGGTTTTGCTGTGGTTAACAGTGAGCTCAAGCTATCTGTAGAAAATATGGAGACCATTAGTTTCATTAAGAAACTGATGATCTTGACATAATATGCACTGACTTTTAGTCTACATCAAATTAGTATTTCAAAGTACAAAATGTACAGTACATTCGGTCCAATACCACAAAGTATCCTTAGTGAGGATGAAATGTTTTTCCAACAACTTTTTAATGCATGGTCTGTTCACTTCTCCCCTTTCATGCACAGACCGGCAAGTTCTATCAGTCTTGCAAAAATCTTCAACCCGGACAACACCATCTATTTTCCCATCTTCCAGAGAGAAAAAAGCGATCGACTATGTGCCCGGTTATCAGACTGCGAGAGTGGAGAGCATCGATCTTCTGTCATTCTCTGAGGAGCAATCTGCACAGTCCAGCCATCTTTAGCATTTTGAGGAGAACCACTTACACCATTACCAGTTATAAAGCTTCTCCAGCTTGATGTAACAATGGCTACAATGTGAAGGAGGTAAAATGGGCTTAAAAAGTTTCCCACTCTCTCTTGGACATATTGTGTGGCTCGAGCTGCAGTGTCTGAGCTTCACGTGAGCGTCTTGTGTGTGCTGTGCTTTTCGTTCACCCCCCGAGTGTCCTAGATTGTCACATCCATTGTGTTATGCGAAACAGGGCCTTGGAGCTTTCCAGGCAATAGGAGGTGATGCAACTCCAAATTAAAACTGTAGTAATTTCCTAAGTGTGGAATGCTGTGGAAAAACTAATCTCAGGCACTTCACAGAAGCTGGACTGGAGTCAGGATGATACTTGCTTAGCTTCCAGGTGTTGCTGAATGTATAAAGAGAGGCCTAATGACCCTTGAGATAAGGAGTTTTCCAAACTAGACAGCCTTCTGGCTAAAATGATAGTGTAGCTGCTCAATTCAGACCCCCTGCTACTATGCATATATAATGATGCTCCAGTCTTTCAGGACATCCACACACAGACCAATTACCCTGTCATGCAATTGGACAGAATACCTTATTCATGAAGCACAAAACATTCATTTTCCCTTTGAAAAAAAGAAATGAAAAAAAAAAAAAAGAAACGCCTCTTTACAAAACATACCTTTTCTGTCAAAAGCTTCTGACAAAAGCTTATGTTTAAGTTGTGGCAGCTCCAGTAAACAAAATACTGCCCAATAAAACCTACTGTTCTCTGCCTTTTCAGTGTTTTAATATGTTATTGTCTCACTTGGCAGATGCATGTATTTGTGTGTGTATATTTAAGTTACTACACTTTGTTTTAAGCTAAAAATTAGTTGTATCATTTTAAAATAATTGTCTCTTTATTCACATTTCAGAAGTGTTTTTATATAACAACTGTTTATTTATAACAACTTTTTCATCTGTGATCATTTTCCACTGCTACCAACTATCCAGAATCAATAAAACCAGAGCTTTTCTCATTCAAACGGCCTACATTCGATCTGGGTCTCTCCGTGCCAGTGAAAGGTGGAGATGAAGGCAGGTGAACTGGTTTGTCCTGTTGGCTGTTTGTTTTGTTGCTCACGGAGTGGCGGCTGAAGCAAAATAATCATTAAGCTTTTCCCTGTGCATCAGAGAAGTGGACAAACTGCACTTCCCAGAGGCACCTCCAGCATGCGGTGTCACTCTCGCAAGCTTTCATCTCGGAGACATGACACTGAGTTAATTACTCAGTTTGTGTAGCGTGAGAAGCACATACTACACGGATACAACTCACCTTTAATGCATGTTTGTCAATAACCCACATGACTGAAGTGTGTTGGTTCCCAGGGTAAAGGAAATAGTTGACTCTGGCTAACAAGTTCCCAGTCTTCATTATGCACACACTCCTGCTTGTGTAGAATTCAGCAGCATTTCACTGGATACCTCTCATATAGAGGACAGTGGCCATAACACCCAGACGTTCTGTGGATACAGCAAATGTCCAGCCATACAAGAGAACTCTGCAGCACTTGGGTAAAGTTGTTCCATAATGAATGTTAATGACCAACACTTAACACAGGTCTAGGGAACAGTATGGCCATCAATAGAAAATAAATCTACCTGTAACACATATATACAAAATATGCAAAGAGTTCAAAGAAAGTACACAAATTTGTTTGAATTAATATTAAATTAAATACATGCTTCTAATCAATGTGTTTCACCTGGTCTCACAGTGTAGCTGTTCCAGTTCTTGTGCCAAACACCTCTGTGATGACTGTCACTGGGATGACTGTCATTGGAATGAGTCTATTAGTCTATTTTTTAATTCATTAGAACTTGACTATATGACTATATGTGAATGGTCAGTAGAAATAACAGATGGTTTGTAAAGCCAGAACGTGACATTTACCAACCACTGAAAATTACATCCACCCAAATTAAACAGACTGAGCTCATTCATTTATATTAGTGGTGTGTACGGGCAGATGATGTGCTCTGTTTGTATTTCTTGTGGGAATGACTTCAGACTGTATGGCCCAGGGGCGGGGGGGGGGGGGGTGTTAGTGTTACAGCAGAGCTTGCATTGATTAGAGCAGGTTCATTTCTGCAGTATCTTGATCACATACTCCTCTTTGGTCAGGCTCTCCTCTGTGTTAGTGTGCTTCTCTTCACACATCTCTTTTTTTCTCTTCTGTCTCCCTGTTTTTCCCAAATGATGTCTCCCACTAATGTGAGTTTAGTCAATTTAAGAATGTGCACATTCTGAAAACTTGTCAAATAAAATTCTACCCTGCATTGTTGAGCTTTGCTGTAGATATATGGACAGAGGAACCTGATCCCTGAGGAGAAATTTGGATGCTTGATCAGCAAATGCATGCATAACAAACAGAATACCAGTCATACAGAATGGTGCAAAGACACAATGCACAACATCACACCTAGAGAAAAGCAGGCTACGGAACTCATAACACCAGCATAAACAGGGTTGTGTGCAAATACAAAAACAACCAACAAAAAAAGACAGACAGTAGACAGTGTAATAAGAGTAAATTGCTTATATACATTATAAATGGCATAGATAAATTTGGAAGTTTGCTGCGATTGTTACTGGTGTGTGGATAGTGTCTGTGTACAGATTCTGACCTGTGTGAGAGGTTTGGGTTAATGTGGTATGACAGGAGGTTCCACTGTAGGGGAAATATCTCCAATACTGCTCGCCAGAACTCCGTGATGGGATGAGCTGGTCGCTCCATCATGTGTACAGCAAGATTTGAATTCTGTGTTACAAACCTGTTGTTCAGTGAGTTTATCCTCGACCATTCTGGCTCTCTTCACTTACTACTCCACATAGCCTCCATGTTCAAAGTCTACATGAACAGCAGCAGGCAGGCAGGGTTCCTGTTTTATGACTGTTTACTCATTCACTCACACATCTGATGCACCCGCAGTGTTTTACACGCCATGCCTGCCTGTCTTACCTGTTTGTGGTTTATATAACACTTGCACGGCATAAATTTTATATCTGTTCTTTAGGGGTTTGGCAGTATTCAACATCTGGGCAACAGAGTTCATCTCACCTTTATATCGTTTAACAGCCACAGCTGACATGCCAAAAAATCCTTAAAGTTGGAAGCATTGTGAATTCCAGAGTATGTAAAAGGCAGTGATGGCCAGCGGCACTCTGCTCAGGATTGTGGTTAATGCTGTGTAATGGCAGTTGACTGAGTCAGGCTGAGTTGACTGAGCTGCACACGTTACACAACAGCTGATTAGCATGCTCGGGGCGAAGTCTAAAAAGCCTGTAATTACAGCAGCCGAACGTGAGGCCACAGCATCAAAATGCCACAGTGTTCAGTAAATGTGTTACAACGCTGGGTGTGTGTTACAGTGCGGCAAATGTGTTACAGCATGGGTGTGTGATGAAGCATGAGGTTTGTGTTTAAGTGTGGGCTATGGGTTAAAATATGGAGTGTGTTAAAGCGTGGAGTTTGTGTGAAAGTCTGAGTTTGTGTTACAGTGTGGGGTGTGTGTTAAAGCATGGAGTTTGTGTTAAACCATGTGGTTTGTTTTAAAGTGTGAATTTTGTGTTAAAGCATGTGGCTTGTCTCAAAGCGTGGGATTTGTGCTAAAGCATGTGATCGATTTTAAATTGTGTGCTTGATTTTAACATGTGGGGTTTGTTTGGAACATTAAGAGTGGCGAGATGTAAAGAGACGAGCTGTTAGTGAACTTTCATAACAGTAATCTCGGAAACACCATATCATCACATATTGTGTTGATGACCCACACTTTCACGTGGTTCCACCAGCACGGAGCAGCATTACAGCACGGGGTGTGTGTAAAGCGTATGCTTGGCTTTGAATTGTAGGTTTGTGTAACTGGGGTACATGTTAAAGTGTGGGGTGTGTGTTAAAATGTGGGGTTTGTGTTACAATAAGGGGTTTGTGTTACGGCATCAGGTTTGTATGACAGTTTGGGGTGTTACAACATTGTTTATGTGCTACACTGTGGGGTTTCTGCTAAAGTATGGGGTTTTTCACAAAGGTTTGTGTGAAAGTGTAGGGTGTTACACCATTGAATGTGTGTTACAGTGCGGGATTTGTGTTAAAACATGAGGTGTGTGTTAAAGCGTGGTGCTTGTGTTAATAAAGCATGGGCTTGTATGGTAATGTATGAGATTAGTTTTAAAGTGTGGACAGTGTTACAGCATGGTGTGTGTGTGTCGGGTTTGTTTTTAATCATAGCCTATATGTTACTGGTGTGGGTATTACATCATAGGGTTTGTGTTTAAGCAAGAGTTGTGTTGCAGTGTGAGGTGTGTTACATGTTCTCTGTTATAGCATGGAGTTTGTGTTAAAGCATGTGGTTTGTTTTAAAATGTGGCATTAGTTTGTAGTATTAAGTGGTGAGATGTAGAGGGATGAGCTGTTAGTGAACTTTCATGACAGTAATCTCAGAAACACCTCTGTCAGATATGGTGCTGATGGCCCACACTATCACTTGGGTCCACCAGCACGGAGCGAATACTGGATATGAAATGACAAAGACCAAAGGCAAACTGTCAAATTAGGTCTAGTGCTTCTGGGAGCACTTTGGAGAACAACTTTACACCTTCCTAACAGCACACGTCCCTATGGACATCCTACTTTAGTCACATAACTAAGCAAGCTGACAGTAGTTCTATGTTAAGGAAAGAAAAAAGCAGAAAAAGAGAGAGAGTGAGGGAAAGAGAGAGGATGAGAGAGAGAAAGAGAAACATACATGAATGTAAACTCAGCCAACAGTGACCTATCACAGAGAGGAGAAGAAGTTGAGACAAGTGCTTGCAAGATGACAGGAGAGAGAAAGGCCCAGCTGGCAGCAGGTATGAGAAAATATCAGAACCTTTCCCAGCTAGACATGAAAATAAGCTCACATCATCTTCAGCACACTTTAGTTTGTTTTTGTTCTTCGTGGAGGTGAGTGAAAACTTTCAATAGAGGTCTGAAAGCTCACTGCCCAGGTTTGCTCAGTACATTTTCCCATTCTATTTTAAAGTTCTACATAAAGGTGAGAGGTCATATATTTCAATTAGAGGTTCTTAGTTGAAACATAGAGGCCCTTTGATCTCTGTAAACTCTTTTTGATTTTGGTTGTTTAATTTAACAGCAATATCTAGGAGTTAAGGTCTGAGTTTTTTATGCACTGTAGTCAATCATTTAATAAAATTCATGAAAAATGATTCTTAATCTAATAACAATCAACACACAATCAAATCTAACTCTTGTTGGCACTCAGAAACAAAATTATTATACAGAAACAAAAACAAATGAACGCCCAGATGAGGACTTGAAAGGACCAGACTAAACTGTCAGGCAAAGGAAGGATTATGTTTGGAAAGTATTAAATTATGGACTCCAAAACACAAAAATAATACAGGAAAAAAGTAAGTGACTCATCTTTAATAATAATTTATCTAGATGTATCTTTCTATTCTATTATTATTATGATTATTATTATTATGATTATTATTATTACTATTATTATTATTATTAACTGATTATTTTATTGTTATTCTTAGGAAGAGATTTAAAGGATCAAGGCATTCCACTACCACTTTTTTTATTGTTCTCTTTCCAACTTTGCGCAGACAGAAAAAAACAAAACAAAAAAAACCCAAAACCTCACCAATAAACGTCTTAAGAAACTTAAGAAAACTGAGTGCTCTGTCTGGGAGTTCTAGGTTGAGGTGTCCTGTATTTTACGTTGCTTTAGGCAAGTACTGTCTAAGTACAAATCTGTCCAGCTGAGAGAAAAGGGCTTAACAAGACACAACATGTGTTTTTGGTAACTTACAGGCAAACTTTCACTTGCGTCACAGGATGTTAACTTTTTTTGCTACACAAAACAAGCATCAATAATACCTCAGGATTTGGGTGATATACTGATATCTGTTCAAGAAAATACCAAATAATTCCTAACATGGTAGTGTAACCTCTTTCTTTGCATGTTTTTGCATTTTCAACACTACTTAAGAAAACACTACTTAAGAAAAAAATGTATTGACAAAACATTTATTGAACACAGACCTTTAATGTAGACTTAGCATTTAATTGCTTAAGGGCATGATATCAGAGACCAGAGGAAGAACCCTTAAAAGCTCCCAGAAAACAATGAACAGTTCTGGTTTGTCCTCCCAAACTTCAACCAGTGTCTTCTGAAAGTGCACACACAAACACAAACACCCCCCACCCCACCCCCGCACACACACACAAACAAACATGGAACCACATATCCCTGTTGAAGGATAACATGCTAGATTTTTCTGCTGTGAATGAATCTTGGTCATTTTCTGATGATATAAGAACAAAATTGAATCTACAGTGTGTATACTGAAAGTTTCCAGACTTTTCAAGTTTTCTGGATTCATCTTAAAAGGTTTTGTAAATGTATTAAAAATAAAAGGCTGAAATGATGCTTTTACATGAGAATTCTGACTCTTTTTTTATGACACTCACAATGGAGCTCTGGCGATTCCTACTTCTATCAGTGGTCCTGGAAATGTTTCTAGTTCTTCACTGAAGTCTACCTGTGGCTACTGGAGTGAGCATAGTCAGGATGTTCATACACCTGTCTATATAAGAATACCAGTCGATGGTGTATGTCAGAATGAAAACCAAGCCATGAGATTAAGAGAATTGTCTGTAGACCTGCAGACAAGGCTGTGCCAAGATCAAGATCTGAGGACACACACACACACACACACACACACACACACACACACACACACACACACACACACACACACACACAAGAAAGCACTGAAAATGCCCAAGAACATAGAATTCTACATTGTCAATTTGATGCTCAGATGTTTGCAACAATCAAGTTTTTCTACATCTGTTCTCCAAGCCAACCTGAGTAATCAGCTGTGAAGGACCCTTGCTACACAAAGACCAAATGGTCACTATCAATGAGATCCACAGTTCCTTTGTGGAGATGGGAGACCCTTACAGAAAGGCAACCATCAGTGCAGTAGTCTAGTTACCATTCAGGGATCTCTGTGATAGAATAATCAGATGGAAGCCATTCTTCACAAAAAGGCACATTAGAGCCCAACAACTCTCATACTATCATAAGCAAGATCCTCAAGTCATATTAAACAAATATTCCTAACAACATGCATGGAGGACACCAGACAGTGAGCATCACCTCATTAATACCGTCCCTACAGTCAAACATAGTGGTGGCAGGGTCATGCTGCGCAGAGGCTTTTCTCTGACATGGACTGGGAGGCAAGTCAGGATAGGGAGAAACATGTCTGCAGAAATATCAAGAATAAACCTATGTGACAACCCATTCCAGGTTGCCCGAGATATCAGGCTGGGGCAAAGGTTTACATTTGATCAAGACAATGATTTGAAGCATACCACCAAGAAAAGACAGGACTGTCTTTGGGAAAACTTTGGACAGGACTGTCTTTGGGAAAGTCCTAGAATGGCCCTTCACCAAAGCTCCCCATCCAACCCAGCTGAGCTTGAATGATTCTGCCAAGAAGAATGGGAGAACCTTCCAACAGAAAGGTGTGCTAAACTCCCAAGAAGACATTATGATGTCACTGCTGCCAAAGGTAATTTAACCAAGTACTAAGTGAGGGTTGGAATAGTTATGTCAATAGAATATTTCAGTTTATATACAAAACATTCTAAAACCTGTTTTTGCCTTGTGTTTGTTGTTGTTGTTGTTTTGTTCTTTGGGGGGGGGGGGGTGCTTGATTGCTGAGGAAAATTTGAGTTAAATCCATTTTAAGATGAGTCTGAAACATACCAAAATGTGAAAACTTTGAAAGGTTCAGAGAACTTTTTATATGTACTGCATATCAAGTCTTCTTACACATCCTGATGCATAGTGATGTGGTAAATACTGTATAATCGGGAATATAAAGTAAAACACAGATATAAGGATAAAATAAACACTCCACCCCCCATGTAGCTGCAGTGAAGACATGTCCCTCCAGTAGCCTTAGTTTAGGCTCCCCCATAGTCTAAGTGTAGACTCCACCCACAGTAAACTCTCTGTGTATATACTCAGAATGTGAAAAAAGCTAAAGTAGGGGAAGGAGATCATTTAAATTCTGTGTGTGTGTGTGTGTGTGTAGCTGATGTAAAGCAGACATAATAAAAAAAAACAGGCACAGGACATCAAGGTGTTCATACCAGTACAAGGGATGAACAGTGTGTGCAGACACACTTTAAAACAGACTTGTACAATCTCACCCACTCACACACAAATATATACAAACACACATTCATACATACACACATTTGCTGACAGGGTTGGATCTGGCAGAGTGGCTGTGTGGTAATGACAGGGCAAAGAGTTG
This sequence comes from Electrophorus electricus, assembly GCF_041902795.1. NCBI lineage: Eukaryota > Metazoa > Chordata > Actinopteri > Gymnotiformes > Gymnotidae > Electrophorus > Electrophorus electricus. The sequence continues at coordinate 4,466,472 of NC_137522.1, forward strand.
AACCCAGGTGCTACACCCCCCACCCCCTTATAAAAGCACACACACACACACACACACACACACACACACACACACACGCAGTGTGAAAATTCTGAAGCATGAAGACACTTCAGAGAATAGTAAGGGGCTTTGGAGACCCTGGTAAAACTGTAATTAACCTAAGCTCCACTTCCCGGACAAGCAACCGTGTTTAAGCTCGTAAAAGGCCTTGTGTGTGGGAAAACACTGGCCTGTTATCTCCACACATTACCTTCAATCATTGTCAATGCGAATGTTTGCTGGTTGCAGTTTTGTTTATGACTGTTGCACAAAGCTCTCATAATCTTATGGTCAGTCCACAAAAGATCATTTTACTGTAAAATGACAATGTAGAGAGGTCTGTAATCACCATGAGTTTGGCAATGAGATTTTGCCCTGTAACATTTGGAGTCAGATCAGAGGAACAACCTTGTATTTTTGGCCTCTGACCTTCCATCTACATTGTTTGAATGACGCACACGCTAACATTCCTGAGAGCCTGTAATCAGATGATAGGACTGAATGTGGATGAATCGATTCTTTTACGATACAAAGCCTACTGAATAGGGGAGGGTGTGATACTTAACTCATGTTTCGTGAAGTCCTCTTCAAATGTAGCTTTATGCCATTTTCTTCAGAGCACAATATATGTGGTACATGCTTAGAATGATGTAAAACCAAAATAAAGCCTGTTTAGACAAGGAATTAAGGTGAGTCATTGTGTTTGTATGTGATATAAACATAAAACAAAGGATGTGAAATGTTATTCTGTGAGATGGGTGTGATGATTTTATGTGTATGTGTTTGTGTGTGCACTTGTTTGTGTTTGTGCATGTGTGTGTGTGTGTGTGTGTTTGTGCGTTTGTGTGTGCATATGTGTGCATGTGTGTGCATGTGCATGTGTGTATGTGTGTGTGTGTGCGTCTTGGTTTGTGCATCTGTGTGTGTGCACTTGTGTGCATGCGTGTGTGTGTGTGTGTGTGTGTGTGTGTGTGTGTGTGTGTGTGTGTGTGTGTGATTTTGGATGCCATTCTAGTCCATGGGCTGGATCTCCAGCTAGGTCAGAAAGAGACACCTCACATTCCTGCAATGCTGATCTTATCCTCTTCCTCTCTATCAGTATTTCGCCCAAATTCCTGCTACTTCTCTGACTGTGGGGCACTGCCACATCACTGTGTGTGTTTGTATGTGTGTGTGTGTGTGTGTGTGTGTGTGTGTTTTCACTGTTTGCAACATGCCTCTACCTGTCTTTGATTGCCTAGGACAGACACAATGTTCGGAAAGATACAAACAACACAAACCACATTAACGACACTCTAATTTAATCCTTCTGAAATAGCATACTTTAATTATTACACACTAGAGTGCTGAGTTTTAAGAAGGATTTCCTGTGGCAAGAGGTCAGTGCTGCTTTTTGTTTTTAGACAGACTATTTGTCTGACTGTTACTGAGTGTCTCTTGGATGCAGTGCGTCATACTGTACACACTGGCAGCTGGTTCATTGCTAAAGAGTGCTGTGAGATGAATGAACCTGACCAAAGGGACGTCTCACTGATTAAACGTGTTCTCATCAATCTCCAGCAGGTGATGATCTATTACTGACATCATCGAGCAGTTTGTATCCCCCAAGCATCTGGTACTGCATGTGTGTGAGAATGGAAAAAAGATCTCCATGAGATAGATGTGTATAACCTCATGTAGATGATGACAAAACTCATTTTTCGCTTTGTGTGGTTTTTGCTTTCAACTAAATAGAGACGAATTGACAAACAATAACTGACAAGCTCTCTTGGGAAGTCAACGAGGAAATAAGGAGCTTGATTTTATATTAGTATATTCAAACTACCATATGTGCCTTATCAGCGTTATCAGACCAAGCTCATCTGCCAGCAACTCTGCCAGTGTGAGATCATTCCTTAACACCACACACTTCCTCCTCCGTGCCTCTTTCCTGCTGACCTGTGGTCAGTAATCCATCATGGTTTTAGAGCAGTTTGTTGTTTGCCAGGTTTTGTTGACCCAGTGCTCAGGTTGTCCTGAAGTTTATCTCTGAGTGGGTACACCCTGGATCCCCCCAGCTCCTCCTGCTCCAGACTGGGAGGCGACTGAGCTCTCCGAGACAGCCCACCTCAAAACTTCACAACTACACATCTTTCACTTTCTGTTTGGGATATATGGAGATATGGAGACTGTGTCACTGTGTGTGTGTATGTGGTGTACACGTGCAAGTGGGTTGAGAGAGAGAGAGAGAGAGAGAGAGAGAGAGAGAGAGAGAGAGAAAGAGAGATTGGCCTTTTTCCATTCTACCTCTTGCTACCTTAACCGATTTGTCTCACAGAGCATAAATGTAGGAGTACTGTATGATGAGAAAATGAAACATAATGAGACAATGGGCAAACAGAGAAAAAAATAATAATTTCACAAAAGAGTGCGTTTTGTTGTAATTCCAGGCTGCAGATAGCTTCAGGCCTGGAGACTGAATTGGTAATGGGCAATAAAGATGTGTGTTTAGACTGGATCTCAGAGGGCTAGAAAGCCTGTCCAAGTGCACTACTTGTCCCCTACCTGACTGATTCCATTCCACAGATACCACTGCTCTTCTCTCGCGCTTTTTCAAATGTGTTTCGTGCATCATTTTCAGATTTATGACCAACACAGGGCTCATATTACCCACTATCACCTCCCCTCGGGTAGTTATGTCTGCACTAATAAATCACGCCAACAGCCAGTAGAAGATACAGTGTAAGGGACCCGTCCCGAAAAGCCTCACAGCAGAGGGCAGATAATACGGTTTCAACACTACATTTTGAAATTTGAAATTTGGTCATTTCCATATGTGAGTTCAAACTGCATGTACATATGTGCAGCTGTACAAGTGTGGGCACTTGTGTGTGTGTCTGTACAAGTGTGTTTGTGTGTATGTGTGCGCACGTGCGTGCGTGCGTGCGTGAGTGTGTGTGTGTGTGCGTGAGTGTGTGTGTGTGTGCGTGAGTGTGTGTGTGTGTGTCTGTTGATCTCAGATTAATTTTCAGCATTAAGACAAAGACATAGACACGAGAAGTAAACAGTACCCAGCTGAGTGAAGACAGTGTAAGGAAGGTGGTGATTTCCACACCTTTAAAGAGCAAAACATGTTATCCTCCAGCCCACCCCTCCCCCCATTTGAAGAAACAACAGGAGAGCTGTATAAATCATGGAGCTGAGATGTGTGTGTGTCTGTCTATGTGTATCTGTGTGTGTCCGAGAGAGCGAGAGAGAGAGAGAGAGAGAGAGAGCCATACAAAGAGTTTCTAGTGTCTAGCATGTTAGGCAAAATAGCCCTTCCTCCCTCTCTTCACCCCCTAATGGTCTAATGTGGGCCAGTTAAGATGAGGCCTGTGATGTGGTAAATGCTCCGTCGCTCTGTAATAAGGCTGCGATATGAAAGGACAGAGTGAATGCAGGGTGTCACTGTGACGCCTTCCTGGTTCTAGTGCCTCTTTAGCCTCTCAGCATTCCTACCACAAAGTGACATCACCCTGCCAAGTCATGCAGGAGCTGCTGTCTCACTGCCATTTTGAGGCTGCTGTTCTGACTGTGGACGTGTGGCAGCATCCACTAACTTACATCCGACCGTAACAACACGCGGCAGCATCCGCTAACTGAGATCCGACCGTGCACATGCTGCAGTGCCCTGTAACCAAGATCCGACCGTGTACGTGCTGCAGCATCATTTAACCGAGATCTGACCGTGGACACGTGGCAGCGTCATCAAACTTACATCCCACCGTAACAACACGCACCAGCGTCCTCTAATTGAGAGCCAACTGTAGACGCATGGCAGTGTCCTCTAACTGAGATCTGACCAGGGACACACGGCAGCATCCTCAAACTTAGATCTGACTGTGGACATGCGGCAGCATCCTCTAACTGAGATCTGACCGTAGACACGCGGCAGCGTCCTATTCTAACTGACAGGGCCTGCTGCTGCTCTCTCTGCTTAGCAGTCTAGCTGTGAACAACCACTTGCATCACCATCTGCATGCAGCATGTAAACATGTTAATGACGAGTCTGGGAGGTGAATACTGTCTGAGTCCACTTGTATTTTATCCTCATATCTTTAGAGCAGCCTGGCAGTACTGTAAACACATGCAGTTTGGCTGTGGCAAAGATTTCGACTAGTGCAGCTTGTAGAATCAAACATCGACAGATTTTCTCCTTTGAACAGGAATGTTTTTCCTTCTGTTTGGGTGAATGGAGACATGTCCAGGAAGAATTTTATCTCCTTCCAGACCAAGCAATCATCCGTTTTTTTGATCATTTTTCTAAAGACTACCATAAATAAACAACATCCGCTAAAACTCACAGGGTTAAGATCAAATCTAATTTTATTATTATGTCTACTAAATAAATGAGATTCACAGATGTATTTTTGGAACCTCTTTCAGGCCTCGGTCAGTATCCTCCAGATGTATTTTAGGTCAGTCTGTCCTTGCAGTGGAATGTGTTTTTGACATTATTAAACAACATACACACCTCACAGTTTTTATCATTTCTAATCAAAACTTTGGAAAAGGCTGTTTTAGTGTGTTTTGTTCCAGTATGGAGGTAGTTCATATTTTTCACTCTGGAGCAGGCCAACAAATGATTCGTCATGCAGACGATGAAAACAGATTCTGCATTGTGACTCCCAAGGGCTGATGTCAAGTAAGGAGTCGTTACTCAGAGGCAAAAGTGTCAGGCAACACAAGAGTCATCCAGGAGTCAGATCTGCAGCCGAGCTACCCTCTCCATGTCCACTCCTGACATGCTTTCCAAACCCTGATAAGACATCCTGAAGAGCTGCTCTGCTTGAGAACCTATATGTGTTCAAATGGAACTTGGAAAACACAAGTCAGGAGGAAACTGTCCTGTATTTAATTATCATGTGACCATGCTTGTATACAGGCTACTTCTCTGGCACTCCTTGGCAGGAAGGTTGTTCCAGAACTTCCAAAATCACAATGTTCATACAACATATGGCTCCAAGACACAGAACAATGGTCAAGCTACAGGTGTGTGTCACTGCCAAGTCATAGAAACTGGAGTCCATAGTTCTAAAAAGTTTCAAATCACAGATGTCTTGTTTAAAAAGATATTAGTTACAAACCAGAACAAAAATCAAAACCTATAGTAAATCTGTCAAGAACAGTACTGGTGCCTAATTCTCCAAATATCTTGAACTTTTGGACCCGGTTCAAATTTCCCCCAAAGTCTCTCAGTGAAAGAATGATTGAGAACTGGAATTCTGCCAAAATTGTTTTCAGTGACTCCATTCCCCTTCTTTCCGTGCCAGAAAATAACTAAACTAACCAAACCAGAGGAAGAGCAGATGGACCATTCCCTGGCCAAGTGAAAGCTAATGCTTTACGTTCAGTTGATGTTCTACAGGACGCTAATGCAAATCTGCTCTGCAAACTGGAACACAACAAAAGAGCTTGGAGATGAATGGACACATTCCTGAGCGACAGTGAGCATCTGCGGATGGTTCCTCAAGTCCATCTGCTCACCTGCGTTTCTGGGTGTAGCAGAATAGCAGATGGAGATAATGTATATTGAGCCCCACATATATTATACTTCCCCTGTTTATATTTGAAAAGAAGTGACGAGAGAGGCCGGCACTTTCTTACATTGTCATACGAGACCCATTAAATAGCCAGGAGTGACGTGCAGTGTAGCCCTCAACAATATATGGTTACATTGTGCACATGTAGTTGCAAGTGATCTGCCTTCTCCAGGCTATGCGATAGATGCCATGGATGAACACAGCTCAGATCAGCAGGGTAAGCACAAAGGCCAGTGTGCTGGCTGAAATCAGAGCCTGGAAGAAAGCATCTGGTAACCAGGAGACAGGAGGTACTACTGCTCTGAGGTGTTTTTGCTAAGATCTGAGATGAAAAAATGCCAATAATGTGACCTCTCCAAGAGGTTGGCAGGGGCAAGCTAACCCAGAGCAGTTCGTTTTGCTCCCCCCCTCTCCCTCCCCCCCTCTTCCTCCCGCTCTCTCTACCTTGACCAGATTATCTGGAGTGAAAAGAGATAGGCTAGGTGTCTGGATGCCGGGTCATCTGGTTGAGGTTGCTTTACTGTCGAGGTGTCAGACAAAGGGCTTTTTTTGTGAGGGTTCTGTAGGACAAGTTGTAATCCTCACCCTTCTACTCATGTTCTCCTGGCACAGAAGAGCTCCTGAAATGTGAAACAAAGCAACAATTCGACACCACCAGTATTAACAAATTGGTTTCTTGTTTTCTCCCTTGTCCTATGAAGGAGGCAGGGCAGGCAATGTGTGTGCATGTTTGGTGGGCGGGGGGGGGGGGGGGGGTGTAGAGGATATCTTCTCTGGGACAGGTTTTCATCTTGCTTTGTGCCCCTGTCTGACCTGGCTGCTTGGCCAGTTAGCTCTTGTGAAAGTCATTCCTCATTTGACTAAACAATATTATTGAGGAAAGGCACTAGCCAATCCAGCCAGAGAACTATCAATTACCAGTAAAATATATTTTCCTGAAATGTTGACTCTTTGCTTCTGAAATAATTCTCACTGGGATAAATGTAGTTAGCAGAATATAACAGAAACAAGCTACTTCATTACAGTACTGAAAGAAAATCTATATTATAGTTCTGTTTTTAGCAGCTCTAATATCCATTCCACTAAAAAGAAATAAAAAGAGTTTGTCTAAGCCATGTACTTATGTAAACTCTAGATTAATGGAACTGTTCACACATGCAGGCCAACAAAAAATGACTTGTTGAGGGATTTTGCTATTAGCGTTTTATAGAAAAAAATTGCACTTTTTTTTACTAGGAAAAGTGAGATGTTTACTAGAATGACTAGCTACAGTTATTCCTGCCTTCTAGTTAACCCAGACTACAGTTTAAACATGGTCAAATCACCATCAATATAGTTCCATATAATTAAGGTGTTTGGCTGCTGCATTTCTTTTTTGTCTTTTACTTACTTTTGTCTTTTACTTACTGTCTTTTGTCTCTGTCTAGCTTGGGTATTTCTAAGTATCAAAAGTAAACACACACATTCAGTGTTTATTATAGACAATAGCTGCATTGGCTAGCTTTGCTAATTCATATGAAGTGTCTGCACTCTGTTCATGAAACCATGAGTTGTTCATAACTGTTCATAAGTGCTGGTGGTGCCCACAGCACAGCAGGCAGTTGAGAGTGTGCTAACAGGATAAGTTCTATAATAAATACCAGCTAAAAGCTGTAGAAGCCACAGGCAAGTGTCCTTGAAATGACATACAGTAGCTTCGGCCAGTTTTCAAGCCGTGGGCTGCATAAACGAGGTGCTGTAATTAACTTTCTTGTAAGCATGTTCACTTTTAACTTTGAGAAGAAAAATGCTCACATAAGTAGGAGGGGGACGTCCTATTCAAGCGGCTCGCCAGCCTCAGTGCTAATCAAATGCACACCTGCAGAAGTTCCGGCCACGACCCATCTGGCTGCGGCAGCACTGAGGCACCGTGTGTGGCTGCGGGAATGCACCTGGCCTCAGCCACACTGGGACATGACTTTAGTCACTTCCTGCCTGCCTCCCTCAACAAAACACCATTCTTACACATAGCACCACCCCATTGCAGAGAGGTGACCTCAGTGAAGACAGACAGTGAGTGATTCCGAATGACAGCAGCTTCCAAGAGCCGATTTACAGAGACTTAGCCTCCATTTCAGGGCCTCTCCATCCACTCTGAAAGATGTCCGGCTCAAAGTAGGACATGCGTACCAAAATAGATCTGTATCTTTTACATCTTTCCAAATGTACTCTCTGGTGAAGAGAGGGCATGTACAAACAGCAAAGGCACTCTTTCATTTTGAGACAGGTTGGGCATTATTGAGAGTGCTGGAGAATGGAGCTTCAGTTCCACACCAGCTGTCAGGTTCTCTCCAACAGCAGGTAACCATGGCACTTCATATCAACATCAACAGAGTGGCTTTGCTCATGCGACATGGTGATGACATCTGGGACAGTGAAGCAGAATTCATGCGGAGCTCATTTATCACCAGTAGAGTTAATTTAACCCTGGTGACTTCAGTGCTTCCAAGTGAACTGTCTGATGGATGTTAATTTTATGAGTATTAAATGTTGAACGCATTGTGTATTTTTAGTGTCTCTCTAATTCTCAGTGCCAGACTTTGCGTGCATTTTAATGCTTTCATTACATAATTATCAAGTAAATAAATACCAGCACCTGGGACAGTTGGACTTTAACAGAAAATATAAAAATGTCCAACGATGGAGTCAGCTTGAGAGCCTCTGGGGCAGAGTGCATGGCAGGGCTGATTTTACTGTTGTATGCAAGAGCATCATTGAGTCTATTTTGAATATGTTATAGAGGCCAGTGTGCCCTGTGCTCACAGGCACTGTGCAGATGACCGCCTCCCAGGCCAGCTGCCTGGAACACAACAGATGGACATGTTGAATAAATAAAGCTTGTGCTGAGAGGCAGAAGAGCTCAGCTACTCTGACTCACTGTGACTTGCCTCTCTGCCTCTGTTCTGCACTACATCTGAGTAGATCTCTTCTTCCCATTCGACATCTATTACACTTTCCACACAATCAATGCCAACTACGTATGAAGATTGAAAGCCTATCAGTCTGTGACTGGTGCTCTTGAGTTTATAAAATGGATATTGTGTAAGGTCCAACGATTTCAACAGTGTTAGATTTCCTGAGGCAATCCTAATGGTATTTTTTTCATCCCACAAACCAATGCACTTCTGTTAAGTTTCCTTTGAAAGTAAATAAATGATCGATTCATTTTCATTACATTATGTATCTTCTGTAGATAAGAGAGACTTGAGAGAGGGAGTGGGTGGATTACTGCACAGACGAAGGGGAGAGCTCGGAGATTAACATTCTTGAGGGATTTTTAACACTATGGGTGACAAATTTGCAACAGTGGAGCTCTGTGTTCTTCAGGAGACAGCGGGTGATAATCTGGCCCTGGGGTCAGGAGAAGGTTAGCCAGAAAAGGGGGAGTTGTAGGGCCAGCATTCTGGTGCACAAACCAGCAGTCACTCCACAAGGAAAACATTCCTGGAACATGCAGCCTACTTTATATTTTATCCTGAACATCACAATACTATGTGTCTGGCGATGCTAACTGCTAAATCCACTACCCAAAATCATGGCACAGATCATTTGATCATTAGAAGCAAAGTGAACAGTGATCTGTGAGTGAGATGTGCTACTGATTGCTCATTAGCTGAAATCCTTAGCATACACTGCCCTCAAGGCAGTATATGGCTCATCTACCATGCCCTCCAGGCAGCATGCAGTGTCTGCAGTCAACATTGCTTTACAAAGAACTCCTCAGTTCAGTTCTCTGGATCACACAAGCATGCTATCTTGCTGGTGTGATCCAATCCCAGAGGCTGTATGCTAACGCTCTTATAGGTGGGCGTATGACATGTAGTGTGCTTGAGAAGTATTAGCTGCATTGGGTATTGTGTCCCAGGCAGTTATAGAGAGAGGCAGAGCTCTGTCAGTGTCTACTCAGGCCGAGAAGAACCATTGTACTGCTGATAGTGAACCAGTGTGACATGCAGCAGCGCTACACTTACTTTAAGCCACACAAAAAAATTCAGCTGAAGTGGAAGAATCTGAATGGAACTCTGGAGCGGACGTGCTTCTCAGGGTTGTAGGGCAGCTACATTAACCACCACCCCCACTCCACCCACCCCCTTTTTTTTTTTTTGTCAAGCTTTGATTCACCCTTTAACCTGCTTTTACAAACACAGGTATGAAGAGCAGACTGACAATAGCTTCTAAAGTGACTCTTTGTGACCGCAATGGAGGAGTCTGGGCTGACAAACAGAGTGAGCTAATCCCTCAGCCACTCCCTGGAACTGGGGGTTTCTGGTGGAACAGGGAAACACACAAACACACCTGTCCAAACAAAGACTGTCACTGCATGGAGAGAGTGGGCACATAGCCCATGACTGATGGTGTTCTACGTTTCAGGTAAAAACACACAGAAAATCAAGTTCACTATGAGTGAAGCTCAGATCCATTAATCAATCAATCAAACACATCACACATGATTATCATAATCAACCTGGTAAAGATTATTTTACCTTTTTACCTGACTAAAACTGTTCATCTGCATTACATGTAGTGTGGGGTTAGGATTACAGTAGTTATACAGCAAGGAATTATAATAAAATTCATTTTATTCTTTCCAGTAATTATTATGAATAAGTTTTAAAACCTAACATTGTGGAAATTCTGACACTTTGCTGTGAATCTTCACAACTATGTCAGACTGACAGCATTCCTTGGCCAGTCACATGTTTAAAATTTGCAGAGTTTGGTAGCACAGCACCTGGCATCACAGCCCTCACTTCCACAGAGCAGAAAGGCCATATGTTCACTCTGCCCACAGCAAGTAGTGTGACAAGCTGCAGGTTATTGAGACACCAAAACAAGAGTGGACACAGTGGGTTTGTTTTTTGTTTTTGTCAGACAGCGTATGATGTACTTTTGAGTTTTATGGGATGATCTGTGGCCTGTACTGTTCTCCCCAACACTTTTAAGTTCTCTCATGTGTTTTGCGGCTGTAGCAGTCTGGCTCAAAGGAGCCCCACTTCCTTTCCACAGTCTGGCCCAACATTCAAAGGCCTTATGTTACCTTTTCAAATCAAAATAATCAGAATGGCTAACTGGACATCCTATTGTCTATCCTTCTGTTGGCCCAGCGCAGCTGTGTTGATGTCGGACCCCTTCTCCCCTCCTGTGCTCATTCCCTACCGATTCATGAGGGGAAATAGGGGAAATGAGAAAATAGTCAGGCTATGGAAAGGGCTGGGAGCTCTATTCCAGCATTCTGTTGAGAGTTTTCTTATCTGCAAAAAAGAGCACATATGAATAAAAAAGAAGTAAATTTTCATATTACCTGTCTGGTCGCTTGGCAGGAAGAGAGATGCAATCCACACAAATGCGGAACTAATTACAGAGCCTGGTATGGGCTGGAGGTTAGCTCTGCTGATTGGGTCATCAATAATGTTTTAGTGCTCTGTCATTATCTGTGCACTAACACTGTTATTAATTAATCCCTTGTGTTCGTCTTCATTCATCACAAGCTCTGAGGTCTGATGAATTACACCTGCAGTACTGAAAGCAGGCGAGACAAGCCCATGATGGATCAGTGCCGTCACATTGCTCTCTGCATTAATAGATGCTGGCTATTTCCCTGACTGCATATGGTTTCTGTTCAGCTGTTATACGGCCTGAACATGACTCATTTTTCTGGAGGTTTATCACACTTTGCTTACTTTTCGCTTCTGGGATCATGAATAAGCAAGGAGCAAATTACAAACCCTGAACATCAGAATGCTACAGCAATTTGTTTTGTCATCAATTAATTTTTTTTTTTTGGATTTACAGTTAAAATAAATTATTATTCTCTAAGTAAGAGAATGAAACCAGGATTCCACACAAAACCAGAGAAGCAGAAGTAGATCTTCTGAATTTTGACTGGGATTTCTCTACTGGGTGTTTATAAACGTTTAACTGCATCATATAAGGATATCATTTTATAATTTCTATATATATTTTATCTTTATTTGATTCATTCCCATACAGGTGAGGCAGATACAAGGCTCTCCATAGCATAAATGCACATGGGTGAATGAAGGACCCTCTGTATGGGGAAAAAAGTGGGACCCTCTGTATGGGACAGGAACCAGCCTGATCTGTGTCTGTAGCCCTAACTGTTGCTGGAGAGCAGTCCTGGAGAGGAAGGCGTTATTCAGGTACATTTTGGCACCTGCCACAATGGCTTGGCTCCCAGGATCTCGAATGAGACTACGATGGTGAGGAAAACTCCCTGGGCCTTGGGTGAAGACCAGCCTCTCAATGGATGAGTGTGGTGTCTCCCATCAGCAGTAATGCATTAGTGTTGCACTCAGATGATGAAGATTAGACTTTTTTGCCAGGCCTACAAAATGTTCTTAAAATGCCTTTACCATTTGAACCCATCTTGGTTTTTAGTTTAACAGAGCAGGCTCTGAGGGAAGGTCCCCACCACAAGGTCAGCTCTGTCCTCAAAGCACAACCCACTGCTATTTTGCTTTCCCAACCCTTTGTGTTAATCGAATACTATCGCATAAATTTAAGCTAAAAGTTGCTAAAGCAGGCCCTTCTGCATCCCTGAGTCATTCGATAATGTGCCTCCTAGATGCTTTGTGTGCTGTTCAGCTCTGCTGAACATAAGGCAAATACCTGAGAAAAGTGTGGGACTCTCCAGGGGAATGCAGACATGCCTCATTAGTCCTTTCCTGCTCTTTCCAAGTTATGCATTGATGTTAGTGATAAGTCTGTAACTGTTAAGAGCTTTGGCATGGTTTTCTCCATGGATTGGTCATTAAGTCCATGGTCGTCTTTAAAGCAGGTCATCTAGATGTATGTATGTGCTTATTATGCCTCATGCTGGGCTTTTGACAGCCTGAACAGTATGGCTTAGGAAGTCCATTTTCAGCACCAATCTGTTTCGCTGGCTCTTTTCTACAGTTTAAACTGGTCCTATATCAGGATCAATTGCAAGTTCAATGTGGAATTGAAGTGAATGAAAAGAGGGAACTAAACGTGAACTCGAATATATTAACCCACCGCCAAGCTCCTTAAAGTGGAACTGTGACCCACCTTTGCCACCAAGTGGTTGAACAGTAGTGAGACTGGTAGAGCTCTGGACAATCTGGACATGGCTTCTCTCATCTATCATTTAAGTTTAAATCAGGCATTTCCAAAAATATATAAAGAAGCTGGTGTTGTCAGTTATAGGCCAGACTCATGTTTGATTATGAACAGGTCTACTCTCCTGTGCCACACGGTGGAGATCAAGTTTGCGCTTCTGAAACAACCATTCAGCATGCAAATAACGAAACCTTGACCCAAGGTCTTGCCTCTGCTTCTCCAGGCTGTAAACAGCAATGTTTGCACACAATTTTACTGAATAGATGTCCCCATTCAAATGCAGCACCTAAGGACAATAAAATACCTTAGTCACTAACTTTCTTAGCTCACTGGCCAGAACGTGCTGTAAGTCTTGCCAGGTGGGATGATTTGGATGCACTGGAGCTGAAGAAAAGCTGCTCGCAGGCCATCTGAGCATGCGAGATCACAGTGCAGTGAAACCCAACACAGCCACGTCTGGAAGGTATTTATGACCAGTGCTACTCTATGTTTGATGACTTCCCGCTCTGGTACTGAGTCAGTTCATTAAGTCGCTCTTGTGCACTTAAGTCGCCTGGCGTTTACTGTCTGAGCATTCGGGAGCTCAAAGAGAACATGCTTTTGTGTGTAATAAAAGATTGCAGGGAGGCTTGGCCTTCCAAAAGCTTTATGAAGCCATCAAACATGTTTGCATGCCTTCTGACTCTTGGGCCTTTGGGGTAGAGAGGTGAAAAGGTTATCACAAATATCACATCACAGCAACTATTAACAGCAACTATTTCCCAACTCTGAGGAAAGCTACTGAGAAACTTTAGTTTAGTTCTCACCCAAACACATTGTAGGACTGGAACCAAATGGATAATGTGAACTGCTGTTTTAAAACTCCTTAAAGTGAGCATGCAAGGTTTATGCTTTACTATACCTTTACTACACCTTTACTATACCTCTTGGAATAGTAGCAAATGGTAACTAGATCTGCAGGAATCAGATTTGGAATCTCATGTACAAATCATTACTTAGCACACTTTCTTCCTCCATTAAATATCCTTCCAATCCTTGTCCTCTCTCTCTCTCTTTCTGTTTCCTTCCCTCCCTCTCTCCCTCACTTTCTCTCTCTATGTCTCTCTCTCTGGTCCTGTGTGGCAGGTCTATGTTGATGCTCCATACGGTTGAATTCTGTTTAGTGAAGTCCATGCTTAAAATGCTTGTGTGAAAGGAGCACAAGGGTCCCTATGCCTGACTGGGCCCATCTGGAGCTCACCATAATGACTCGTTCATGCCGCATTAAGTTAACACTACACTGCCAGCTCTACAGGCCAAGACCCAGTCTCTGACTGTGGTGGGGGTGTTGGGGGACATCTTTAGAAGGTTGATGTGGTTGGAAAACCGGCATAATAGAAGGGTGACAATAGGTAAAAACTTAGACAACAGGACATCTCTCCACCATTGCATTTTCACTTCCTTACTGTACCTCCTGCATCTGTGTAGAAGTTTTACTTCTAATACTTTTTGCTGCCTTGACATTTTTAAGCCTGGTTTTGCCCTGCACACAGAGGGCCATGAAAGCCAGCGAGAATTCACATTTGTTCCTTTATTCATTAGATTAATATAACATTAAACAGATTACACATTAAGCTTAGTGGTTGTTATTACAGCTCTTGTAGCTTCCAGCCTGCAGTAACATGAAACACACTCTGTTTGTTTTTTTGTTTTTTTTTCACCTGTAGAGCAGGAAGGAGTAGCGGCAGAAGAACAGACTGCAGGCCAGCCTGCTTCTGGGGTAGTAGAGCAGAATCTCACCTTCTTTATCATCTATGCTCTCTGGTATAATACTTTCAGATCTGATGCACACACACACACACACACACACCCACACACACACACACACACACACACACACACACACACACACACACCTGCAGCAAAAAGTCTTTGAATCTGTATCTGTATGTGTGAACACAGCCTGTGTGGTTTGTGTGTAACTTCCTTGACACATCTGTGCCTGTTTGACTCTTCAGTGCACATGCACCCATGAGCTTGTCAACGTACAGACACTGGCTAGACTCTGCACTGCCTCACTCACCTGCAGAGCACAAGCAGACACTCCAGGAAGTTTCAGCTCCCTAGGGTGACTGACATGACTGACATTAGGCACACCGCTGTAAAGGCAATCAGGCCCAAACTGGGAGCGCCCACAGAATTCACTGGTGACACAACTGACTGTATTACTAGCCAGTCATAGTTTATTATGATATGATCCCAACCTGCATTATGTGAATTAGATCATTTGAGTATAATTTGAGCAGGCATAGCTGCTGACAGCTAAGCAATAGCAGGTGGTATTGGACATTCTCATTCTGTTCTTTTTTTCTGTCACTGAAGTACCAGCTAATTGTACTAATTGCTAGCTAATTGTTAATAGCATATGATTTGCTGAAAAGCATATACAAAGAAAACCAGTATTCTGTGTTTACGCTCAAGACCATAACCACAGAATTTGACGGATATTCATGGGAAAGTGCTTGCAGGGCTACTGCAAGCTTGTCTAAATAATTGTAAGCTGCAGTGAGTCCCTAAATCCCATCTGAAGTAAAGGCTGTCCCATCTGAGCAATAAGTTTAATCTTCGGTCCGTTACAGCCTTGTAAGGGGCATCCCAACACAGCCTCTCCCAGCATAGCTGCACTTAGGACAGCCACTCTTAACACAGCCACGCCTAGCATAGCAAATCCAAGCACACCCACTCCTAACACAGCCTCTCAAAACAAAGCCTGCACATTCACAGCCTCTCCCAGCACAGATACTGCCAACACAGCCTAACATGGCCTCTCCTAACAGCCTAACATAGCCTCTCCCAGCACAGCTCCTTCATACACAGAGTCTCCCCACACAGCCTTTCCTTCCTGCAGCCTGCTACACACCCAGCATGCAGCTGCGCATCACCCAGACACCGGGGTGTGTGACCTCTCCTCTTACTCCCTCCTCTCTCCCAAAGCCCCAGCAGCACAGTCTTCTTCCTCTGAAAAATGGATCTCTCCCTCTAAAAACTCTGGGCAGGGTGATCTTAAATTACCAAAGGCAGTGGAGGAGAGGGCTTTAAAAATAGCAAAATGGCTGAGACTTTTTTAGGGGAATAACCCCCCCCACCACCACCACCCCCCTCTCTGTGTGTAAAACTAATGGATGAGGTTCAGCAGGGTTATTGATGATTATTCTCTAGAAGCCCAAAGCTCTTCACAGCTCCAGACGCCATGGTGCTCTCCACTGACTAATGACATCTAAGAGTCAGAATGAGGTCAGGAGAGAAACGGCTGGACATATTCTACTGATGATGCAGTTGCGGAACGGAACTTCAGAAAGCAAGCTATTAAAAAAACTATAAAAAAAAAAAAAATTGTGAAAAGGTTAAGGACATGATTACCTGATTAATTAATCTGATTACTCACATATCTGGATGGGGTTGTGTGGATTTAAGAACATATAAGCATAAACCTAAAAAATAAAAGAGAAACAAAATGTTATTAGTTAAAAAAGACTTTTATATTATTACACATTCCTCAACGTTTTATCAGTTTATTTAACTGAGTCAGTGGTTCTCTCCTGCGCTTTACAAAACCACCGTTATTCCTGCCGGTTGAGGTGACAGAAAGGCCATGGCCTTTCTGTGCAGTACGCACCACCAGATCTCCACAGCTTTTTTTTTTTCTTTCAAGCTCCACAGCTTGTCATCAATGTTCTTTTCAGCTGAGAGGGCAGCAGTTAACCTCTGACCTCTCACCCAGCATGGCCTTTTGGAAGTGGGTGCCCTTAACTTTGGCAGACTGACAGGTTTTTGTAAAGGAAGTGCTTTTGAGGGATTTCTGCGGAAGAAGGTTGAGGCTAATGCTATTGGGAGGAGTGTGGGGGATCTGAAAGAGCCGTAATGTGCAGCCTCCCCTTCAGCTGTGCTTCTAAGTCTCCTTTTACTGGTCGGTCCTTATCCTAAATATTTGCAGAAAGTGTAGTGCTGCAGACCTCTGTTTGCACACTGCTCATTTTCTGCTAATTAGTGCTGCAGTCCCAGCCCCCAAAAGCTCCCCCGCGCATTCTCTCTTTCCTCTCACTCACCTTGTCCTGTAAAGCCCTACTCTACTCAAAATGTTTTTATCATCTGTTTCTACTGTCTACTCTACTGTAGTCTGTTGCCACCGTAGGTAATGGTCCGACATGCAACACTAAACAAAGAATAGTGTTTTTGCCTTTAAAAAATTCCCGTTGATTCTCATAACACAAGTTAACTTTCTTGCATATTAATGTTGCCTGAGTGTACGTTTGAATGGTGTCTAATTCTTTCTTGTGAGATAAGAGCAATCATTTTTGGAAGTACACAGAATCCCTTTTGTTACAATGTGACAAGTTGGGCATTACGAGTGTGGCCCACACAGAACGTTCAGAGAAAAGGAGTCCAAGTTTGACACATGTAGCTTCGTGACTCTCTTTTGAATTTCCTGTGTGGCTTACTGAGTTTGAAATGTAAAAATCTTCCATGCAGGACCTTCAGAGTGTGCAGGTCAATGGCAGCGCGACACACGGCCCTGCATGCTCCCTCTTAGAAAACATTCATGGCCCCCATAAATCTGAGGTCACAGAGAGGTCATGCTGCTGTGTGGGTCTCCTGGCAGAGTTCGAGCGGAAGCACTAATCTACGCTCTCAGATCGAGACTGCCACAAGCACCCGGCCCCTGCGGCAGAGCCTGAAGTGGGGAAAGGTTCACGGGTTCAAATGGCACACTCTTTGTGGCAAAGCCTGGGAAATCAGAGAAGGGTTTTCACATCATTATAGCACTCTGCTTTTGGCCACGGATGTCTTTCTAGGTACTGACTTGCTTTTGAATACCCTTGAATGCTTTACCTCCATTAAACACAGTGAAAGGATCAATAGCAATTATTCACAAGCATCCAGGACACAGTAAATCAACAAGTGGCAGAGAGGTCTTCCAGCAGCGTCTGTGCGGCTTGAGTCACTTTATTACCCAGCTCCAGTGACACAGTACCGCCTGCTATAAAGCTAATATGATTCCCATTGAGAGGATATGGAGTGGCTGTACATTAAACATCACAGTGATTTATAATGTACCAACTGAGTACCCACAATATGTTCCACCACTCCTAACTACAGCTTAAAAAAGCCTTGACAGTGCTGTGAGTGGAGCATGGGTTAGAGAACATTAAAAACATTTCTGACAACAAGAACAAAATCCAGCTGAGGATAAAGACAGATGGTATTCATTAAACATGTGGTCTCAATTTGTGCAGCTTCAACATTATATACTAGCCTAGCCTGAAATACCGTCTCTGTTTGTGACAAGCTGCAGTATCCGTAATGCTAAGAAGTAAAGCTTATAGACAATGTATCTTACAACACTTTAACATTCTAAAAGAAATATTATTCAAAGGGTCTTAACCTCAACAAGAGCAAAATGTTTCCATTAGGGGGCTTTTTTTTCTTTATTCCCAGTAACCCTCTAATTATGTTTGGAGAGAATGTGCTGCAGTTTGAGTCTTTTTTCCACTGGGGAAGTCTTGTTAGTAGGAGCGCCCAGCGTGGCGGGGGGAAGAGGAAGGCCCAGCCAACAGATTCCTGTCAAAATATAATGAGACAGTAGCACTCATCTCTTCTCACCACCCACCGTGGGTCAACCATGGGTGAGTACCCACATCTCCCCTTCTAACCACTGCCAAACTTCATCTCACCCAAAGTAAACTCTCAAAATGGGTGGATCGGGCACTGCTCATCTCGTGCCCTTCCTCTGTGTTTGAAGGTAAAGCTCTTGCTTGTTTAAAAAAATCCAGCTTCTGTAATCCTGATGCTTTCATTGTTCTGGGGGAAAAATGGGCACATCATTACCGCAGCTGTTAATACCACACACAGCACAGAGGCGAAGCCAATATCTCACACAGCACAGAATGGACTCAGGACTTCAAGGGCTCAGAGAAATACTGTGTGAAACAGCAGCAGCTAGGATATAAAATTGAGGTTATTTTGATATCAGTGTGGCAGGCAAAAAGAAATAACAAGAAATGAGAAACATACAGAAGTCCAAATATTCGTTCAATGGCTATTCTCATAGACGAATTGAGACATTTAAAGGTATTGTTGAAACCTTTGGATGAAACTGTTTTGAATCCAAGATAATAATGAATAGTATAAAGATTTAATTTATTTAAAAGAGGATGAGGATGAATGCTCAGTCTTAGGTAAAAGTCACAGTAAACCATTAAGGCCAAGCCTGAGTGTGCATGTGGGACTGAGGCAGTGCACCCCCCCCCCCCCCCAGGTTGGTTCGTCCCGTTTACGGCTTTTCTCACACGGGAGAGATCGAGTGCAGTCGCAGCTTAATGCCATTCACGGCGGCTGCCTCTTAATGCCCGTGCTGGCCTCCGACACCAGCCCTCAGGTACTTATGTTCCGCTCCACAGATGGGGAACTGTACGTGACAGAGACATTGTTTCCAAGTCAATTACCACAGCACAGTCCCAAGTGAGACACCATCCCCATTTATGCCAAAAAAAAAAAAAAGCCCCCCCGCCCTTCTCCCCAAAAGCAATTACATGAGAGTATTGCAGAGAGCATTGCAAGATGGGAGAGACAGGGGCATTAAAGTCAGGGCTACGTGAACATGGGCAGCTAGTACTTGTTAAGACTTCCAGCGTATTCCAGTAATGGAGACCACCATGAACATTACCCAAAGATAATGTATGCTTGTGCTTGCCATAATGTTATCCAGAGATAATGTACAGTAGTTCTTTTGTGGGCCCCCTCTTTCTAGGGTGGAGCAGAATTGCCCTTTTCACACTAATTCAGCTAAAGAGGTGCAGAGTCAAGTCCAAACAGTTTCAGATTACGGTCCAGATAGAAGGTCACAACAGCACTCAGTAACTGTCAGAGTGGGTTTGTTTGGTGTGTTTTCTCTTCACTTCATTACCCCTCTCCAATCAGCACTGTGTTTACACACTGTCAGTCACATCGACACCCATTTGTTATCCTTTTCTTCTCTGTCTTTACAATAATAAATTCCTGTTAATACTTTCAAGAGAGCTGCACTTCTGAAGGCATTTCTAAGCAAAAATGATTGAAAAAATGACATGCCAAATCTCAGAAAAAGTAATATGTGTAGGTGTTCATTCAACTGCCTTTTAATTGCACTTTTGTGTGTGTGGTTGGGGGGAGGGGGGGGGGGTTGGGGCATGTTGGGGGGATTCAGTGGTGTGCCCTGAGTTTCCAGCAGTGACAGGTCTGTTTCAGCATGTTGCACATTTGGCCTGACAGACTGAGGCAGGCATCGTCTGGGCAACTGTGCCAAGGGCAGCTTCGCAGTACCATCCAGTGCCGGGTGAGTACAACCAAATCCTATCTTTTCTCATTCATCATCTCTTAGGCCAGCCTCCATATATGCCATGTTTCAAATGAAGATTGATTGCAATGGTAATACACTTAAGCATTACCGAACTGATAAGCTTGCATCATAATTTTTCACCGAGACTACTGGCCAATTGAGATGACACCATAATGGCTGGCTGTGGTGGCAGGCAGACGTAGGGCAGCCTGCTGCCCCTGCTGAGCCACTCTCTGCACCGTCTCCATGACTGAAAACTCAATCACCCCCCCCGCCCCACACAACAGTCCACTGCTCTGTTTATATGAGATTGATGTTGGACAGCACAGACCAGGGACCAGCTGTCTACCCTCCATAATGGCCTCAGAGGGACTGAACAATTGACATCCAGTTTGGGGACAACCTCAATATCTATTGCTTCATGGCCACAGCTTTATCAAATTAGTAATTGCAATTATAATTACGCCTCACTTTGACATTTTTAGAGAACTTTCAGAGTTATTGGATATCAGATTCATTTGTAAGTGGAATAATAAAGCACACATAAGCATCCACCTATGCTTGCGATATTTTCTGCTGGACATTAATAGATTAGATGAGGAACATAATGGCCTTCAGACAACTCATTTAGGTACATCATTAGTATGCATTTCATAAGATAATATCATTACCTGGCGTCACTAGGCTGTCATGTGAACTACGTCATCTTCTTCCTTATGATTCAGCCAATTTATGCAGACCTTTTCAGTCGTAAACTTAGAGTCCAGAGATGATGGGATACCTGTATCAAAATATTTCAATAAGCACTGATTGAATGACTCAGTGGATCATTTTGATGTTCCTGAACCTTCAGACTGTGGTGGCTGTGCAACTTTTGCATTCTATCCTAGCAAGTTACTAAACCAACTTACACCCCGTTAGAACTTGATTTATTGTCTGGGGTGATAATTTCATGTAAATCGTATTTTTGGATGGTACTGTTTCAGACGGTACTGTCTCCTGATGAAGAAGCACATCACAGAGTCCATCTTAAAGGGAGATATTCTTTAAAAAAATGGACATGAAAAGAACAGAAACAGGAGCTGGTAGCATTGAGAGAACAGGTGCAAGAGATAGAGGAACAGAGATAGCTATAGGAGATGGCTTCTCTTAAATAGGCGCTGTAAAAGAGAGACCGCACAATGCAGAGACTGACAGAGGAGCTACTCTCCTTCCTCTACCAACAAGATACTGCAGCAGTAGAGAGCCACACCTATACAGGGGCTGTCATACAGCTCAAACTTCCATTCTCAACACCCATCAGCTGCCAACAGCCTCCCCCCAGCCAAGAAGCCACTCCAAAGCCTAGCACTGAAGGAGATGCCTACATACAGCTAAAAAAGGATAGCTTTGACAATTAGACATTCTACTTCTCATTGATTCAAATGGAAAATTCATTGATAAGAAAAACTCTACCCCAAACACAGATTAATCAAGTTTTGTTGTCCCTCTCTAAAGCTAGGGTCAATGAGCCACATCATAATTCATATAGCAAGAAAATCACTGCCAATATCTCAATGGATTGTGCCTTTAAGACCAAACAGCCATTTACCCACCAACTACCGTGGATCCCAGCTGCCTGTATGGTCATGTACATCTATTCAAAGAGACAGCTCCAGTGCTCCAGACTAACGCCATCCTGCCATCCGTGATATTTAACTGAAATTTAAATAAAGTAGCCTACATATAAATAAATAAATCTGATTTCTGCCCACATGTTAATGTCCCTGAACCACTGGTCCTTTGGCAATTTGGATAGATCATGTTAGCTAAATCCAACAGCATTTAATTGCTGATTTAATTTCTGGTTTAGCAGTTTCCCCTGCAATGCTGCCATGTTGTACAATGTTTTGCCACTCAGTCCAAATAACCGGGCATATTCCGATGGAAAAGTGACTCAGTTCATATCCTGTATAGGATATTTAGCTCAGTCTCCTGGGTATTTTAGTTTTTGACATAAGGAATCTTCTTCTATAAATCCATCATAAATGACTTAGCTAAAATTCTGTTACATTTTCATTGGTGTTGAACATAATATGTTTCATTTAGTTTTTGTATCTTAAATGTTTTTATTTTTATTTCTGTTAATGAGTCAATTTTTCACTTTTTGTTTTCTTGATAGTTTTCATTAATAATAATAACCCTGGCTTCTACCCACAATTCTATTTACTGTGAAAATGTTTTATTGTCTTAATGTTTTATTTACTGTGGATATACATTTAAGAGAGCAACCTTTACAGTCATAATATTGCAATATTGCTATAGTGAAGTGTTGCTGCTGAAATCAGACTGCTAATGTTAGCTATTGCTAGCAAATATTAGTTTGGCACATAGGGCAGTTTGTGGCTGTTAACACAAGTTACAGCTAATAAGGGATACTTATAAAGCAAATAAAAAGGTTTTGTGTTTGAATGAGTGGTATGGTCATGATTTTTGACTGCATTTTACTGACATTACAAGCTGATAAGTTCGTGCTAAATTACGGTTTAGCCATGCTAACATTAAGACAAGAATCAATTTAGTAATCAATGTTAATGAGTTAGTTCTCTGTGTTAGCTAACTTGAACATAGATTCACAGATTGCCTGTCTGCCAAGGCAGCCAAGTGCTCAATTTAAGTAGGATCTTCAAGGGGAGACTGTCAAAATGTGGCGGGTGAGATTACAATGGAGCCTTCAAAACTACCAAACTAGTCAGTTATTTCAGATTAGTGTCTTGATTGGTTTATCTGCTGTTTTATCAGAGAAAAAATAAGCCTGTTCTTCTACACTGCACATGCACAATTGAATTTAGAAGTGCCACTATCTTTTTACAGTTAGTTTTCGCAGTTAGTTTTCGCAGAGACAAATCATATCAATGTACTTTGATATCAAAATACATACAGGTTGGCATGTCTGGTACATGCATGACAATACAGATTTATAATAGTTTTTTTTCTAAGCTTCACTTTTTATACATCTATTTTTCTCATATCCCAAAATAGACAAAACCAAAAACTCATCCTCACACTTCTAGTGCAACCTAACAGTTCCCACAATTTGATTGATGGTAAAACTGAACCAATAACAAAATGTTTCTCAAAACGGGTCCTGAGCTGTGTTTCACAAATCATTATTTCTAAAGTCAATTAAACCCCAAAGTCAAGACAGCATAATACATATAAGATTCTCTGAGCATTGCTCATGTTGGACTTTATAAATGAACCTCCTGGAGTTCCTATGTCTTGGACATTTCAATGATTTGCCTGCTCTAACATTTCCACCTCAAATCAAGGAGATATTGAAGATATGTAAAAAAAAAAATAAATAAATAAATAAAAGTTTATTTTGAACCTAATTTAAGCGCTTGGTTTAAAATAGTAATGGCAACATAGAATCTAATTAAGAGTACATTTATGATATGATTTAGGTGGTGGACCTTTATAAGCAAGGACTACTGGTGATGCTGAAATACTTAGGAAATACTTGTGTCATACGTCACTGCAAATGAAGACCATTTAAATGAGGCTAGAAAAAGCATCTAGAATATGTTATTTCCTCATGAAAAATGTATTTGCCCTGTCATCACAACATTTGGGGAAAAAATAAGATAAAGATACATACCAAGACTAAATGATTGTGGTATGTACGTAATAACAATGATTTCTAAGGTATACAAGTAACTTCTTGATTTCAGAAATACCTCCAAGTCCTGCTTCAACAAGTAGAGATTCCTACTGCAAACCATAGAGAGCGGCTACTTCTGTAGCGCAAGACCCCAGGGAGACAAAGGGAGAAGGAGACAAGTTTAGAGCTGAATATAACTCAGAGCACAGAAGACCTCCACATCCTGAAAAGGGCAGATTTCTAGAATAAAATAGTGAGTGATTATTTACTATCCAGATGTGTAGTCACTTCTATGAGGTTAACAAGGTGAGCAATATGGTTTTAGGTACTTACCAGTAGAGAGAGGATTATCTGTAAAGAAACACTGTAAACAGTAACAGTAAAATGTTTATTTATTACTGAGCTCTGAACTTACCTGTTTAATGTAGGATAAAACAAAAGATGAGAGTCTGTTTGGTATATATTCCTATGATTGTTTCACAAGTGGGCCCCACCTATTATGTGTCGAAGAAAATGTCTATTGTGTGATAACACACACAAAAATGTATGAAAACCTAATTACATAAACATGAATTAAACAGGTATAACTATAACTGCCAAAAAATTATCAAAGAATGAAACTGCATTGTTAAAATAAACTCTAAATAAGCATTTTTTTTTCTTCACAATTGCAAACTGCCTTTTAACTGAAATTATCTGGTAAACTAGATTTGTTTACTTACGATACAATTCTAATAAGAATGATGCTGTCTGGAGCATCTCTAGCCTGAGAGGGGAGTGTGTCCACAGAGTGATGCTCTCTGGAGTAACTATAGCCTGATAGGGGAGTGTGTCTGTAGAGTGATGCTGTCCGGAGCATCTATAGCTTGTGAGAGGAGTGTGTCCATAGAGTGATGCTGTGTGGAGTAACTATAGCCTGAGAGGGGAGTGCATCTGAGAGTGATGCTGTCTGGAGTAACTATATTCATAAAAAAAGTCAGGCCTATTTCAGTGCAAAATCTTCATAAAATAGAATAAAAAAAAACCTAGTTTTGTGCAAATAAGAACTATAGAAGTAGTCCACACTTACAAAGAATCAGTAGTCATCAATGTTATCTGCTCATTACTAACAGACTGCTATTAGCTGATGCTGCTACATTGTGGCCAGAACCAGATGGCAAAATCATGAAGTTAAGTTTCCACAAAACAGTACAAAATTCAATAAATATGAATTATAAAATTGATTTGAGAAGGCCAACAGAATGGATGAGCTCAAACCATCTTTTAGATGTGTTCAAGACACCACAGAAAAATATGATGTGCAAGTCATGACCAAACAATTCTATTGCTCCTTGATTTGTTGTTTTCACACACATTCCCACATATTAGAGTGGGAATAGACACAGCTGTAGGGAGCATAAACTGTATTTTTGAGTCTGTAGTCCAAATTTCAAATATGGCCATAAATAAAAACAAACCAAAAGAATGCACAATCTGACAAATGGTTTAATCAGGGCTGCAAATAAATGAGAAAAGCTCAGAAAATTATCCAACCAAAACATGAGAAACCACATTTCCAAGAACTCATAAAGTATTGTGAGGCACTTAATGAATATAAACACACACTAAAAAATAAGAAATACAAAGTTTACTAAACCAGAACATTTGGAAGAATCCATTAACTCCAGTACATTCTTGGAAAACTGGAAATCACACAACAATTTACAGTATGACAATGTAAACAATTAAAAATAGAGATAGATGGAAAACCACTTTGAAAAAACTATAATAATCCTCAAACAAATGAAGAGCAACAGAAAATATCAGAAAAATTTCAATCTCTTAAAACCATGATTAAGGATTATCAAAACCCACTAGACCTACCAATAACTAATAGAGAATGAGGAACATCTCAGAGGTTTAAAGCCCAGAAAAGCAGTCACACAAATGACATTCTAAATTAAATGTTAAAAACCACTGACCCTAATTTCACACCTAATTTCAAACTTTTCGGTTTAGTTAAAAGCAGGATGTTTTCCATAGTATGGAATTAAGGGCTCTTAACTTCTCATATTCCTGGAGATAAATATCACCCAAACAGTTCCAGAAGCATCTGTGCCAGCAGTTACCTAGGAAACGTCTTCTGTGGAATTCTGAATAGGTGAATTACAAATGGGACTAGTGGAACATGCAACATCTTTTAAGCAAAAATAATATTTGCTTTCCACCAAATTATTGAACATCAAATCACATTTTTACTCTCCACACCCTCATATTTGACAAATATGTAAACCAAAATAAAGGCAAATATTTTGCATGTTTTGTGAATATTCAAAAAAAGCTGTTGACCAGCACTAAAAGTTCTATAAATGTGCTGTAAGTGTGGTATTTGCAGAATGGGGGGGGGGGGGGGGGGGGGGGCAATGTAATCAAATCAGGAACCTCTGAACAACTACATACTCTCCCAAACAATCAGACCCATCCCAATTATAACTAACAAAAAACAAGAATACATCACATACATCACTTCTGTTTTTGTTTTTATTACTATTATTAATATTATTGTTGCTGGTGGTGATGGCATTATTGTCATTGTTTGAATATGTTGAAGTCATTATCATTGCTTCAAATTGTAAAAGTAGATTAATTATCTGAAATTATATTTCCAGTCATGTTAATAAAGCCACCTTGGCTTGAGTGAGCGAGAGAAACAGAGAGAGAGCTGAAAACCTTAATAAAGTAAACTTTATCAGATTATCATCTTGCTGCAGCATCACAAGACTCAGAAATTATTGCCTGCCCAAAGAGTAATGTTTTGTGAATATTCAAAAAGCTTTTGACCAGCACAAAAAGTTGTTCTATAAATGTACTGAAAGTGTGGTATGGGGGGGGGGGGCTGTTCAAGGTGATCAAGTATGGTGGTCCCATACTGTTTCATATATATATATATATATATATATATATATATATCACTGAAACTGACAGAAAACAAACAAAACACCTAACTTCACTATAGATGGAAAAGAGGGACTACAAGAAGACATTTAAGGATTCTGTAAGACTTGGGCTCTGCAAATTAATCACCAAAATCTAAAATACTAATATTCTAGAAAATATTTAAAAATCAAGGAAACTCATATACTTTTAAAATAAACAACACAAATTTTGAACAAACACAAACATATTTAAGCATAACAATATGTTCCACTGGAAGTTTTGTCAGCGTTGTGAAAGAGCTCAGTGAAAATCAAGGAGGGCTTTCTATTTAATAAGAAATCTAATAATTAGCAATTAGCAATTTGGCTTAAACCATTCAAACCAGTGACTGAAATATTGGTAGTTTGGAGCTGTGTGGTATGGGGACGTCTCATACAAAAGATTTCACAATTTGGGACAAATACCCAAGTAGGACACTGTATATACTATTCTGTATATGTCCTCCGGGTACAGAGGAAAACACTAACTAATGCATGTAACACTGAATTAGGACAGTGTCCTCTACCATTAATCATAAAATAGAAAACTAATAATTTGGAAATATGTCATAGCTAGCAACTCCAACTCGTATAAAGCCCTGGCCTGCCAGGAACCTCTGAACAACTACATACTATCCCAAACAATCAGACCCATCCCAATTATAACTAACAAAAAAAAATAAAAATAAAAAATAAAACAAGAATACATCACATACATCACTTCTGTTTTTGTTTTTATACTATTATTAATATTATTGTTGCTGGTGGTGATGGCATTATTGTCAGGGTTTGAATATGTTGAAGTCATTATCATTGCTTCAAATTGTAAAAGTAGATTAATTATTGGAAATTATATTTCCAGTGCTTTGACAATAATATATTTCACACAGTCATGTTAATAAAGCCACCTTGGCTTGAGTGAGAGAGAGAGAGAGAGAGAGAGAGAGAGAGAGAGAGAGAGAGAGAGAGAGAGAGAGAGAGAGAGAACTAAAAACCTTAATAAAGTAAACTTCATCGGATTATCATCTTGCTGCAGCATCACAAGACTCAGAAATTCTTGCCTGCCCAAAGAGTAAAGATTATGCTAGCAGTGCCAACAAAAACAAGTAAGTAAAGAAAGTAAGAATGCTGTTCATAGACTTCAGTTCAGCATTCAACACCATTGTTCCTCAGCATCTGATTAGAAAGTTGAGCTTACTGGGCTTGAACACCTTCCTCTGCAACTGGATCCTGGATTTCTTGACTGGTAGACCTCAGTCAGTCCGGATTGGGAGCAGCACTTCCAACACCACCACACTGAGTACTGGTGCTCCCCAGGGCAGCGTACTCAGCCCTCTGCTGTTCACACTGCTGACTCATGACTGTGCAGCAATGCACAGTTCGAATCACATCATCAAGTTCGCTGATGACACGACTGTGGTGGGTCTCATCAACAAAGACAATGAGTCAGCATACAGGGAGGAGGTGCGAGAACTGGTGAGCTGGTGTAAGGTCAACAACCTGTATCTGAATGTTGACAAAACAAAAGAAATGGTTGTTGACTTCAGGAGAGCAAGGTGAGATCACTCCCCGCTTGCCATCAATGGCTCCTCAGTGGAGATCGTCAAGAACATCAAGTTCCTTGGTGTTCACATAGCGGAGAACCTCACCTGGACCCTGAGCACCAGTTCCATCACCAAGAGAGCCCAGCAACGTCTTTACTTCCTTCGGAAGCTGAGGGAAGCCCATCTCCCATCACCCATCCTCACTTACCTTCTACAGAGGTACTGTAGAGAGCATCCTGAGCAGCTGCATTATTACCTGGTTTGGGAACTGCACCGCCTTTGACCGCAAGACCCTCCAGAGAATAGTGAGAACAGCTGAGAAGATCATTGGGGTCTCTCTTCCCTCCATCACGAACATCTACATAACACGCTGCATCCGGAAAGCCACCAACATTGTGAAAGACCCCACACACCCCTCACATGAACTGTTCACCCTTTTGCCATCTGGAAGAAGGTACCGCAGCATCCAGTCCTGGACCTCCAGACTGTGCAACAGCTTCTTCCCAGAAGCCATTAGACTCCTGAACTCTGGCTAACTCCAATTCCAATTCAGATTCCAAAATGGGCACTTTTATACATGCTTATACACAGTCACACACACACACACACACACACACACACACACACACACACACACACACACACACACAAACACACACACACACACATACATACATACGTACATACATACATATCTATAATCTATACACACACTCACACATTGTTTTGCATCGGACTAGTGCTGAAGTCAAACCTTACACAAATAAACTATGCACTCCTGTTGCAGTCTTGCACATTATCCTACTTGCTGCTAGAGTACTGTACTAAACCAGCACTGTACTCTGAACTGTTCTGGCTGCTACCAGTGACTGCTATGTTCAAGGTAGCATATCACTGATTCCTATGCACAACTCGCTTTACATATGCCCAGTACTGTGTACTGGACTAAATAATTGCACTGTCTACTCATTTTGTATTTGTCCTGTCCTGTATTTATTATTGTTTATTAATGTTTATTTAATGACATTTTTGCACTATATTGGACTGTTTGCACTTGTGTAGCATGCTGTCTGTTGCACTGTTGTTTTGTGTTGCACCATGGTCCTGGAGGAACATTGTCTCATTTTTGTTGTGTACTTGTATATATCTGAAATGACAATAAAACCTCTTTGAACTTTGAAATTAAGCAAAGAAAGATGAAAGAAAGGAATAAACATACACAAAACAAAGAACGAGTGTTTTAGGTTTCCAATTTTATTGTTGTTTAATAGACTTCATATCCCAAGCAATGCAAATATAACATTGTTTCTCATGCCAAAATCACCTTACATAGAACTGAACTGATTTTAGAAAAACAGAGAAAGAGATACAGAGAGAGAGAGAGAGAGAGAGAGAGAGAGAGAGAGAGACAGAGAGAGACAGAGAGCAGTGCATCGAGGCCAGGTGGTCAGGGTCACTCTCTAGCTCACCTTGGCAGCTCTTGGTAGAGGCTTTGTGACAGGTCTACACACTTCCAGCTTCTCACACATAAACATGCAGACAGCGGACAGCTTGGGGCTTTGGAAGTGCTCTACTGGGAATTCGACGCTATGGCTAACGCATGCCAGTTCATCACTTTAGCGCTGGGCTATTCAGCCAGCATTCTGCAGAGAATGCATATGGTCCAAGGTGAAAAAGTTACTGGCCACAGAGCACACTCGCTGAACTGCATGTGGCTAGGAACTCATACTCAGTGCATGATTTTAGCATTAGGAAATAGCCCTAAAGGATTCTGTCAATAAAGCAAATCTAAGGTAACTGTTGTTTCTGTTAACCTCCTGTTGATGCAACAAGTAACAGCATTATAGCCACTACTGTTATGAACCTGATATTGTTATGGCGTGGCTACTATTAGACACTGGCTAGAATTAAGAAGTGGATACAATTGTATATAAAATCTGTACCCAGGGTTGGTTTCACCTTGATCCAGTCAGTCCAGCCAATCAGAATTCTGCAAACCAATGAGAAGGAGCTGCACTGTTCTTAAATGTTCCCGCACTTTGACAAGGAAAGAACACGACCATCTCTCAGAAGTGAGTGAACTACAGTCTGTAATAACCAGAGCAAATCTGACAGATTCATGCTGCTTTCAAAGAGCCTTTGCTTTCCTTTCACATGTGATAGGATTCTGCTGGAGCAAAACCTTTTCCCGTCAAGCTGCTGTTACCAGCAAAGTGTGGTTTTTTTTTTCCATTTTCCTTTCCTGATCCTGATTGGTGGTGATTACAGGAGCACACCCTAGAGTGTTCACCATGCTCATTCAAGTAAGCACATACAATTTGTTTTCATCACTCTTTATGGCAAAGGTGTTTCCTGCGTGGAGATAAGAGCAGGAGAGTGCGGAGGTCCAGCTGAAAGCCGAGCTTCTCTCTCTGTCTGCCTAAAGTGACAAGCTACTGAAAGTCACGACTAAGAAAAACAGCTGATGAATAATTTGCATCTGCACACACTTACCGCTATTAAAATGAGACAGTTTGCTTGAGATGGCAGTCAACCCCACTTCCCTCTTAACCTTGGATAGGGGAGTTCACAGTAGAAAGGCTAAGCAGAAGAACATTATTGCCAGGCTTCAGCTGCGTCCTTCCTTCTGCCCACAGTGCTCTGGGTCTTGGCTTTCCGGCAGATGTTTCCAGGAATGCCTGGCTGCCCTCTGCAAGACACTCGGAATAATGAGTATTGATTAGGATTTGTCATGGTGGAGCAGCAGGAGGCCAGCAAGGATCTGATCAGAGAGGTGAAATGATCAAGACGAACAGTCATAAATTGGAGCCGGCCCCTGTAAACCCTCCTTTCAGAGTGCAGCACTTGTCTGATAGAGTCTGTGGGTTGCAGAGTCCATGGGAGGGCTTTCTGTGGCTGGGGGGCACTGGAGGAAACAGCCAGTGTCACAGTTGTTGGCATACTGGTTTTGGTTTGCACAGGCAACGTTGGCAAGAGCATGAGAGAGAATCACTCAGAGAGACGCATGGGTGGGGTTAGGAGGGGTGGGGTCAACTCCTGGCTGGGCAGAGTAATGACAAAAGATGCTGGCAAGCAAACACTGAGCAGCACCCCACTCCACCCCCCAATGAGAGAGAGAGAGAGAGAGAGAGAGAGAGAGAGAGAGAGAGCGAGAGAGAGAGAGAGAGAGAGAGAGAGAGAGAGCAGATGCATACAATTCATCACCTGGACAACTGAAATGCAACTGTTGTCAGTCAAGCAGAACCCTGCTGCATCCACTAGCTGCAAAACAGGGAGAGAGAGGGAGAGAGAGAGGGGTAGAGAGAGCAAGAGTGAGAAAGAGCAAGAGGGAGAGATAGAGGGAAAGTGGGTGAGATGGACAGAGAGAACAAGAGAGAGAGAGAGAGAGAGAGAGAGAGAGAGAGAGAGGGAGAATTAGTGCAAAGAGAGCAAGCAATGGAGGAATGATGAAGAGGACCAGACTGGATCTTCTAATCCACATTAGAGGAACGCGCACAAAGTTAAAGTGTCTCAGTGTTGCAACATATTGAGAGAGAAAGAATTTTCCTTATTCTGGGAATGAAGCTCTCATATTACATTTGCTATCAAAAGGGAAATTAAACCTGTGCCCCATATAATTGTCCTCGTGTGCCATGTTATGATACGTTGACAAGTTCATTGATAGGAATCTCTGAAATTTCTTTAGCGTGTTTTTAAATGACTAAGGAAATTACTAGCTGATAACATTTAGATAACATCAGTTTAAAGTTTAGCACGACACACGCACACACACACACACACACACACACACACACACACACACACACACAAAAATTTAAGAAGTATTTTGTTGGTACATTAGTGCTATTTGCATGAGAGAACTGTCAGGATATCTCTGGATCCCCGATCTGATATGTGTGTTGTTATCAGTAGCACGGCAGGTATTAGCATTTCACAGAGGTTGAGAAAGACGGTAACGCAGAGCCGCGGTAAGACATTGTCTGCCAAAACAACTGACATCCTTATTAAATATTGTAGCTCATTAAATACTGTTCCATGTTAAGTACGGTTCCTCATTAAATGCTGTTCCTTCACCTGTGTGGTAATTAACCCCTGCCTTGCACGTACACTGTAGCATTTACACAGATAATTTAGTCGCTAAGCATCATTATCATGAGAACCACACATAAAATAAAACACAATATATTTATCTTTGTCATTGTACAAGTACAAAAAAATAAATTTTGTAGCTCCCGGTGTTGCATTCCAATATGAAATGAATTACAAAATAAAGTATATAGACTTAATAGCAAATTTATTTTACAAAGATCCATCTATACAAGTGTAAAGTAATGTACAGTAGCCTGTGGAGGCATATATGAGTAATTGAAAGTGCAGCACAGTGCAGCACAGCAAGTAACAGCAATAATAGCATAGCAGTGACATATGACAGTGGTCTACGCTGAGGTGCTTGACAAGCGCAGCTTAACGCAAGCAGAAGCCAAAAACGTGTGTGCAACAAGCCATCTAGCATGAGCTGATCCTTACTGGTGCAAGAGACTGAGTCAAAGTGTGCAGTGTGGTGCATTCTAGCTAAGGAGGGCTTATTTTAAGACCGAGTTAGCATAGTGATGGCTCTTGGGGAGAACACAGCTCATGGGTTTCCTCAGGTGCCGGCATAAATGGTCTTGAACCCCCTGCTTGATGGCAGAAGTGCAAACAGACAATGGCAGAGGTGGGCGCTAGTGGTGTTGCTCAGACAGAGGACCTTGGAAATCTCTTTCAAGGAAATTTAAAAGGAGATGATGATGTGTGCATCCACAGAGGCCTTGCTAAATGTGGCCATTGGAAATAAAACCAAACATTAGCAGAAATATATTACAGTATATGCGCTTGGCACAAAGGTGAGTAGAATGCAGGACTTTGTCTACATGGTACACATGGTGAGGCACTGTAATTTGATATCTAATAAAATCCAATGATAAGTTTGTTGAATTTGTGATTTTTAATTGTTTTTTAAAATCTTCGCTTTCTACACAGCTGCCCACTAATATCTAGACCACCTTCATATTCAGTACAGTGTATATATATACACACTTTGTTGTCAGGCCACACAGAGTGCTTTTCTTCAGGAACAATGGCATGATTTTGGGATGAATAAAAGACAAATCCATAAGTAAATAAATAAATATTCTCCAACTGGAACTTTTGTCTGGGAAACTCTTTGAAGCCTCTACAAGCAACAAAGGCTCAAATGTGGGCCTGATGCAGACCTTTCTTCACTTGAAAGTTTTGGTCCATACTGGAGAGACACAGAGAGATACAGAGAAAGAGAGAGAGAGAGAGAGAGAGAGAGAGAGAGAAAGAGAGAGAGAGAGAGAGAGAGAGAGATGCTTAGTCTTAAGTTGTTTATAGGTTCTGTAAACTGTTTGTTCCTGAGCACAAATAAGTAACAGAGAGTACACTCTGACAGCTAAGCCTAGTCTTACTTCATTTCCTGCTTTGTGTATGGCACTGTTACAATTTCAAAATCGCATTCCTTTTTCAATCCCTATTCTTTTATGCCATTTCTGCCCACCTGGTTCAGTTTCTCCTCACATCTGTTTGGATTTGTTTTTGTTGTTTTTTTCTTCATTGGCTTACAAACTGGTGGTGAGGCTACACAATATACATAAGAAAGTCTACCTAAGGACAAGGTGTCCATACATTGTAGAGGGATACATTCATTTATTGACACAAGGGCACAAATGACTATGGTCACCCAGTGACGTTCACTTTGAACTCTGTGCTGTGTGTTGATTCCAAATGTTCACAGTGAAAACTGTATTAAATGAACAGAACAAAAGAACAAAGGGACACGACTTCCATTTGGTTTAGCTGAAAGATCAGAGACTTCTGTTTAGGCCTGTGTACGCTAACTAAAAATGCTAGCTGAGAATGCTAACTCAGCGAGGGGCCTCATCGAGCCACTGTTCCCTCAGTCACTCTGGCTGTGCATTTCCCTGACACTAACAAAGGCCTCATCAGCAGACATACTTGTCTCAACAAGCCAGAGGCACTCGAATTTCTGGATCAGACTAATTGGCACCAAATCCATAAACAAGTGTTTGGAATATGACCTGAATAGAGTCTCATGGCCTTGCAAATATGCCCAATAAAAGGCTGAAATCACTCAGCGCCGCATCCTCTGAACTTGTTCGCTGTTTCAGTTCTAGCCAGTAGCACTGTAGTCGCTAATTGCACCACCCTCAGAAATGGATTGCTGCAATATTTCAGGCTGTCCACAGGGAATTCCACTGGCATGTCTGTGTCACGTTCTTTGGCCACTGCCAGAAGACCTTAGCAGCTTCTGGCTGTACTAATTATTCTTATCAGCTTCCCCCACAACTTTAGGCAGAAGCTTACCTCTCTGTCATCGCAAAGCCAGTGTGCAAATGGTTCCAAAATGTGCACACTTCAAACACTCATATACACACTTAACAAAACCCACTTATAAATGGGTTTTGTAAAGAGCAATTTTGACCATTCTATCTAGAAAGTTCCACAATGCACTGAGAGTGACTTGACACCTTCCATAACTTCATCTCTGTGATCTCAGTCATGGCAGCATGTGGGATGAGTTCCAGTATTATGACACAGTTTGAATCTAGTCGGTTGATGATATTAAGCAGACTGCACACCTCACACTCAGCACACCCTGCTGTGAAAGGTGCACATACTACATATTTAGTACTCTCACCTACTGGCTCAATCTCCATACTTCATTCTAAGCTGTGAACTAATGTGGTTGAGTGCAGTCTTGCCACCACATGAATGTGGCACTAAGTTCATGGTGGTGAGTTTGGCTTGGCCTGCTTTTCAAGGAGACTTGGATGAATGGAATCTGGGTCAACCATTATCTACTAAATAAATAATAAATAGGAAAAAAAATTGAGTGGAATAAATTAATTAATGAATCTAACCTTTTTTTAAGAAAAAAAACTGACGATCATAAAAAGGTTTGTTTATAATAAAAGAGCTTGGATTAGAACTGTATAGAGTCTTTAAAGGTGCAATTAATTGAAATGTTGCTGATTCTGCAAATGGCTTGCTTATGTCCTTTTATCAGTCCTTCAACTAGCTATATAAGACTCATTTTTATTGGTCAGATGCTGAAACCACGGCCAAATAGATTCTGGGTGCATTGGAAAGTGAATATGGTGTATCCCAAACTCCACTAATCTCTTAGTAGTGGGAATTCAGAAAGACACTCAGGAGTTTCCACAAGAACACAGAGACTCGAAAGAGCAATTTGAGAAACTGTTACTAGGAGCACTTTTACTTGTCAGCATGCAATGTCTGTGATCAATAAAGGTAGGCTACTTGAAATAGAACTCTGGGGAAAGTGCTGACATGGCTAACCAATCACTGGGAAACATTAATTATAGCCTTTGTGGAACAGCGGGTTTTCAGAGTCTAATGC
This sequence comes from Electrophorus electricus, assembly GCF_041902795.1. Taxonomy (NCBI): domain Eukaryota; kingdom Metazoa; phylum Chordata; class Actinopteri; order Gymnotiformes; family Gymnotidae; genus Electrophorus; species Electrophorus electricus. The sequence goes on from NC_137522.1 coordinate 4,502,151, forward strand.
AATTTCATGAAAAGCCATATTCACAGCTAGGGCTATAACACTATATTTATTTCCTCTTAAAGTGAGGAATGCAGCAGACTCCGTCAGATCACCATCTGCTCCAGCTCTCCACCTCTGTGCTACTGTCCAGGCGGCTGGGCCTCCAGCCTGCAGCTCCCAGCTGCCTCTCATCTCAGGATTAGCCAGCATCTCTGATCATGGGAAGAACACAACATTTCCACAGCCTACCACCTCCATACTACAGTCCAGTCCACTGTAGTCATTTAATAAATAAGTACAATGTAAAGCTGTGCTCCTGCAAAAATCCCCCCCACTCTCACTCCCTCCATTTCTGTTTCCTCCCTCTCTCTATCCTCTTCCTCCTGCTTCTCCTCATCCTCCTCCCCTTTCTGCTGCCTCTGTGGGGATGAGTGTGAGCGCCGGCTTTTTTCAGGATGGGAAGAAGGATTACGTTAAGCCCAAACTTGGAGCAACCAGCCCTTATCTTGCCTCAAGCAGCACACCCTGCTTACCGGAGAGGGAGGAAGAGAGAAGGAGATAGTGAGGGGGAGAGAGAGAGAGAGAGAGAGAGATGCCTGGAAGAGCAGAGTCGAATGCTAAGCAGAGGGCCAGGATGATAGTAAGCATGGTTGAAGCAGAACACACACTCGAAGCCTTTCCCACCTCTGCTCTTTCAGATTTGCTCAGCTGCATGCTTGAGATGATGTACTGATGTATTCCAGCAGCACATGGCATGCACTGTCTGCTTCCACAGTGATAGTTCCATTGTTTTAGAACACACAATACACACTCCTGTTTGCCAGTTTGCTTTAATGACACGCTGGCCCCCAGTGACGTTATAACCGCAAGTCAAAGGTGGCTATGTTCTCACAGGTACTTCCCAGTACTGAAAGACTGAGGTCTAGATAATAATAATAATAATAATAATAATAATAATAATAATAATAATAATGAGTTTAGTAGAATAAAAAGCTTAATTAATGTAATACAAATGCTAAGATCCTCCTGAATAGAATATCTGCCTTTTGACAGTGGGAAGAGTATTTTACACATGCCAGAATTTCAAGTCATTGAATTCGCTGAATGGTCTCGTCTCCTGGAATTTATTTATACAGAAATACATGGACGTGTAGTCTGCGATGAGTTCTGTAAGGTGCTTCCCTCATTGAACAAGCTCACAGCCCTCAACTATTAGTCCTCAGAACTATATTCAAGTCATCCTGCCACAGCAGAGATTGTTATGATATCACTGGTGTCAGACGTCAACGATGAGCATTATAAAAGATCTAGAGTTATTTGATTTACAGTTCCACAGTACAGATTTGTTTCAGAAATACAAATGCTCCTGGATTTGCACATGTGGTGTAGAGATATATTTGATTACTTCTTGGAAAACATTTTTAATGTTTTTCCATTAAAAAAATGTAAGCCTTGTTGTTCTTTTTGCAGTCCATGTTCAAAAATGATCCATTTTGCCAGTCTGGACAAATGATACTCAGGTACTGATATATTATCCAGATATTATATATGATTATTGTTGTTGTTGTTCTTATCATCATTGTTGAATCTTAGCCCAATTTCCTCCCAATTTTGTCATCATTAATGCCAATCCAATAGCTAGGTGTCATATTACATGACAGGAACCAGCTTGGAAGGGTGAGAGCTAACACATGCTTGCTCAGAAACTTGAGATACTTCTCACATAGTGGTAGCTAAGCATGGCAGTAGCTGAACCTTTGTCTTCACTCAGGTAGAAGCAGAGAAAATCACTAAAAGTCCTTATGACTGTTACAGATTAACTGTCTCTCTAATTAGCAAAGAGGAGTCACATACTATTGCTTAGAGGCTGGTAGCTAGCTGTTATGAAATGTGATAATTTCCAAATGTAAAGGTAAATTTATGTGCAAATGTAATGTAAATTATTTTAGAGTGTAATTGCATTAAAATTAGTGATAAACTACAAGGAAATTGTAGTTACAGTTTACAAAATAAACCGTATTTAGTAGATTATCATGGTTCCTGAGAAACAACCTTAAAAGTAAATAAAATATGGCCATGACTGAAAGGTATGGGAAAATGAACTTCCAACACTAGAGTGACATGCTTGCCTCAATTAAGGCAGTGAGTCATCTCTCCATCTCCGGTACTGAAGTCCCAAAAGACTCCATCTCTGTGCTGGTTCTGCACAATGGGCAGCTGCAGTAGGAACAAGGCCTCTCTATGTCAAGCTTCTGCCCCATTCACCTGCCCTAATTACCTTAGGGTGCTGGGGTCTGCCCCCAAGGGAGGGGCCCAGGTACCAGGGGTCACAGCCAAGCGTATATTTCCCATAGTACTCATACAGCTATCTGCTGTCTCAAAGAAAACCAGGAGTCCGAGGAATATGTGAAGTTGAGCTGGGGCTTTGTTGAGTGGTCATGAATGCTTGGCGTGAAAGAGGGGCTTATCAGATCAAGGAGGGAGTGATTTGTGAACAGTCTGCATTGAGACAGATATGCACAGTGAGGCTTGTGCATGTCTTACTCACCATGTTTACTTGCGTTTGCTGTCACGACTCATTAGCATCGATGTTGTTACAGCTTGACACTAAACTCACCAAATGACCAGTTAGGACTTAAGAGGCAACTAATACCAAAATATTAACCTAAGCATAAAGAGAGAAATCCCAGACTTAGGTTTGGAAGACTTGGATGAAGTTGGGCGTAGCAAGGTTGGATGCTTGAACTGCTCAAACTCCAAGCAATGTATTTTGTGGTTGTGCATAAGGAAACAAACTACAGCAAGAAGGCTCCCGAGCTTTAGACAGCACAGCTCTCACAATAGAGAAAAAGCAGCAGCCATGGCACGAAGAGAAGGAGGCATCAAAGCCTGTTCTCATAAATGTAGACTGAAGGACAAGCATCTGTCCTCATTCCTGCAATTTTTTCTCATATCGAAACCTTCTAAACCAATAATTGAATACGAATGATTTATGGAAATTGTATGAATAATTTCCCATAAATTAGTATGAAAATTTTTTTAATGATTTCCTCTATTCATTTGTTATCCTCACATAACATGTGTGCCTAACTACAGTAATAATCACACCCCAAAATACTATGCTGAAGCTTCTTAGATGTTTTTTTAAACTGTTTTTCCATGCACCCCTGGCAGAGAACAGGCTCCAAAAGTGGCTGTCACATAGTGGGCTCATGCTTTTATGTAACATCCAACCTGTAAGTGGGCCTTACAGAAGTTAGTGTTGCAAATTTAGGTAGCTGACAAAAACTGTCAAAACAGCAGAGAGCAAGTGCCGTGTAGTAGACAAGGCCGACATTGGCCTGGAATGGTACAGGTCTGGAGAGATGTGGAGAAGCAGGGAGGGGAATCAGGGTACAAAAGCTCTTTTTTCATCAGACCTGATCCTATCACTCTACTCCTGCCTGGGGACATGAAAGACCCGCTGTAACTGCAGGGAGGAGAGGAACAAGTGGAAATAATGAAAAACGGGTTGGGGTGGGCACACAGAGAGAGAGAGAGAGAGAGAGAGAGAGAGAGAGAGAGAGACAGAGAGAGAGAGAGAGAGAGAGAGACAGAGAGAGAGAGACAGAGAGAGAGAAAGAAATTCCATTTTCTTTAAATAGAACTCCTAAAAGCAGAGGTATAGTAAGCCCACCCCAGCCCTCATGTAGCGCAGTCAAAGTGGGACTTGACAGATGGCACAGAGACTCCAGACTGCAGTTCTAATAAGCCCTGGTTTTGGGGGGGAGAGGGTAACTGCTTTGTCTCATTTTGAGCATTTTCTGTCAAACTACTTTATCATGAAATGTCATGACTCATAGTAGTGTTAGTCCCTAAGGGTCAGTAGGGTCCAGGTTAGGTGCACACTGACCCAACTTTCGCCCTTTAGATGGCATCAAGCCTTGGATAGTGTCAGGGACTGACCATCGTCTGGAGTTAGTACGGTGCGCTCCACACGATTGACTCTAGTTGGTCCTCATCAGTGCCGTTTTGGCCAACCATGCATGTTGAATCAACATCGGTGGCTGGCCATGAGCGAGTTTTCTGAATGGCTGTTCAGTCTAAATTTGACTCAAAATGAGATAATATAGATAGAAACTGCATAAGGGCTTTTTGTTGCATTGTGGCTTGATCTACCAAGTGCACTAGGCTAAAATTGTACTACACAGAATGTAATTTTGTTGTGCTATTGAGAGAACAGGTGGAACATTCATCGTTACCTTGATGTATGCAATTTTATGGAAGAGACCAGAGCACAAGAAAGGTGGGAGTCACTCAGAACTATACTCATTATAAGAATCCTGCACCTTTGGGAAACAGTGGTTTCCTTTTGATCTTTTTCTGTTGCACGAGCACAGAAGATAAGCGACAGAAGGTGATCATCAGTCGCTCACAGTTAGCATGAGTTCTTCGGGGTCCATTTGGTGTGTCCCTAACATGTCTCAGAGTGCAATAGAGACACTGTTCTCTTCCAGGCACTCTGTTTCCAGGACTGTAACAGGCCAAGAGATGGAGGTTAGTCTTTAACTCTCACATATGGAGACCTGGATGATGATCAAGTTGTTAGAGCTGGGTATGACCATCTGGATTTTAAAGTTTATGGATTTTAATGTTTAGTGTTCTGCTTTCTTGAAAAAAAAAAAAAATTAAAAAAAGAAGATATTACCACATTAGTAAATTCTGCAGCAATGAGAATTTTGTTTTAGTGAAACTCAACCTTAAATATTTCCACGAATGTTCGGAAGGGGAATGTATAAATTAACGGATCTCTTCCTCTGGAGTCCATACAGCAAGTGTCTTCCATTATCTTGTGGAATTTCCAAGGAGGAACTGAAATGGTTATCTCCTGCGCTAATCTCCTGAATACATTCTCTTATTTCTTTGTCCGGGCTTCATGAAACTGTGCAATAAAAGAGCTTTTAACCCCAGATCCTAGGGCTCCTCATGCCCAGACCGCACCATAAACCTCACAGAGTGGCGGAGTGCTTCAAAGGAAACAGGAGGGCAATGAAACTAGGCAGCTTAACTGCCATGGGGCAACAGGGAGAGAAAGACAGAAAGAGAGGAAGGATGAGAGAGGGAGGGAGTGAAAGGGGAGCACAGAGAGAGAGTGGATGGAGGAAGGGGTTTAAAATGTGGGATCTCTTACATTGACATTCAGCTTGAGTGGTTGTAGATATATCATGTGTCGTGTCTTCAAATGTTACGTTGTGCCTTACAGAAAGACCCAACTCATCCTGCTATGAGCATTTACCACAGAGATAAGAGGCTGGCCAGATTGGTCCACTTATGCATATGTCTGTGTCTGCTTTGCATGGCTTTTCATTTAACTGAAGCTGAAACTTGTGCAAACAGTGTAAGACAGCATTTAGATCAGGCATCACAAAAACCCTAGGCCTCATGAAACAACATTTTGGTATTATCCTAAATATGTAGTACGTGTGTCGTACAAACTCCACAAACTGTTGTAAGTTCACAAATTACCTCAGTAAATGGCTCTGTTTGTTAATGAATGAGAATTGTAAATTGCCATATTTGATGTTCCAAAAATACCATGCATGGCTAAGTGCTCTAACCGATTTGTCTGGAATATTACTGAAAAAACATCATCTATGCATTAAAAAAACTATTTAAATTTTTAAGGAGTAAGTAAGTAGACACTTAACGGTATTGGTAGTATAATTAAGAGCAAACAAAGCATAGGAGTGAAAAACAATAATAAGTTGTTCAGGCTGTCATTTAAGGTTCATACCTTCACATACATAAATAAGATCAGATTTAATACTAAATAAATAAGAGGTACATAAATAAATAAATAAATAACATTACCAAAGCGTGATAGTGCATGTCTAAAACAGGAAGAAGTTAAGGAGAAGACAGATAACCGAATATAGGTGACGTCACACTGACAAGGTCCGGATTGGCACGGTCAGTATCAACATCGCACACTGTTATTGTTTATGTCAGTGCAGTGTTGTCATATGTAGCATCACAGCACACCAGGCTTTAACAGGCCAGATGAATGACTGCTGTCATGAGTTTGATTGCCACAGGAGAATAAACTGGCTAAGAGGATACTCGCAAAATTAATATTTCTTAAGCCTTATTTTTTATGTTCAAGCTCAGTTTTTTTTCTAGGCATACCTAAAACAGATATGGTTCATTAATCTATGTTTTTCTTTGGGCAACAGTGACACATAACATGAGTGACAGGTCTCTACTACTCATAAGTGTTGTTAGAGAAATTTTCAAATGCCATGGAATTGGTGTATACGACAAGTCTTCTTAAATCGCTTGTTTAAGGATATAGGAGCGATTTAAGAACAAATTCTGTTCTTACAAGTTGTTCTTGCTTGAGGCGCCTCTCATGACAGAGACATGGCTGTGGACAGCTGGTTCCATCAGCGACAGATTGGAAAGCAGTGATATCTGGGCTTGGTCACCATTCATTACATTTTGTCCCTGTTTCAGCCCCCTTTTCCACACATCACGAAGACAAAATCATTGTCTCCTGAACTGTTTCAGTTATTTTACACTAAAACTGCAGTCTCGTGTGTGAGAAGATTGGGAAAATAAATCTAATCCTGAAAGTTATATCCAGACTATTATCTAAGCGCAGGACTATTATCTTAGATAATGGGATCCCAGTGCAAACATAGAGATGACAGTTTTAAGAGTGATGTGTTACTATCTGCTTAGCCTTGAATTCAAGCCATGCAGTATCATCTGGACACACAGAAGCACTGTTCGAAAATTAGCCCTTCTCCCTAAGCCAGTTTGGTCACACTTCATTTACTGGTAAACATGACGAGTACACCTTTACACATCACCAGGCTTAAACAAAGGAGCTGAATTGGTTTTGCTGTGTCAGTCGAATGAATATAACATACCTCAGAAAAGACATATTCAAAATTATTTGAAAATATATCTATCATAGTTAGGCAATGTGCTAGAAGTCATTATAACTGTTAAATGCTTGGCTTGCTAAAAAGTTAACACTGCTTGCTCCAGCTTTTTATCAAAGGCATGGACTGTCTTGCTGGCCCATTGTGAAGGTTAGACCATAATTTCTGCTGACAGACAAGCAAATAGAGCTATTGCAACCAACTAAATTACCCTATATTGAATTTTAGGGTAAGACTGTCCAGTAACTAGGTGTCTTGGGGGAGCTTTGGCTTTCTGGTACTGAGACAGCAACAGGACCTCAATGGGTTCATTAGCCTGTGGTTCCGGGCGTGATAAGAGGCTTCAGTTCAGCATGGAGTCATCGCTCAGAACGGATCTCCGAGATTCCATAAGGACCAGCATGCCAAAGTTTGCCTTTACAGTCCCACTCCACCCTCACAGCCCCATTCTGCCCTTTCTGAACCCCATTCTACCCTCACAGCCGCACTTTGCCTTTACAGTCTCTACCTTCATTTTTCTCACTCCACCTTCACAATACCACCCTATGCTTTCAGCCTCACTCTGTCCCTAGAGCGCCACTCTACCCTTATAGCCCTGCCACACAGAATTTTAATTCCAGCAAATAGCAAAGAACAAGCTCCATGCAAATTAACTGCTTTTATGTGCTTGTCATATAAAAACAGTTGTCACTCTTCCATAGACCACCCCCCCACACACACACACACATACACTCCCTCCTTTAGAAAAAACAGTATCCTCCACTCACTCAAGGGGAAATTAAACTCCTATTGTGTTCTACTTATTACAAATTGTGTAATCCTGCAGCTAAAACAGGTTCCAATGACTGTCAGAATGTGTCAGAATGGAGGGGAGCTGAATGTCATACGATGGAAAATGTTACCACTGGCAGAGTATGACCATCTTTCACACACACACACACACACACACACACACACACACACACACACACACACACACACACACACACACACACACACACACAGAGACTATTCTCTATAAAGGATGAGTTTTTCAGAAGAGCTAAGAGGATTGGGCCACTCCAACTCTGGTTCCTGTTACCGGGAATAGTGTTTGGGGGGCTAGGATTAAGATAGGCCAGACCCATGGCTTTGATTATGTGTGACCCCCCAATCAAAAGTCCATCATCCAGAGAGTGCTTTTAATAGACCATGTATAGAAAATAATAAAACTAAATGTTTGGAGACTCATCTTCTCAAATTTTGATTCAAACCGACAGTGTTTCATTTGCCTGCTATTTTTTTAAAGAAAGGCGAGACACCCAATCACAGCTTGAGGCTGTGGTAGCCAGTCTGACCTCTTACAGTTTGCCTTCATAAGCAAAAATATATAATGTTACAGCATCAAGGGGCTGATTTAGAAATATTAGCCCTTTGTGCACATAGCAGACAGAGACGTGATCGAATGGCTGCAGCGATCCAGGGGAGTCTTTAAAAGTGGGGCAGATGAAACCCAAACCACAACCAAAACATAACGGCCTGGCTTAGTCTGCACAAAAAATACGCCATCGCCATGCACTTGCTGAGCATTTTTCCCCTGCTATTCTTGGAGGAGGTTCCTGGAAGCAGCGAGCTTCATTCTGAACAGGGTTTTTTTTGTGTGCTTAGTGCCCTGAATTCCTGTAAAGGTTGCAGGCAGACTGGGCCAGATGCTCCACAGTACCTCTCTTTTGGAGTCACAGGTGACCCATGCTTTATAGCTTCATACTGTAAAACACTGACTGACACACCAAAGATAAGGGCAGGATGTGCCTGCTCATTATGAAGCCTGTCTGACAGGTTTCAGGTTTTGTTTTTGTTCACCTCATCGATATTTATGCATATTTATGCAATTGGGCACCACTTTTATTATAGCAAGCTGGAATAGCAAGCAAGGGCTTGTGTGGAGTATGGTAGAGAATTATTAGTGTGTGTGTGTGTGTGTGTGTTTGTTTAGGTGTGTGTGTGTGTGTGTGTGTGTGTGTGTGTGTGTGTGTGTGTGTGTGTGTGTGTGTTTGTTTAGGTGTGTGTGTGTGTGTGTGTGTGTGTGTGTGTGTGTGTGTGTGTGTGTGTGTGTGTGTTTGTTTAGGTGTGTGTGTGTGTGTGTGTGTGTGTGTTTGTTTAGGTGTGTGTGTGTGTGTGTGTGTGTGTGTGTGTGTGTGTGTGTGTGTGTGTGTTTGTTTAGGTGTGTGTGTGTGTGTGTCTCTGTGTGTTTGTGTGTGTGTGTGCGAGTACTGGCATCTGTGTGAGCATTTGTGTCAGTGGAGCTATGTGTGAGTGTGGGCACATCTATGTCTCGCTCTAAGAGGTGATGGACACTTCTTTTTACACTGGGCGAAAAGGCGCCTTAATGAACCTCCTGTAGTCCACTGAAATTTCAAACAGCCTTGAACCACACAAAAGGCTGCCTGCCAACTCCCCCGCCTGCCTCGCTGCCATCCAGCTACACAGAGAGAGAGAGCTGTCTCTCTCTTTCTCTCACTCTCTATCTCTCTGTCTTTCTCACCCTCTTTCTCTGCCCCTCTTTCTCTCATCTCTCTCTCCCTCTCTCTTTCTCTCCCTCTCTTTCTCTGCCCCTCTCTCTTTCTCTCTCCCCAACTCTCTTTTTCTCTCCCTCTTTCTTTCTCTATCATGTTTTAACAGTACTGAGCTGCCCAACACTTTTGCAATTGGGCCTTTGCAAAGAGTACTTGATCCTCTCCAGTGTCTGCATAGTATTCCACTGCCAGCAAACACATTCTCTTACTCACACTATACAATCTCTTTTTATCTCTCTATCTCGCCATCTCTCCCTCACTCCCTCTCTCTTCCTCTCTCTCTCTCTTTCACACACACACACACACACACACACACACACACACACACACACACACACACACACACACACACACACACACAACTATATAAACTAAAACTGTCTACCCCCATTCTTTGTTGCTGTTGGCCTGCTGTTTGATCCACTGTTGGTTTTATCTCATATGATTTGATATCATAACCAGGGTTGGCTACGCTCATCCTATTCACATGGCCTTACTATTCAATTACAATTACATCTAGCATATTATATGATTAACACAAACACTGACCCCACTGGAACCCAGCCAAAACACAACCCACCTGGACTCTAGTTACCATAGCAGCCCCTGGTTGTTCATTTTCTGCTAGTTACACACACACACACACACACACACACACACACACACAGCTGCATGGAGTGGAGTGTTACTCCTGAATAATAAAGACCCTGACACTCGCCACCATCCGTTTTTTGTGGCACTGAAATTCTGCGTGAGCATGGGAACGAGCTGTGCACGAGGCTCCAGATGTTTTGGGTGCATGACACGGCCCAGCCGGCCAGGCGGCCAGCAAGACGCGCCTGCAGGGAGAGGGGGTGTGCTGTTTAGACTGAGGTCCTGGCGTACAGGCTTCCTGCTCTTCTCAAACTGCACTGGCATCTGCTTAACATCCCCTGAGAATCAGCCCAGGGCTTTTTAGGAAACCTTTAAATCATGTGTCGGAATGGTACAAGTGTGAGGAGAGGACAGTAACCATGACAAATATTTTGTCAGTTCAAGAATGGAACAACTTTGGGATCGAATAAAATGTTAAATAGAAATTGGAGAGGATAATTGGCAAAAGCACAGACAGACACATGGTGTGTAAATATAATGTGGATAGAAAGGCTCCCTAGGCCTGGGGTTTAGGATCTTAGAGTTGGAATTGTTACTGCTTGAAAATGTCTGAGAATTACATGAATTTGTTTTATCTAAACTTTATCTAAGCAACCTTATCTGAACTTTCCTTGCAAAGAAGAACCATTATTTTTGATAGAATTTAAAACTAGAAGCATTTAATTTATGTGCTTAAGATAAGTATTATGTAGTAGCATTATGTAGAAGTTTGCTGGCAAGTTCTCATAATTGACAGTTTGCCCTAAAACTGTTATGAATAGAAAGTAATGTCTTCCTGTGGCGTTGATGCGCAATGTTTCCTAATCCATACAAATTTGGAATCTACACAAAGCAAAACAAAATGTTTTCTTTTCTATTATAATGACTGTTTACAGTCATCCTCACATCCAGCCAGGCAGTGGCTGGGCTGTTGGAAGCCCATGTGCTGATAGCTCATTTCATAAAACCCTTATTTAATCTGACTACAGGAACCTGCAAAATATTGCTTAGACAGCCACACCCTACTCCCCAGCATTAATGTTATTCTGAGCTGCTATTGATATATGAGTATGATAATATGATATTGATTTTGATCCAGCATCCAGAGCTAGCATTTGTTGCCTCTGAATCAGATCACTCATCTGGAATTATAACACTTTCTTGATACAAATCCTGTATCTTACCTGGTAGAGCAAGGCGCTAACCATACCAAGGTCAAGGGTTCAGTTCCCTGTCTTTCTGATCAACACGTAAGATGCTCTGAATAACAATGTCTATGTGCTGTCAATGGGGGATATGAAAGTAATGTGAGAATTGCAGTCTTCCTTCAATGTGCAACTCAAGAGCCCTGTGCTGCCCACTTTATGTTGATATCCCCTGGTAACCCCTAAGGAGTTTTGTTAGTAAACTACCCAAAGAAGCTTTTCTGGCTGCCAGTGTCTGTGTAGTACTGGCACTATTTCCACACATTGCCATGCGGCTTGAGTGGGAAACAGACAGAGAGCAAGACATGCACATCTACTCTCCCAGCTCCCTGATCCCTCACTGCCCTGAAAATGGTGAGTCTGTTGTCAAGTTGAGGGGAAACATGAACTCCTGAAGGAAGGAGTAAATGGAAGTTGCTCGGGCCGCTGGGCCTCTTTGTGACCGCACTAATAACTGGGATGCAGCATTCTCCAGGTGGCAAGAAATGCTTTAACAACTCTAAAGCAGTTGGATATGCTAGCTAGTGTGGAAAATGCATTCTGCCCACACGCCGCCCTGCAGGTGAACGTGCCCTGTGTTTGCCTTCAGGCTTGTCATTACAAGACGCCTCAGATATTAGAGCACCACCAACGTGCCACATTAAAGAAAGCACAGACCTAGTGCTGCATGTCAATTTGCACTTCTGATGAGGCAGAGTGCATACAAGCCCCTTTCAGAAGACAAATAAGCTTGATTTAAAACAAATTAAAGGTATTTGCACTTTCACCATGTGCTACCTGCCAGTGTGTTTTCATGGGAAGCTGTATGTTAGGGTAATTAAGGATTTGGAGGATCATTAGAAGACAATCCACTTCTGTTTTCAGCAGTAACTACAGTAGAATGGTTGGAAATTCCTCCGTGTCACCCTGATAAAACTATAATGGAAAGAACAATTTACCTGAGCAATGTCAGTGAAAAGTTCACATAACACTCCAAATGGATTCAGTGCTCTATTAACGCTCAGTGCTTTCACTTAAAAGCCATAATTAACCTGATTTTAGTCAAAACTAAGACTTTATGCTCACCATGATGACATAAAGATAAAGGCTTCTTAGTGGAGGCTTTTACCAGAACGAAGAGTAACAAAATCTGTCAAACAGCTACAGTGCCAGCAGAAACACAGTTTGCGAGCACCTTGGTGTGACGAACATTTATTTCAGTCAAGGTGAGAACAGGAAATTGGCCTTAGTTTACTTATTTAGGTGGGCTTGAATTTTAGCTGTGGATATTTTCCTTTCTATTTTGTTGTTGTTGTTGTTGTTGTATGTTTGTTTGGGGCCAGGAGTGTGACTGATATCTTCCATTTCATTACAGCTACTTTTTGGGGCTGCAATCTGTCAATGAACTGAAATCAAACCTAAACATAAATAGGTTTGTTTTTATTATTTTTGTAAAACAAAATAGCCAGCAGGCCTTTATAAAATAGTGGCTAATCTCATTAGCTTGCTAAGATGTTTAAATAAAACTGTATAACAGGGTCAATAATGATCATTAAAACATGGCATTTTGACACATTAGCAATTGATAATAGGACATATTTTAAAAGATCTAATTAAATCCTCTGCTGCTCCTGCTTCGGAAATGAGAATAAAACTGGATATGTTCGACTTGTGAGAGTACAAAGAATACATGCACTTGATAATCAAAAGGTCAGTTAAATTTGACATAATTTATCATTGTGGGATAATAAGGAGTTTCAAAGCAATACTAAACTAATTAAGGTATTGTGGATCTTTAGGGGGAAGCTAATTGCAACTATGCCAAATATTCAATATTCAAAATATATTTTAAGACACAGAGGAAACAGCTTGAGTGTGCTCAGTAGTAGCTATGCCCACGGTGTCTAACTATGCACTTTCTTTAGCAACTATGCACCCACTTACCACCCCGTATACTCCTACAGTGTGAGGTCAGTGCGGGTAGTCTGGGCCTGCTCTTAGCGCCAGCATGGGAGAGTCTCCACCACCCTCGGGTAGCCTGACAGCCCCTCAGACGGCCTGGCTGGTAGCACACAAGCGAGAATGAGGAGAAACCACGCAGGCAGAGCCCAGGCTGGCACAGGCGATGCGGGTTCAGTCCAGACTGCAGAGGGGCCGGGCTGGAGAGCCAGACTCCCAGGTGACCAGCAGGCATGACAAGCCCTCTGTGGTAAGCTAATGAAAATGTGGGGAGTGTTTTGTTCTTGCAGACCCCAGGAGGTGCTCCCAGCGCAATAAGGAACCAGCTGAGAGGTCAAGATTATGTGTTTGAGTGTCAGCTCAAGTTAATGTGGCATAAGGATCATGTGGGCAGACTAGCATGTCCCACTGTTTCACAGAAAGCCTGTTTGACAGTAGCATGGATAATTGTATGGTGTGCATGAGTCATATACTTGAATGCGGTCCAGCTAGTGTTGTCCCATAGATAGCACCAAATGAAAACAGCATTTCCTCATCCCTGGTCAATCTTCAGTAATGTGTGAGGCTCTGCAGCTGAAAGGGAGTTTGGGCAGAAATGCCCCAGTCCTGAGGGAGCTGGATTGGCTGGACTGCCAGATCTGCATTTTCTCACTGTGCCCTCCACTTTCCTACAGGGCTAATGAATCTCTGTTTGATCTTGGCCATTCACACATTTCATAAGCCGTCGCCAGCCAGGTCCTGACCACTGATAAACTCTCTGTATATTCTCATAAGTCATGTTCCTCTCCTCTGACTCTGTGGGTGTTTATTCTTTAGCCTCTCCCCCGAGGATATTCTGAATTATGTGTCTGTCATGTCTCTAAGCTCCTCCATATTTCCTGTTCACTGCCAGATCCCAGAGTTCAGGATCAGATTCTCGACACGCTGCTGCTCAGCGCATCCTCTGGACCTCTTCCTGTGCTTCAGCCAGTGCTATGATCTCTGCACTATGGTCCCCTTCAATTAAGGGTCAAATATTTTCTTTTTATCTATCTATATATATTTTAAGAGGCAGGACACAGATAAACACAAGCTGAAGTATGATTAATCAAGCAATGAAGACTGCAAGCTTGGGAAAGTGTTTTTTTTTTACCGCAGTCATTCAGTGTTTGTTTCTGTGTGTTTTTGGAGTCAGGACTGAGGGCCTACACTGCTGCTTCTCTGCAGAACCAAACTTTACTGGCAGCCCTAAGTGAAGATAAGTGCTGCCTTTCAAACGATGTTCGCTTTCACACCATCATCCTGCATGTCTCATAGATTTCTGTCTGAGTCATCGGCGCTGAAAGAGCAGGGAGAATGGCTCTGATTGGGCCAATTTTACAAATGAGGCAATTAGGACAAGCGCCTGACTGGAGATGAGGCTCAGTATCGGCATGCTGGCCAAACGGAGAGGCTGTCAGGCAGGAAGGAATGGCTTCCCGCTCTCCTCCTTTTGCTCTCCTCCTCTTCCATATTGAGCTCATTACATCGACCTCTCTCCTGGCCACCTCCACAGCTCCTGGGAGAATTGATAAGGGACAGGGGCCACCTTTTATATTGACAGATATGAAAGTGCAGGCCCAGTGACACTCTGTGGTGACAGGGTCCAGGCCTGAGAGAAGCTAAAAAGAAAGAGACTGGACTATAGTGGGAGAACACACACACAGACATACAGAGAGAGAGAGAGAGAGAGAGAGAGAGAGAGAGAGAGAGAGAGAGAGAGAGAGATCAGAGTTTTGGGATTTTTTTGTGTGTAGGCCTTACATTAAAAGTTATGATATAACTTTTACTATCATTAAGAAATATCATTAAAGAAATTGATGTGCAGTCTGATACTCCTGAAGACAATGGCATTACTGTTTATTTATGTGAGAAGATGTTATGAAATGTAATAGTTTAATGCCATAAGGTTTTGAAAGAAGCTGTGCTCAGAGAAACTCAAGAAACTGTTCTGTCAATTGCAATCTGTGGTGGCTTCCTCATTCTACACTGTTGTGTTTATTAACTAGTTGTAATGTCATTGTTTTCTTTGCATCTGTTGACTTTTCCTTGTATTTCCACGCTTGCTTGTATATTGCATTAGTCCAAGTGGATTGATTTATTCATACTCATGCTTGAAATCTCTCTGCCGATGTGTGTGGGCAAGCTGTGTGTCACTGTGGCACCAGACTGACTGCTACATCAGCCATGGCCACAAACTCAAACTCAACCACAGCTTTAGTGGCCTGCCATGCAAGGTGCATAAGGTAAGCTTTTACACTGTGTCTTACACTTCAGTTTTACGAGCTTCATGATTAGAAACATAATTTTTAGGTGCACCACACTTGCCCTGCAATGCCCAGTTAAAGCTGCAGTGCCAAATAAACAGCTCATCACCCACTATGATGCCATTAATTTGTGTTGAGAATGGTCTAAAAAAAATAGTGAATGATGTATGCCAAGAGACTGTAACTGTACATTTAGGTGCACATCCATTATATGTGTACCTAATGTAGTGGTTTGTGTGTGTAGAAAGAAGTTATGTATTTGTAATGAAGTGGCCGATATTTTTAGTACTGAAACATTTTAAGATTATAATAGTCACCAAATAATAGTGAGTGTAAATTATTTGCCATTTAGACTCCTTTTTCTCATAATGTTTGTCCATGAGAGCATAATGCACTATTAGATCAGATAAATGTGGTTGCGTTATTGTGAATTATGCAAATGATTTCATTTTTGAGTTATTTCCAGATACATTTCATTCCTGACTTCAGTCATGATCTCTTTCACATGATATTATAATAAACTCATGAAAGTATTTTGTAAAGAGCTTAATTCTGGACAAGATATTACTTACAGTACACAGTATTAGGTGTTAAGATAATTTGGCCCATAGAAATACCAAGTACCTCACTGCTATATTACCCCTGTGATGTATCCTACCAAGACTACTAAGGGGATTAGTATACGTGTGTGTGTGTGTGTGTGTGTGTGTGTGTGTGAATATGGGGTCTCTTCAAATTCATGGAGACATGGCAGTGATGGGCTCCAGCGATATAACTCAGCCAAGCAACCCCACCTTGTCATGCCTGCAGATGGGCCAATTAACTCATGATGAAAAACCCTCCAAAGCTTGTCTATTTGTGTGTGTGTGTGTGTGTGTGTGTGTGTGTGTGTGTGTGCCAGATCTAAGGAGATAGGCTGACACCTGCTGCTCCATTTTACATGGCATTAAAAATGCATCAGGGTGTGTGTGCAGTGCAGGCCTGTGTCACCTGTCCAGATGCCCATATGGAAGAGAGCAACCCTGATTGGAAGCTCAGCGAAGCTGATACTTTGCTGAGTCCCTTTCTGGGAAGTGTATTAAAAGCACAGACATTCCAATCTATATTATGTGCATATTACCTTTTCCTGGACAATAAATCGCAGTAAAATGTCCTGGGGAAGCATATGGCGCGTGATGGCAATGGCAAAATGACTCCCTCATTATTAGAGGTCTGAGCGCTCTGACATTACTCATAGGAATATATTCGGGGCTGGGGGCCTGGTAGACAGTTTTCAGACAAGCTTTTTCCCCAGATGGTTTGGTGTGCCTTGCCCTTGTGTTAGCCCATCTCTCTTTTACCCCATCACTCACCTTTCCCATCCTCCCTTTTCCAGTGGACCACGTTTGCTATGAAACAATATAGTATAAATGTTTCAGAAGCTAATAAATCTCTGCTTCTCTGTCCAGGAGGGTGATTTGTTATCCGGTGAAGTCCTCAGAGTATCTTCCTTTCAAAAAGCTTCAGAAATTTGCTCGGGGCTGTCCTGGTTGAGGTTTTTCTAGTTCTGCTTCCTCCACCCTCACAGGACATGCCATCTACATTCCAGCAGGACATAGCATCTACTTGCTAACAGAATATGACATCTACATACTGATAGGACATGATATCTACATGTTAACAGGGCACACCACTTACATGTTAACAAGACATTCCATTGGTAGGGTCCCAGGACATGGCATCTACTTGTCAACAGGACATGCCATCTACATGCTAAAAGGACTTGTCTTCTACATGCAATCAAGGCCTGCATGATATCTTGAGATCCCACAGACACTAAGCATCCAAAATAATTATGGGATTTCTACCCTGTTGTGCACCATCAGCATGTGATGCTATGCTGAGGAAAGCTTACAAAATGGCCATGGCTTCTAAACAAAAGCTGAGTGCAGAGTCATCAGAGTCATGCTACTCTAAGAATGCTGTATTCATGGTTTAGGTTTTTCATGTTTAGCTGAAGCCTTACCTATGCAGTGCACTTGCAGGTCATGAGCTGACACTGGTATTACCTCCACTGTGCCCGTGGGGCATTTCTCCTTCCAGGCTCTGCAACCTCAGGCCTTCAGTTTGTTGCTTCCTCATGAGAGAAGCAACCTATTTCTGGTCGACGAGTCAGTGATTATTTTGCTGAAACTCTGTTAATCAGAACTCTAAAGCCAGCACAAGTTCAGGAGTAGAAGCAGCATTGGGCCCAGACTGTGAGGAGGGTAGCGGTGCTTTAGTGGTTGCAGTATCTCTGCAACAAGCAAGGCTTTGATTTGGACATTGCATTTATTCGGGGGCCTGGCACTGGGAGATGGGGAAGGGAAGGATTGGCGGCCCGTGGAGCTTTCTCACACCACAGGGCCTCAGGAGGCCACGCCGGCCCCATGATCCTGGCAAACGAAGGGGTTCCTGCAGTGGCCTCTCCTCCTAAGCCTGTGTGTAGTGCAGCCAGAGCTGGAGCTGTGCTCAGTCAGGGAGCCGGCTGGCTGCAATACTGATGAGAAAGGGAGGGGTGGTGGGATGGAGGCAGGAACAACTAGCTAGAGCTATGGAAAACTGACAGTCTGAATTCTCTCTCACACACACAAACACACACACGCACGCCCAGACTAAAACTCAGAGGTCAGCGACAGCTGGGTGTTGCACTCATTGTTAAAAAGACTTCACTTTTCAGACAGGCCGCTCTTGTAGCATTCTGCTGCTTTATGGGGCATCTTTAAGAACGCCATTGTGGTGACACAGTGGTGG
Source organism: Electrophorus electricus (assembly GCF_041902795.1). Lineage (NCBI taxonomy): Eukaryota > Metazoa > Chordata > Actinopteri > Gymnotiformes > Gymnotidae > Electrophorus > Electrophorus electricus. The sequence continues at coordinate 4,520,444 of NC_137522.1, forward strand.
CACAATGCCCGCTTTGTATTCCACAGACAGCAGCAGTGGCGTAGAGGCGGGCCTGCAACAGCCCTCGCCAGCCCCCGGCAGCCCCCTCTGTCGCTCCATGCCCCTCTGTGCTTTGGCGTTCTGCTCCATACCTGCTGAGCTTCGCCCTTCATCAGCTCCTACATGCAGCAGTGCGCTCTGTAAGTGGGTGGAGCATCCTGGGCTGGGGGAGGGGATGGGGGGGGGGTCAGAGAGCAGCCAAGCTCTCCTGGGTAATGGAAGGGAATGTATGCTTTAATCATACGCAGGTGAAGAGGCACGGAATAGATGGTGTTAGCATTTAAGAGCACATTAGTCACGTTGGATATCTACCAGGATCACAGGGGAACTGTGCACATGCATCCTGATCCACACACCATCACCACTGACCAGTTCCACATGCTTATACGTGTCAAATATGCACATATTCATGGGGAATTCTTAATGTCTTCTGTTTAGTGCTTGACTTTTAACTTCATTATCAGCAGAGTGAATTAAATCTTAGGAATTCAGAGCAGTGTTGGCACTTCTGAAAGGCCAGCAATTATATACTCAGCAGCCATGCAGAGAGTCTCTCTGGGAGGCCCAGCACCACATCGCCTGGTGTACCTTAACATAGACTTTCCATTAGCATTTCATACATAACTAAACACCGATCTGAAATGATCTTCATACGCACTTAGGTTCTAATACATAAAGCATGCATCAGCCTGAACTTTGAACTCACTCCAGGCAGACAGTAATAGGCATTTAGTGTGGTGATGAAAACATGTCTGTAAAAGCCATCCAAATATGAAGGGACCATGTGGTTCAGACAGCCAGAGCAGTGAATTCATAAATCACATTCAAATACAATGTGGAGTATATGCATTGATTTCTGTTAAAAGCGTTTTGGTCTTTTGAGCTGCTATTAAGTTACGCAGAGGTTTAAACACTGAAGGCAGCCAATATTCTGCCTCAGTGTTCTATGTAGGTTGGCATTAATGCCAAAACATTATTAATAAGAATTAAATAACATAGTGTTGCATCATATTTTTTTTCCTTTTAAAGTTACACCGGTTACCAATGTAACCAAATCAGAAATAAATACAAAGGTGGATTTCACATGCAAGAAAAAGTCATATAACATCTTTGTTTCAGCTGTATCTCAAGTAGCCTTTTGCTTTGAAAGGCTATATTAAAATATAGTATACCAAAGTATAGCAATTATAAAGAAAGGGCACCACTTATTTGTTATACAGATAACTGCACTCTTAAGTGTGTTTAAACCAGAAGTTCAAACACTGGTGACCTGAGAGTCATTTAGAATGATGTACTTAAGTTGAAACAACTAATGTTCAAGGCTATTTTTAAACTGTATTTATTTAATTATTTTTTAAAAAGAATAATGCATTGAAATAGCAATACAAAAAATAAAAATAACTAATGCTATCTGAATATTTGCCAATGATCACGTTTAATTTTAGGTGTGTTTCAATTTTAATCGTATATATGAATTTTGCAGATTCTCCTTGTCTCCCACTTGAGCACCTGATGTGTGGTTCAGCTATAATCAACTCTCCAGCCGCGCTGAGGTCATGCCGTCACTGTAGCTATGAATCTAATGCCAGCATGGTGTCATTCAACACATTCTGGCGTTTACTCTGGAAACACAGACATAGTGAATAAGGCTATAAATACAAAAAAAAAAAAACAGTTCCATAAATGTATTGCCTGGCATTGTTTGTGCATTTCTTGGTATTGTTGAAATTAAATAAAGTGTGTGTGTGTGTGGGGGGGGGGGGGGCAGGGGGCCTGTAATTTCAGAAACACAGTCAACACTTTGGATGACAAATGGACAAGCAGAGGAATCTGAGCAGAACCAGAAGGAGATAGAGGGGGAAAGCACTCTGTGGTTCACTGAATTATTGATGTTGTGACAGGTGGAGTGAACAGGAAGGCTGGATTGAGAGGCTGCAGTGCACATGTAATAATCATTTCACTTTATACTGTCTTCTTACTCAGTTGTTTGGGTGCCTCCTCTACGTCAGTCTCCACGGCTAACCACTACCTCAGCCACTACCTCAATCCTACTTGTACCACTACATGATCCTGTACTGCTACCTCACCCTCTGCTGCCACCTCAGCCTCTACCTCACCCTCTATTACTCTCTCAGCCTCTACCTCAACCCTACCTGTGCCACTACATGAGCCTGTACCTTTACCTCACCTCTACCACTACCTCAGCCTCTACCTTAACCCTACCTGTACCACTACATGAGCCTGTACCTCACCCTCATCTGCTACCTCAGCCTCTACCTGTACCTAAGCCTCTACTGCTACCTTAACCTCAACATCAGCCTCTACATCACACTCTACTTCTTTTTTAGCCTCAATGTCATCCTCTACCTCACCTTCCACCTCTACATCACCTTCTACTCTTTTCCTCAGCCTCACCAACTGTTTTACCTCTACCTCAGGCTGTACCTTCAATATCTACTTCACTCCTTATCTAAGCCTCTACCTCGACTTTATCCTCTACCTCGGCCTTCCTTTGCTTAGAGCTGCATACACCTGTATGCTCCAACTCAGTGTCTAAGCCTCTTCCCAAGTGAGCTCCATGTTTAATAGGGCACAGCATAAGCTGCACCTTCCCTAGAGAAACACAATCACTAGTAATACCTACACAGTGGGACTGTAACAGCTACCATGGAATTAGATCGCCTGTCCCTTATGGCTGAGTTCTGCAATAAATTAATCCTGCATTTATACTCACAGCTTTCCTTAACACTTCATTCATATGAAATCCAACACGTTTGGTCTAATCCGTCACCCGTTATCAATTATTCAAATTCTTTGTGAGATTAGGTTAGGTTTCCATGCATTACTTGCTGTGTATTGTCCTGCATTGTTTATATTTCCTTCTTTCGTTCAGCTGCGTTATAGGATCAGAGTATTGCAGTGTATGGCATCAGTGTACAGTATTTGTGTTTAGTTTTGTGCCCAACTCTGATTCTACAATTTTTTACTATCTTTGTTTAATTAATACTTTTTTTAAGTATGTTATGCCCACATTTATATCCGGTCCATCCGCTACTAGAAGCAAAGTAGCATGAGTATCATTTTTACATCGGTCAATAAATACATAGGGAACAGGCTGATTTAGTTGGCTTGTGTGTCTGCTTGCTGGGTCTCTGGGGGAACATGTCCCCTAACAACCAGAGACAGAATCCCAATAACAGTCAGAATTAATACATTCAATTGGTGGGTCTTAAGCAGTACCTTGTTGACCTTAAGCATGTCTCATATTCCACTGTATGTGCATGTGTGTGTATGAGAGAGAGAGAGAGTCTTCTTCCAAAGAGACCCACACATTAGTCACAGCTATCCATGCAGAAGTGAACCCGATCTCCAGCTATCCCTGCGGAAATGAACCCGCTCTGCACCCTTTGGCGGGTGCTGGGAATCCTCGGCCAAGGGTGACAGTTCCAGGGGCGGGTGCCATCCATCTCGGCCCAGGGTCGTGCCATGCTCGGTGGGTGCAGGGCTGCCTCCTGCATGTCTGGGGGCACTGGTGTCAGAGCGGAGGGCAGCAGAACACTGGGCTCCAGATGGCAGCCGGCCCTCGCGCCCACACACTCCCGCCTGGCAGCCTCCAGCCTGCGTGTCGTGGTGGGCACGGAGCGTGCCAGCTGCCGGACACAGATTGGCTCCAGCTCATTTTCACCATCACATTGTCCCAAAAGAAGAGAGCAAGAACGTAACCATCCCAGTGCTCAGCACAGGTTGAGACTTTTTCAAAAAAACAGTGTGTTATCTGCTCACATCAGGGTAAATTAAAATGGGCTTTTATGGACCTTTTATATGCACTAATAGATTTCAAGATAAGGACCAATGCACATGTGAGATTAGGCCAGAGAGGAGAAAATGAAGGTAAAATGAGCAAAGACACACAATCAATATGTAATGAAAACAGATGAAGTCCTGCCCACTTGGATCTGTGGTGCGTAAGCAGGAAATGTGGAATGTTCTGCACTGCTTATTAATTTCGACACAGTATTTCATCTAGAGAAAAATCAGTTTAATTAGATGATTTTTTTTCTGCGAACTATTTGCAGGTGAATAAGCCTGATGCCTTCTGAACAGCCAATCGGCTGTGTAATTCAATCAGACCTTTGTCAGCAGAAGTTTTTTTTTTTTGAGAACACTCAGTACAACCCAGAGAACATAGGTGAGAGAACACTAGCTATGAATTTATACCCAGCTGTAGAAAATGGCTTCCTTAACAGAAGTTTTAGTCTGAATGTTTCACTAATCATGTCTAGGTATGTGTGCATTTGTCTCTCTGTCTATCTATGTGTGCCTGTGCCAGTGTCTGCCTGTGTTAGTGTTTGTCTGTTTGCGTGTGTGTCTGTGTTCATGTCTTTCTGTCTGTGTGTCTCTCTCTGTCAGTGTCTGTCTCTTTGCCTGTCTGTCTGTGTGTCTCTCTCTGTCAGTGTCTGTCTGTTTGTGTCAGTGTCATGGGGGCAAGTAGTGACAAACGATGGCAAATTGGAGTGAAAGTCTCCTGCAGCTTTTTTACAATGCCAAAAGGAATCAAAGACAAACAAGCGGCTGGAAACACAACACAACACACACACACACACACACGCACACACACACACACACACACACACACACAGACACAAAATATAGACAGAGAGCAAAATCTGGAGATATGTAACTGATCATTTCATTTCTGTTTTTCCACACAATTATTGCAAAAAATCTACATATAATTTTTCTATTTTATTTCAAAGTGTGGCCAGCAACTGTTTTGCCAATTGTTGTAACCAAAGCACTGGAAACTTCAGAGATTCTGTCCATTATCAAAATTCCTTCTTTTGCACTGCAGAATGTGAGCATGGTGTCTCTGAAAGAAGGGACACTGGTCACATGGCCAGACAGAGTGTGTTTTGCCCAACAGCCTGTAGGTGAAAGGACAGGCTTTTCCCTGTACTAATGATGAGAGAAAATCTGTCCACACTACTACCACACCTCCCACACAACACATTAAAGCTAAATTTGAACACCATACACGCCATTGGCTGTGTGGGCTCGTTTACTCATAGATCCTCATAGTGTGTGTGATTTTGTCATGCAAACTCAAGCCTTAACAGGATTAGAATCTCCCCTTCTCACACAGACACACACTCACACACAAAAGCAACTGCACCAGGCATCAGCAGTTTGCTGACACTCAGGAGAGGGGGAGAGTGCTGCTAATTGCCACCGATAGCTGGGTAGGGAGTGTTCAGCTTGTCAGGCCCTGATGCCTTCCACAGCGATTGAGTGCTGTCCCTGTGGAATTCCAGGGCCACAACCATTATGCTGATAGCTCTCCAGGGAGTCTGTGGAAGTGACCATGTCACACAGCCACTCACTGAATGGAATCATTAAGGGATTTCAGGGCTGGTGCAAAAGCTCTCGCCATTGGATCAATGGTTGGTATAAAATATGGCAGTGCAAAGTAAACAAAATGAAATGCCCTAGAACAGATCTGGGCCAACCAATCATCCAAAGGTCCACCAATAAACACAGCCAGAGTTAAAGCAATCAATAGCTGCAGTAAAACAGTCCTGTGCTGAAATCCAGTGCTGAGCTCCACTCTACTAAATTGTCTGCTCAGCATGAAGACGGTCATCCAAGGAGAAATCTAGGAAGAAATCCCACAGCCTCATACTCAAACCCAACGTCCATTCCAGATTGTTCCCACCAGATTTGAACAAACATTGCACAGAACTAGAAGAACACTACCTGATGTAGGCTGCAGTTCCTCATTAGAAGTTCTAATGATGTGTTGATGTTTATTCCTCCACCACACAGTGTGTAGACTCTTTGATGTGAATGACAGCATGCAGATTGCAGACCTATAATTGATGGCCATTAGCTTTTAACACAAAGTTGCACCAAAGGGAATTTGGAACTGAATAATAACTAGGTGACTGGGTGGCTGGAGAGGTTGCATAACAATTCCTGTCATTAAAGTTATAATTTAGCATTGTTAAGCATACTTTAAACATTAAGTCTATTTTAGATACAAAATTGGAAAATGGCTACTCATTATTGGATATAAAATGATACTCTGCAGAAATGCACCAACGAGGTGGTGGTAAGTGCACAACCTGAAGGACCTTCTCACCCTGCTTACTTCTCTCTGAGGATGAAATGGCAGCACTGGTGAATCACTGCTTTAATGTTTCTGATGCGTGCATGCATATGTTAATATGACTATCTTGCATTTTATGTTTTTCAGAGCTTAAAGTTAATGCTGTGCAGTCAGGACTTTCTAACCCTTCAGAGAAGGGGAGCAAATAGTGGATGTAAAAGATTATCTAAGCATATTTCATAAATATTAAAACATTTAAAAAAGAACCCCATCAACCTATTCATATAGACTAATTTCCATGTTCTTGGTTAGTATATGAAGCATTTCTATCTGAGAGCTGTACTAATCAAAACTGCTCTTTGGAATGATTGCTGTGTACATGCTTATGTGTGGTTCTCCTCTAAAGCCACCTTCCTGACACTGGACTCCTGTGCTCCTCCCTGATGCTGGTCTCCTGGGGTTTCCCCATGCTACTGGACTCCTGGCGCTCCCCTCATTGCTTTACTCCTGTGCTCCCCATTGATGCTGGACTCCTGGGTTCCCTCTGATGCTGGATTCCTTTGCTACCCCCTAATGCTGGATTCCAGGGTTCCCCACCTGATGCTGGACTCCTGCACCTCCCCTTGATGTATGGGTTTCCTCTAATGCTGGTCCCGTAGTTTCCCTCTGATGCTGGACTCCTGGATTTTACCCTGACACTGAACTTCTAGACGCCCCCCTGGTACTGACACTGATACCTGTGGGCGGGCAGGTCACCTCACAGCTTAATAGGAGATGACATTTGAAAAGTATTAATTGAATGGGCTGTTGAAAGGTGCTCAGACAGGGGCTTTGTGTTGGTCCAGAATGACTCTATTTCCATGTGTAACATCCCCTTCCCCTTAGGGCCTGCAAGGAAACACAGCAGAGATAATACAGAACATTTCACAGTGAGCAGCCGTTCCAAATGTACTTAGAGTCTGAGCGAGGGATCTTCTCTGTGGAAATAGGGTTTCATTCTAGCAGGGCTTACACTGCACCATTCAGTTACCATAAGGTGGGTTCTGAGAATGCTTAACAATGCTGAAAAAAATTAAAACAATCACAATAGATGCTATTGTAAGACTTTATCCAATTAATCAATATGAGTATTGTACTGGTGACAGGAGTTTGCATTCACTTTTGTTTCAATGTTAAGAGCTTCCTAAGCAGAAGATCGTCCCCTTGAGGTTGCATTTCATACTAGATCATTATTCAGGCTGACCCACTGACCCTCTCACAGTAAGGAATGGGCACACTTCGATTAGGGTTACCGCCCACTAATCTAAACACATCTCTCACCCTGCCCTCTCTCGCTGCCCATGAGGAATTAACCACTACGGAGGCATGGATCTGTGACACATAACAACCACTTTCTCCTCTACCACTAAACCACCATCACCACCAGACATGCAGCCTACACACCCTCATGCTTACTGAAACTGATGTGAAATAAGGATAAGATGACAGCTTGTCAATCAAATCCACCCTCTGTCATTGCAGATTCTCTTCCAGGCTTTAGTGGAGGGGCCTCGGCACATGATTCTCACGCGAAGCTCAATGAGGCAATATAATTATGTAATTACTCTGCACATGGGTTCTGTATGAATGTGCGTGCTTATCTGTCAGGTGTCCTGAAACCTGGAATTTCATCTCCTGACAGATGGAACCCTCTCACAGAGCAGCTCCTTGGCCTGTAATAGCGTCTGCTCCATCTCAGCTCCACTTGCGGTAACTGTCAGTGATGTCGGAACATGTAGCTTCCCTTCGACAGCTAGGCAGCCGCACTGTGCCCTGATGTCTCACCCACCTGTCTGCTATCTGCAGTGTTTCGCTTCATGCTAAGCCAGTGGGCTCTCCAAGATGAGAGTACATGTGTGTGTGTAGACGGTGACAGTTGGTCTTGATGTATTTGAAAGCTCGGTTGCGACTCATAGATGCTGAATGGATTGAAGTGTTTCTTCTTCGGGAGAAGAGCAATAGGACATTGTGTCATACAAACAAGCACCACATTATCCAAGGGCCACTGGATTATACAAGTTTCCTACAGGCTTCTGTAAAATTCTTGAGTTCTCTTCAGGTGAAACAATGACAGCTGTTTTAATGTAACCTGTGTTACCACAGCATCCAGGCTGGCTTGCAACATTGTCTGTCTGAGACACACACAGCACCTGGCACAAGGTCCAGCACACCTGCAAGGAAAAGTATATGTGTGTGTGTAAGAGTAGGTGTACACAGCAGAGGTATTTGTGTGACACAGTGTGTGTCTGCACAATGGTGTATTAGTAGTAATATTGGCAGAGATTTTCAGTTTAATTTTATGGCTAGTACTGTTTTGAAATCTATAATTAGTTATATTTTATAACTAATAATATAACCACTTGTTTTTTTCAAGTTTTGCTCATATCTGTAAAATTCATATTTTTATAAACATAAATGTATACGTTTGGGGTAGTATTAAAAAGTACATCCACCATCGATGTACGTTAATCTCCACACTTTGTGTTTTAGTGGATTGCGAGAGTGTGGGCACGCAGAGGCAAGGCATTGTGAGTGACAACTGTAGCGAGAGAGAGGAAAACACAGAGAGAGGAAGTACATCATTAGCCAACACACAAATTAGCCTTATGCTAAGAATGTACACCACTCATAAATCTAATGGTAGGGATCAATCACAAAGTAGTTTAACAACAGATAGGTCTTTTGAAGTGGACAATTTTCCATGACTAGAATTCCCCCCGACGATAACGAGCTGAATGACAGTGTAATGGTGCCACAGCCCTAGCAGATGACAATTACTGCCCATTTACATGCAGTAGAGGGAAATATCCTTACTTTATCATTATGGATATGGGGTATGGCTACAGATTTAGTCCCATGGAGTTTTCATGCTCTTGGAGAGCACAAACTGTGATTTGACCTGTAAAAAGTCATGTCTTAACTCTGTGCTACGTAAGATGCATTTGATAAATATCTGTTAAAATATAGTGTTCTTCTGCTGCTGTGAGTCATCCGGTAAATCATGAAGTATTCGTTCAAGTCAGATCTCTCAGGTCGGACACCACGTCGGACATTGTTTTTTCAGACCATGTCCAAAGTCTTTACATATTAACAGCACTCACGCAGGCTCAAAAAGAAGGTCCTGGTTACGTGAGCAACCTTAGTGGGGGTGTGGCCTACTCATCTTGGTTACCTGAGTAACGTTAGTGGGGGCGTGGCCCACAGTGCTGAAAGTTAACTAATGAAAATTCAGCCATCATTAAGTAGCAGTATTTTCTAAACTGGCAGTAGTTATCACCATAATTTTGCAAAATGTATGATTTTAATCATGTTTTAAAAGTGCCTTGTGATCACTTACAGTACTAACATTTTCATGTAATTTTTGCATCAATGCTACAGGTAGCACAGTTTATGTATTACTTCTCTTCTGAGTTTGTTCCAGCTTGGTGACAAACAATGTCTCTGTCAAAATGTTTTAATTTGTATCTATACTCAGTAGACATTAAAGCTCTTAAAAATTCAAGAATGTAATTCCATGATAAATAGGTTTATTGTATGGTGTGAAGTACATACATAGCTGGAAAAGGGTTACAGAAGATGGAGGATTTATATGAATAAAATATGTTAATGTATTTCACAAATATGGCAACAAAGTTCAGCATTCCAAACGAATCCAGCCTCTCAATTTTCAGGTCTAATATATTTATTGTATATGTTCACATCTTGTTCTAGAGAATCTTCTGAATCTTCTTGGAGAGAAGAATTGGAAGTTGATATCCCCTCAGATGTTCAAAAGAACATATGTCTAGATGCTCAAACACAAACCATAAACAGCCAAAAATAGAACTGAATTACAAGAATGTACATCACTCCAGCAAGGCTTAACACATTCAATGGGAATATCCCTGAAACATCCAACCAATGTTCAGCCACAAAGTTGCAAGTGCAGTTCTATTATAGTGGAGTAGTGGTGTGTTTCTTTGGAAAGACGTGTCTCAATTTATGTTTCAGATGCCTTCTGTAGTTACCTTTGAAGTCTGTATTTTTTGGGAATTTCCCTGACAGTCTTGTTATTGAAAGCAGCGATCATAATCTAAATGATATATGTATTTTAGAAGTGAATCACATAATAGCTTTATTTCAGAAGAGAACAGGGAGGCATGGCTAGCACTCTACAATGGCTAAGGATTATGGCTTCTTGTTAGTCAATGGGAAAAAATAACATGTATATTGAAAGACAAGCAACCTAAATTTTAAGAGATTTGGAATTTGTCCTCATCCTTTATTTCAAATGTAGACATCAAAGCAGAAGAAGGTTATGAGGTAACCTGATTTCAGTTTGTTTGAGCTGCAGTGTTCTGTATCCTCTTTCCTTCTTTCTTTTTTAAGCTTATGCAACAGCCTACTTAACACTGGCCTACTCATTCACCCCCATTACCACCACTGCTCAACCCTGTTGCATTTGAATCTATGTTTGTTAGCTGAGGCCTTCCAAAGAACTGTCTCCCATTTGTTCTAACTGTAGCAGTATTTTTTGTGTGCGTTTCTATGTTTTTAGTTTTTGTGCATAGCTAGGTCATGTTATGATCATTCACTTGTAAAAGTTAAATAAATTTAAGAAAAATAAATATAATGTTAAAAAAATAGTAAAAAAGAGACATCACTATGGTTTCACAAAGCTACAGATTCATATTACTACTCTGCTTAGATATCATGAAGCGAAGAGAGTTATACATAAACATTCACTACCAGAATGAATGCTGAGGTGTGTGTGTGTGTCTCTGTGTGTGTGTGTGTGTGTGTGTGTGTGTGTGTGTGTGTGTGTGTGTGTGTGTGTGTGCGTGCATATGTGTTGGGAGTGTGCGCCTCTGCTGTGTGAAAAGGGGCTAAAAGATCTGCCCCTTGTGGGCAGCAGGTATGTGGTGAGTTTGGGGACTCTAAATCTCCTCTAAGACACATGAGGGCTTGTGTACTCTAGCTTTCTGTGTGTGTGTGTGTGTGTGTGTGTGTGTGTGTGTGTGTGTGTGTGTGTGTGTGTCTCTCTCTCTCTCTCTCTCTCTGCCTCTCTCTCTCTCTCTCTCTCTCTCTCTTTCACACACTCACTAAATGAAAGAAGTCAGACCCTAGGAAGTAAAAAAAGGCACTGCACTTGTAAACGCAATCATTGGCCAGAGTAGGGATGAGCTGTACAAATGTGATGGTTTGTGGTGAAGGCCCTGTTCACAGTGAGGTGCAGGTAATGATGGCATCTGGCTGAAATGTGCTCAGGCTCCGCAGCTTACCTGCATTAGCTGCTCTCATGTCACTGCACACCCACTGCAGATCCTGGAGTTGGAACCTCTGCTAGATGCACTGTGATCAGAAAGAGAAGGAAAGAGAGCTCTGGAGTTAAGGAGAGAGTAAAGAGTCTGTTAGAGCAGAGACAGATGTGTATGGGAAGGTGCAACATTATCTGCGTATAGGCACATCTGTGCAAGACAGCCGTCTGTGTAAGACAGAGGAAGTCAGTCAATGCAGTAAATCGCCCAGGGGTCCAAGAAAAAGGCCAATAAATGTGCCAGAAGAAGTGAGTTTTTCTCAGGCCCAGAGCATGCTGCCATGCCCGCAGCCCACACCACCAGCACAGTCCACAATAAAACACTCATGTCTTGCAACAAGATTCTGGCATCCAACACAGTGCTGTGCTTTGGGGAATATAATGTGGTCACCCAATGCCTCACAGAGACCCTTTATTTCTGAATTTAGCTGCATTTTTAATAATTCTGCTTTATCACAGGACTTCAATAAATAATATGGACCATGGCCGCTTTATGAAATTCCCTCTGCAGTTTCCTTTCATGTTTCCTTGTGTTGGGCCTCACTTGATTCATTTCTTCAGATAGATTACAGCAGCTCGGTTTGACCCTTCATTTATAGCTGCCACTCACACTTTCTCCTAGAGTGGTAGTGAAATTTGCATCTCCGTAAAACAACCTTTTATTTGCTGCGTTTAAATGAGGCAGCCGGTGTGCTGCTGGCAATTGTTTCCTCTGAAAGTGTGAAACAGTGTGTCATCCTACTGGAGAAGACCCTGCATTACAGGAAGAAGCCCTGCATCCAAAAACTCACTTTTCATGGGAAAAGAAATACCCTTGGATTCCATCCACGGAACGCTACACCACCCCCCTGCCAAGCCCTGACAGCTCATTTCATCATCAATTAACCTTGACACAAACACTTTCCTGTTTTTGGTCAGACTTTGCAAAGTCTTGTGTCTGTATTCTCCATGTTTCCGTGCCATTCTGTCATATATATTGTTCTCTGTTTTTGTCTTTGTTTTGGTTGTATGACTGTCCTTAAGGAAATGATTCTTTACACTGGAAGTGGCACTTTCCTTCCCTATTGTTGTAAAGAAGCCACAAAGAACCGCAGTGTGCAATACAACACTGAAGTGGGTAAAGTGCTGGGTGTGTGTCTTTCTGACTGCTGACTGTGTGCATGCATGCGATGGAACTGCTGCTGCTATCCAGGGCCAAAGAGCATCACATCCGTGACATGAAGTGTCAATCACTTCATACAAACATGCAGACATCCAAGCAGATACATACATGTTTGCACACACAATTATATGCCCACACACAGACACACCTATTTGTACACACCCATGCCCACACAGTCAAACATGTATACACTTGTGTACATGGAGGTTAGTGTGTTTACTAATGCATAATGATAAACACTTACATCTGTAAAACTCCATGACACTACTACATAATGTTAAAGATAATTATTTTTAAATCTAAGCAATCATTAAAAGCTCATCAGAAATGGAATTAACAATAAATGATTCAGTCATCACCACAGATCTTGTTTGTGTTCTTATGGAGCAGTTATGTGAATGTGACTGTGTACAAATGTACAAATGTTGCTAATGTTTGGATGAAACCAAATTACCATATGGGCCCCAACATTCACTTTCCACTGAGTAGCAGAGGCAAAACCCCATTACTTGTATAATTTGATGTTTAAGACCCCTAAGCCTCAGTTTCAGTTAAGACAAAGATTTAGAATGTCATTTCTTGTATACCATCCAATAGCATATTCTGCATCTTCCATTTTGCACCATAAACATCCACACAAAGTAACCTGTCTATGCCTTAGTGTCTTCATCAGCCTGCATTCACCCTCCTACCCACAATCCTTTTCTGCCATTGACAGGGGAGACCGACTCCTCTCTCTCCTTACCTCTCTTTCTGTCATCGTGTATTGGGTTTTACGTCCATAATTAGTCCTGGTTAAGCTTTGTTCAGTCGGTGCTTGCTGGTGCCCAGAGGAGAGACTCAAGCTTTTCATCCTCCTGAATCCCCACAGTTCTGCCTCTATCGTATTGCAGGGATGGTTTTTTACTCGCTCACTCTCTGTATTTCTCTCTCTCTCTCTCTCTCTCTCTCTCTCTCTCTCTCTCTGTCTTTCACAACTGTCGCCTTTAGCTCAGCAGGGCCGGGCCACTGAGCTCAACAAAGCAGCTTTGTGACAATACCTATTGTGAAAAGTGCTGCACAAAGACAACTGAACTGAATACACACACACACATGCGCACACACACACAAAACATCAAAGGTGTGGACTGAACACAAGCATGTGTTGCCTTTCTTTTGCTGGGTGCGGCACAGTGCATTACAGGCTCTTTTCGACACGGCACTGGCTTTCTCACTCATATACCACAGATCAGCCAGGTCACGAGTCAATCTGAAGATGGTACCTGCTGCCCTCAGAACTCGGCCAGGGGGGAGGCGCGAGCAAAATGGAAAGTGGAGCCAAGGAACCTTTCTGCACTGTGGGCTTCTTGGGAAACACCTGCTCTGATGAGGTGCCTGCTGGCAGTGTGCTGAGTAAACTAATGAGAGTTTAAGAGCATAAAACAGCTACGCTCCTGAGTGCTGCACTATTGGTGACAGTGCCTCTGACATTACACCACCTCCTTATTGGAGGCCTGTAATTATATGGTCTAGATGGAGTGTGTCCATCCTCTATTGATTGCTGTAATGTGTAGAAGAATTATCCACGCTCAGTTACATTAAAAAGCCATTTCAGTGATGAGGCTCCGGGAATGATGGGCTGCAGGGTGATGGGGCTGACAGACAGAGCACCAGAGGCACGGATACACTCTCACAAAGAGCATTCATTCAGCCGGCATGAAGCGACTCCCCCAAGAACTATGAGAAGAGTCAATCCGTTCCTTTTCCACTGAGGCACGTTGACCAGCAGTGCATCCACGGCAAAGGATCCCTTTGTTTTCCGAGTGCAGGGGCCAGACACACAACGGCTTTGGAGTTCATGCATCAACATCATGAATGCACACACACACACACACACACACACACACACACACACACACACACACAGAGACTTTGCACCGTGAAAGCCACTCTACCGTCTGGCCTTTGCTAGCAAGGTCTGATTTACAGTTCTCCCCCATGGTTCCCCGGTCATGTATCCAGCTCAAGTTACCCCACCCACTTCCCCCACCCTACTTGCCCAAGCACCCCAGCCCCCCCGGCCCCTGCCCTCAGCCCCGCTACCCAGCAGGCCAGCTACCCTTCGCAATGCAACAGCCAAAGAATACTTCTGTTCCCTTCTCCGCCCAAAGGGCAGAGTGGAGCTATGACAAACTGCTTCATGCAGATATCTGTAGACAGAGTCAGAGACAGATTCCTCTTTGGATTTCACACGCCCAGTTCTCCTACCCTCTACAGCCCTAGAATAATCTCCCCATCCGTCTCCTCAGGTCACACCTGGCACGAGCTCAGGACACTAGTGTAATCATCCATGGTCATTATTTTCCGCCACTGATGAATCATTGGCTATAGGGAAGCAGAAGTGAGGGACACTAGCTTCACCCCAGGGTTTGGGCTGATAAAAAAAAAAAACCACCCCCTCACCGCCGCCTTTCTTATTCCTCATGCTGAACTGGGGAAAGAAGAAAAATCCAAGCAAATTTATCGCCAGTGTTTCCCAGATTCAGGTGACAAAATGTCTCGGTCAGGGAAAGTGGAACACTCACCAGCAGTGGAATGAATACGAATCCAGAGCACAAACCATGACAGATTCATGCTGATCACAGGATGGGATTTACAATTTCAGATGAATTTTGTAGTAATGTAGTTTAGCGTGACTCATCAATCAGGCAGTTCATAGCTTCTCTGTGTACATATCGATTTGGCAAGGCTTCACTTCTTTAACATGAAGTTGCCTGGGCATCGCAGTCCAGTTTTCCTCTCATAGTCCTGCATACACACGACATGCAGAGGCCCAGAGCATCACAGAGTTTACAGGTGGGTCTGATGGGAGATTATCTGTGGAACAGGGACTCAGATCACACTTCCATGCAGCTGAAATATGCACACATGCAGTACATTACCATATGGAGCCCAGCGCTCCATCAAAACACAGCCTAGCAAAATGTGCGCTTTCCCTCTACATAAGGATTTTTTTCCCCACACTTCATGCATTTTCTCACTTACTTGTGCTTATTTGTAGCTGGTTTCAGTAAATGTTGACCGGTGCAGACCATTCAGTGCTTTCCCTTGCTTATTGGTGTTTCCCAATCATGTCTCCCTATGCATTTCATTTGAGCTTGCAGTCCCTGCTGCTCTGTTCCATGATTTTTCATTATCAGGATGAGCAGACTCATGATTGCACCTCATTTGTTATTTGTCCTTTGCACTTATCATAGACTACTGTGCCCATTTACAGTAGTTTACTCATGTGCCGAAATGTATTTTTTTAAACTTCTTTTCCCTATTATTCGCAGCATGTCAAGTAAATGACCAGATGCTCACAGTGTATCTGCATGTGTTCCACACTGTGACCAATGGATGAGAGTGCTTCAGGTGCTGGAAGTGTAATCCACTGATTGTGTGGTCCCGCTCTCAGCTAGCACAGCACCTTTCCTCGCTCACTTTTGGGAATCTATTTCAGTGGCTCACTAACTGGATTTTGGTCTATTGTTCCTATTAAGATAGTAGGAGCTGAGTGGCCTACTCTGGAGGCTAGTGTCCCCTGAAGGTGACATACCAGGACTCTGTGCTGTTTTTGGATTACCTGGCTGTGTGGTGTGAGAGGTTCTGGAACTTTTCCCTACAGAGTCTGCTTCCCCATGGTGACCCACAGTCCTGCTGGTCCTTACGTCCCCTTTCCATTTTTATCTTTGACTTTAACTGAATAAATAAAACTGAAACATTTGAAATGTAATAATACAAAGTAAAAATACACTTGTCAATGGAAAATTAATTGTTATTGTTAATTAACTTTAATACATTTCTATGTTCATTAGAATAAACATTACATTGTTGCAACCATTCTTCTTGCTTCTAAATATTCTAAGTGTGACCTTGGATGTCTGTTAATGGCAAAGATGGTGCTCGTCTCTCCATACAATTTCCATAGTGGTGTAATCAGCTACGCTCTTACAATTGCAGATTGATACACTGTAAACCACCCCCTCACACCCTCTCACACACCACAAAGCTTTTAGCAGTTCAGAGTGAGTTTAGCCTGTGGATTAAGAGCAGACAGTCTACTTCAGTTGTGCTGGTGCCTGAGTGTCCCACCAAGATGAGTTAAACACAGTCATGCCATTGGGAGGAGGTGGGACATATGTAGAGCTGAACATGTGGGTTTGGTCACTCACACTGAAGCATTACAGCCCTGCTTTAGAATCAAGACTGTTGGTCTGTGGGCTGCCTGTACAGCTTCGACAAATGCCAAGCACATGTGAAGTTACTAGATGTAGCCTAGAATAAGCAAAGGTGCAGTTACATTTACAAGTCAAGGAAAAGATGGAAATAATTTTACTTTCACTATGCTGTGGTGATCATTTTCATTTGGAGTGTCTTGTGTGTAATGTGCTAATGTGTGTAAATGCAGTAAGCAACTTCGTACAGCATTATCTACTGAATGAAAGGTGCTATATAAATAAAGTTATTATTATTATTAAGAGGTATTCAGCGGTTTAGTGAGGAGGAGGCTGATGTGCTCTGGGTGGGAGTGTCTGGCAGTGAGCACGGCTAACACTCCATGCCTGTACAGCTCTTCACCACAGGCAGGGCGAAAGCTACAGTGACCGCAGACATTCAGGGCCACATTATAGCAGATATAACATACAACACGCTTCTTTCTGAATGGATACATCTCAGGGCTGTCCGAAAAGCAATTCTTCTGACAGCCCAATCACACAGCACGCTGATCCTGTGTCTCACATCTCCGTATCATTTTGTGAGTCATATCTGGGGCCCCGGAGAACCAGCAGTCAGGGGTCTTGTGAGGCACTGGGTGTGGGAGAGTTGAGGGCGCCGACCTGCTGCACATCAGAGCTCTCTGCTCAGTTCACAATCGCTGCTGGCTGACCTGCACCCCTCTGGAAGGCAGCTGGGAAGGCACCAAGCAAGCTTATCTCTACATGGCCAAAAATAGTGCTCTCTTCTCTGGCACTTTGTCTACGCATCAGCACTCTTCAAACAGCGAGCAATATTTCTACCTCCTGCCAGAGCTGTGTTAAAACGTGCCTAAGAGCTGTGCTTCATGTTTTGAGGCTATAGATTGTGTGTGGGTGCAACCAGTAAGGATTTGTACATTGCATAATATAGATGGATGCAGCTGACATGGTTAGTGTACGGAAATGTTAAGTGGACAAAAGACTTCAAATGCAAAGCAAGCTGATGAGTCTTGATGTGGTACTGAAAGGAACATGCAAAAGAACAAGAGAAACATCTGCTTTGAACCTCAGCATAAACAATGAACACCTGTTAAAAGAAAATACAACTTCATTTTAATCAAATCTTTCTCAGAAAATCTACAGACTTGTAGTCCTACAATAAATAAGTTTTAAATAAACCTTAATATGGAAAAGATTGTATGCGCATGTGCACGTGTGTCTGCATTACATAGGACATGGTTAGTATAGTGGTATGGGTATGTTCAAACCCCATCTGGACAAGTGTTCTTTGCTCTACCTATAATACCAATCCTAACACTATATTTGCCTGCATCTATAACATGCTTGTAAGTCACTCATGAGTGTCTGCTAAATGTAAAAAACAGAAATGAATATGGTGGGTATGAGGAGAGCAGCAGCCAGCTGAAATGCAAGTAGGGAACCGTAGATCAGAGCTGGTGAGTGTGTGTGTGCCTTGTGCAGCAAAGCAGCAGATAAAACCCCACTCCACCCACTGCTGATCATCAAGTGAAGATCGCACCAATCCTCTAGTGCACCAGGGAAGGGAAGAACCGTGTGAAGAGGCCCCATCATGTCAGAACGGAACACAGAGAAGCAGAGAGACATTGAGTTTTAAGATACCGTTATTACATCAGCCTATTTTAAAACCTCTTCAGAGAGAGAGAGAGAGAGAGAGAGAGAGAGAGAGGGAGAGGAAGAGGCCATCATAGCCTGCCAAGGGACAAGTATGAATTTGGTAAATTTGAAATTAATCTCCAGCTACGGGGACGCTGCCTGTCAGACGTGGCAGGCATTCAGTATTTACCGCGTGTGGGAGATCTCAAGCTGTTAATCTTCCTCCTCTGGGTGAAAGGGCAGCAGAGCCACCAGCACAACAGTAATGAACTCGTTACCCACACAGATAATTAGGCAAGATACAATCAAGGAGGAGGGAGTGAGGGAAACCCTCCATGGAACACGACCTGAGACCAAATAGTCTCAAAGGTTCTGTTTCTCTGCATCTGAATAATATTGCATTACATTAGCCACCATGCTCATTTCCTTCTTGCAACTTTTAGGACTGTTCACACTCGAGCGATTTCGAAATTTTCTTCCCAAAATGGAAGGATCTCTGGGAAACTTTTTTGCATCATATAAAGCAACAGGCCCTAAAGAGCTGATGACACTCTTTTGGCCAGGGTCTCTGAGGCTCAGTGTGGAGGAAAATCATCACAGCGCAACATCTAGCTTTGCCTTTTCTACAGTTCAGTTCTGTCCTGTTCACAAGCATACTGGCTAATGCATTTTGAATATACATGCAAGAGCAGTGAGCATGGAGCAGCTGCTGTGTTCAACTATTAGGCAGCGGACCCCATCGCTCACCTCCTCCCTCCTCCCCCAACCCCCTCCACCTCCTCCCCACCACCTTCACGCATGCTACACTGGATGTCCTATTTTCATGCTTGTGTAGACAGCCCTGCATCAAACACATCTCTGCCGCGAAAACACTTGCAGCAGATCCTCACACTGACCCTAAAGGAAGTCGGTCTGTGTGCTCATTCATTTTCTTCTACTCTCTCTGCTCCACTGTCTCTGTCCTGATGATGTTGTGGTCTGTGTCTGAGCCATGGTAGAAGAGCACGGGGAGTCCGTCCGTGGTGGTGGCCGATGTCCAATGGATGCTGTAGTTATCCTCAGTGCTGTGTTAGTCTGGGCGCTGTGTTAGTCTGGGCACAGCATTAGTCTGGGCACTGTGTTAGTCTGAATGCTAGGTTAACCTGGGTACTATGTTAGTCTGGATGCTGGGTTAGTCTGGGTACTATATTAGTCTGGGTGCTGCTTAACTCGAGCACAACTCACACAAACTGCTTTTTTAATACCTCAAACCTGTGCATTAGAAGTGCTAATGAGGCTTTAAAAAGTGATGAAATAGAACACATGCTAACTAGCTGAAAGAGCCAATGAAAATGAATACTAAACTAAACATCCAGTCACAGAGCCTAAAGGTCGTGAAAGCCATTTTGGTTCGATTTTAGCACTTTCTTTCAAGACCGCTCTACCCTCTGCTCTTAGATTTGAAGAAAGGAAGCAGAGATTGTTGAATAACATTTTCTGCTTGTTTACCAGACTTCTGCTCTGCAGGCTTTAAATTAGGTTTTCTTTGTCATTCATTTGAATAAAACAAAAATGCATTATAAAATAAACATTTCAAAACAAGAGGGAACACAATAGACAATATCACTATGAATGAGCTGACTGGCAGGTAAAAGCTGAAAGCACATTGAAGAATACCAGAAAGAAAACAAAAAAATACATAGCTTTCATTTAGTCTAAGTTTAAATGTTTGTTGTTGTTGTTGTTGTTGTTTAATAGCAGGGGAATGGGCACTAGACATGCCTAGCATCCATCATCAGAATTAGAATGGATTATCAATACTCTGCCCAGCAAGTTCCTTTCAAACTGTTGAAGTCAAAAGAACTTAATGGCTTTGCATTTTGCTATTGGCCTTCAAATTGTCTCTTAGCTGAGGAATCAGCTTGGAACACAAGCATCTGTTCGCGTTGCAGAAATCTGCTCTGCTTGATGAGACATGCGACACTGTTCCGCCCTGGCCGGGAGCGATTCAGCAGGCTGAGGCTTTGCGCAGACGAGGCTTACGAGCGAAACAAAGCTGCATTTCTGTGTTGGGAGACAGTGGCTGGGGCAAAGCTTTGGGCACGAGGGCCATATCCTCTTCTTCACAATAGCACTCCTCTATCCCGACACAGTTAAGCTGCATATTTGCTGCAGTTGGAGCCCCTCCAGGGAGCAGGTCTCTGCACAGGACAATGGGGGATTAGGCTGATGTGTACATCCACCTCTGAACCACCCCGCCAGGTCCAGGGGCCTCCCCCAGCCATGACTACCATGTCACTCACCCGCAATGCTTTAAACAGACTTCACGGCTCCTCCGGAGGTAAGAACCTTTCACAAACATCTTCACTCCGCTGTCCTCCATTCCTAGATCCTAGGAATGACAAGCAAATCCTAAAGAATGTTTTGGGAAATTTGCATGTTTTTGGACAGACACATCCAACTAAATGTCCCCAGTCTTCACAGAAAAGATTTAGTTTAAGAAGGAAATTGGTGCTGCCAGAATGCAGTGATCCACCCTGTGCTGAAGATTCACGAGAATGCCAGCAGAGACGTGTCAACCAGCCCTCAGATGAAAGACTTTTATTAGCCTTTGTTTGTACAGCCATCAATAGGATGTCATTTTTAATAAACCTATTCATATATAAGTATTACGATCATTACCATAATCATATCTACATTTCTTGTGAGGTTTTTCCTTACAAAAACTTTTAATTAATCAGAGACAGGCAACACAGGCTGAGAATGCTGCCTCATATGCTCATTCTCTCTACTGCGCTCTTTGTCATATGCAGTGCATGCAAATGTCACTGCACATGTCGTGTAAATACCCTTAGATGTTTGATCATTCTCAGCTGGGTTCTGGAGCGCTAAACTTTCAAAGACATGGCATAGACGCTCAGTTGTACCGCCGTCTCTGGTTTCAGACGGATACAGTAAAACATCATTCTGTTTCATAAACAAAACCTCAGGCCCCATTCCCCCAAATATGGACCACATATAAGCTTGTACACTGGTACAGTGCTTCCATACACATTATTTTGCTGTTTTCCTACAGGCTGTTGATGAAGTTAAACAGTGCTCTACTTTTTAATCTGGTTGAGTAGGTCTAGATTTCCTTTGTACTCCAAACCTTTCTTTTGTTATATGAATATATAACAATAAACCACTGTTGGGGGAGACAGTAGTAACAGTACTTTTGCTTTCTCAGATCTTGAGAGAAGTGGGGGGGGCAGAATCACATTGTCTTCTGGAGTTCACCAGAGTCACTGGACAACAGTAGCAGCATAATCTCTCTTTCTTCTGTTCTCTCTCTCCATCTGGTGCCTGTTCAGACCTTCACTCCAGCCTCAAAGTGACAGACACAGCCATGTTTAGTCCCTCTTTTGTTCTCATCATCCCACAGGAACAAATTGCTATGCGAGTTTCAGCAGAATCCCTGAGGGCTCCACGCACACATGAATACGGAGCTGCTAATATCATTTCATATTGATTCCTTGTTGACCTCCTATGAAGCACTTATCATCCAATAATACACTCCACACGTCCTCCTAATGAAATCAATGGCGCTCTCTCTCTCTGTCTGTGTGTCTCTCTCTCTCTCTTTCTTTCTTTCTTTCTTTCTTTCTCTCTCTCTCTCTCTCTCTCTCTCTCTCTATGAGTTTAGATGAAATAAGATTCCTGGCTCTTGGCACCATTAGAAAACAGGTCGAAGTTCTCATCCACGTTTCTGATGGAATTTTCTCTGGTTTCGATAAAATTGGCACACATACATAAAAAATGCTGATTTAAATTTCAGAAGCCCTTAATGAAGGACCCATACAGCCAGAGATCGATGAGTAGCCCAGTACACACACACACACACACACACACAAGCAACTCTGCTCTTGTTTAATCCGATGTCACTTCATGCGACTGCAGAGAGTTCTGAGAATTGAGCTTAGAAATAGCAGGAGTGTATACCGTAGGTCATTCAGTGCTGCGCTATAGTAAGAGAATGAAATGATTGTGTTATGCAGACATCAAGCACTAGCAGTGTTGTTCGGGGTATTGAACCCTTTCAAAATCACAGAATATTGTTTCTACTCCTGTTTTCTGCTGCTTAACCTCATATACTTTCTGTTCTACCATGAAACTTTTGTCTTTTTATCTCCTTCAGTTCAACATGAAAGCATTTATCCACCTCCTGAGGAAAGAGGTTCTGCTCTGAAACTACAGATGCATCAGAATGATGCTTATGAAGTTGCTCATGAAACAGCACTTAGAAGTGTTGGAAAATTACCAGCTCCTAAGGGTAGCAGGCACCACTGAAACCAAATGGATGTGGTTCAATGAAGCATGGACAGACACCATTTGCTAACAAAGGAGTTAATTGCTAAATTCTAGAACTGCACAGAGAATTCTAGAACCACAGAACCCCTCACTCATGAAAGGGTTATAAACTCCACCTACATGGGAAGTGAAGGAAGAAAGGCAATGCACTGCTAATCCAGCACGAGGCCTTTTCATCACGGCAATGTTTGATGAGGATCCTTAGATTCTGACAGGCTGTTTGTGTGATGAATAGAAAAGTAGGCTAATGCGCATTGTTGTGGAGAAATCATGTCAGTTATCCAAATCAGGAATATACTTTGATGCTAAAAAAAAGAAAAACAGCACAGTGGTATCCACAAAAGGAAATCTCTCCCACAATCTGAAGCTTGAAGGCCCTGTGCAGTGCAGGGACAATGATCCCATCTCTGCTGTCCTCAGACTAACAGAGGCAATGCCTGTGGTCTGTGTAAAGAAAACTCACACCTTAGTGCTCCTTCTAAAAGAGAAACAGAACATACAACACAAACATGCAAACACAGGTGCATACAAAAACACACACAAATGCACGTGCATGTGCGCACACACACACACACACACACACACACATACAGCCACACACACACACCCACACACAAACACACACACACATACACACACACAGACAACAAAAAATATGGTCCTCATGGGGTCCAGTCAAAATTATCAAGAGTGTCAAAATTTCAGTTTTTACTATCATCAAGGAGACATCTGGTCCTCAACAAACAGCTCTTTCACTAAATATAGCTCTCTTTCTCTTTACCTCTCACTCTAACAAAAACACACAAATTGGTAAATAGGTTGGGCTATGGAAAGGACAGTGTTGGAATGGTGGGATCTCAGTGTGCACTGGTTTGTTAGAATGGGAGGTCTTAGTATGCAATGGTGTGTTGGGATAGGGGTCTCAATCTCAGTGTTCACTGGTGTATTGGGATGGAGGTCTCAGTGTTCACTGGCTTTATGGAATGGGGGAACTTAGTCTCAGTATTTACTGTGGTGTTGGAATGGGGTGGGGGGGGGGGTCTTGTGCTGCGTGTTTGGGACTGTCAGTGCCACACATACAGCCCATGAAATTCTCTGTCTCTCCACAGCACAGGACTCTGCTTTGGTTGTGAAAGCCAAATGAGTGTTTGGATGAAATCAAAAGCAGCTGTCAAGGTGACTTTCCCTGGGAGCGATGTGGAACTAGCGCTGAACTACTGTTGATATAAAAGCTTTTCGTGAGTGGTGCCCACCACACTGTCCCACAGAGACTGACCTCTGAAACAGAAATAAAGCAGGCAATTAAGCCCCTAGTCAAAATGATTTAATGAGATGGACATTGTTTGGTGAATTCTAGAGTTGCTGGTGTGATTCTTAATTTTAAGGATAGAGCAAATACAGTAAATGATGCATTTGTGTGTGTGCCAGGGGTGAGAAAAGAGAGAGGGAGAGAGAGGGAATGTGCAAGTGAGTAAGTGAAGCTGTGTTTCAGTTCGAAGGCAGACTGCAGGAATGAAGATTATAGTGGAACATAAACCCTTCAGTAGAGAGGCAGAGGAGGGTGAGTAGATTTAGCTGACAGGCTGATGAAGAATAACTCAGTGTCAGATGAGGAAGATCCAACACACACATGCATGCACACACTCACACACATCTGGGGAAACTCTGTTTCATTTTTGTTTTGTTGTGTGCAGTGACTATAATAGCAAAGGAATCTCTCACTTCACAAACTCAAATGTCTGATTTAAAACCATACAGATTTGCTCAACATCACTCTCCAGCATTTACCGGTGGCGGCAGGCTGACCTGACTCTATACTGCCCTGTGGAAAGATAATTCCTCAAACAAACAACAATAATCACTGAATTATATTAATTGCAAGTATTTCGAATGCTCTTTGTTCTTTGCAGCAGTAACTGATGTGACTCTGCTAGTGGTAACTGGTTCATAGCCTTTCACACAGGCTGGATTTGTCCTTCCTCTCCTGCCTCACTGTTTCAGGGTGGGCAGCTTAGCTACTTTAAGGTGGGCGAGAGCTTTTCAGGTCAGGAGTCAGAACGATGACAGAGCTTCTTGATGCAGCTCACATTTCAGAGTTTGTGCCAGTACAATGTGCCAAAAGGTTTTGGGGTTTTTTTATCACTAACATATGGACAGGTGTTCCTACACGGTCTGAGCTTGGCACCCTCATTCCTGCAATTCTGTATGAAATGCTACACATTCTAGTTTCACTGGGATGCACCACAGGCTGGTTTGGTTGGACAAGCACATCATACATAACACACTTGATTTTCAACTTTAGCAAAAAAGCCTGTGTAAAAAAAGAGTCTAAAAAGACAATGGGTGTAAATATAGACAGGTCATGAATATGCACGTTAGACTTCTTCTAGTCAGCTGCACTCTGGAGCAACACTGACAAACACGAATTGCTTAAAGAAAAAAAAAAAACGTTTATTCAGACCCCACATCAAGTTCACAAGCACAGACCACAAAAAGATTTCTGACATGCATTCAACTGAATGCATTGAGGAGAGAAGTCGAGAAGAGCGCAATAGTGGTTTGGAGTCATGGAGTTGTGCTGTTTGATGTACAGTCCCTCAGTCTGGCCTGTGAGGGATGAGACATGATGCGAGTTGGAGGAGAGGCAAGTGGCTGCTTTGGGGGAGTCCGTAACTCGCACAAACTGAGTCAGATGTGTTTATTTACAGTAAGATACTTGCTTGAGGCGTGGGGTTTTCAATATGGACCTTTTCCAGAACCGCACTCACTGCATAATTCTTTAAACCTAGCTTTGTTCAGGCCTTTTCATTTATTTTTCTTACCCACCTTGTTTGAAGAGCCTGAAGCTTATGGGATATATGAATGTTTCATTAATTTAGAGAATCACATCATCTTTTTTGGGGGGACCCTGCAGTTTATTTCTTTAACACAAAACAGCACGAAAATATATATCTGTAAATCGTCTTGCAAAAGATACTTTTGCAAAACACTATTTTAAATTGTTGGTACGGCAATTGGTAAATACATTTAAATGCTTTCAGTGATTCAGTAAGAAGCACAGAACATACAATGTGCTCCATGGTCCCCTGACAAAGCAAAAAGAGAATTAGCATTTATTTAAACGGTCGCTGCAGAAACCCATCGACAAACTGAGGCGCTCTGGCCCTGAGCTCGGAGCTAAGCATACCCCCAGTGTTGTGTGCTGCTCGGAGAATTACGCTGTTGTCGGCAGGGTCTCCGGAGCCCTGTGAGCTAGCACTGGGACATGCAAGCGCTGAGATGACATAGCGACGAGATGAGCCAGTGATGAGACAAACCAGCGCTGAGACGAGCCCGCCCTAGTGAAGGAACAGAGAGGGAGAAAGATGAGAGGGGAAGGCATATGCAGCAGCGGACAAAAGGGCAAAAGCGTGAAAAATGAAAAGCAAAAACTGAGTCGACTGACTGTGAGCAGGCTAAAGAGAAGCGGGTGAACGTCAACGCGGTTAATGAGTTCTCCCAAAGACACAGCACACTGCCCTTCACTCTCGCCCAGAGACGGGCGGGGAGGGGAGGGGAGTGGGGGAAATGGGGGGAACATCCCAGGGATTCAATTTTTGGAGTTTTTTTTCTTTGCACCAACAAAAAGCAATTACAACAGTGTCTCCAAATTGGGCAGAAGCCAGATATCTCCTTCTCACCGCTGAGAAGGGAGGGGCAAAGAAGAGAGAAGACCCCTGTTAACACAGAGAGAGAGAAAACAGAAAGAACGAAAGGAATGGGGAAGAGTGAGAGAGGTAAACAAAGGGAAAGAGAAGGAGAGAGGGGAAAGGAAAACGTGAGATTAAGATGGAGAGTGAGGGAGGGAGGTAGACAGAGAGAAAGAGAGGGGACAAAGAGAAGCAGATGGAAGAAAAGAGAGTGAGGAATGCAGCTCTAAACCTTCCAATTCAATAAAAATCACATCACTGAAGCTCACAAAATGTGACATTTAATGACATGACATCATTAGACTTATATATGTAGAAGATGTGGTAGAAACATGGTTCCTGCTGAACGAGGAACTTACAGAGAAAAACGGATTCAGCGGTTTTTCATAAGCACCCTTACGAGGGTCGCCTGTCGTCTAAATAATGAGCTAATTAGAAACATAAGTGGTACAGGATGCTTTAATACAGGGGTCAAGCAGCTTTAACTAAGCTAAGGGCAGGAGTCATCTCTCATACTGCTGTGCACATTAGGTCCTGATACATTGGGACCACCCTCGACAGTCCAAAACTCTTACCCCACTGCTCTGCACAGTCTCAGTGACTCCACGTTGACTAAGCACAGCTCTGTCTGGCCAGCGAGGTGGTCTGTGGCTTGTCACCACAGCACACAAACCCAGCTAAACAAATGAACTGGGGGCTACTTATACTCACTGGTTGTGAAAGAAAGGCACTTAAGGTTTCTGAGCATGTGCAAATACTAATGTAACTCCCTATCGCAAACTGTCTGCTCAAGCTCAGGAGAGGAGAGGAGAGGTTACAGTCATTGTGCCTTTGTTACAGTGCGTAAGAACCCATTTAAAAATAGCTCCCATTTAATTGGGCTAGATTGTGTAGCAGATAAAGCAGCCATTTCTTTCTTCAGTAATGAGCTTCAGGCTCCTTGCCTTCTCGCTGCAGATAGAGATTTGGCCTGCTCCAACAATTAGCCAGCGGCAAGGACACATTATCAGGTTTGGTCCTGTTTAGGATACTTCATATGTGTGTTTGTGTGTGTGTGTGTGTGTGTGTGTGTGTGTGTGTGTGTGTGTGTATATACATCTATTATATACACACACATATACATCTATTATATATCTTAATAAGGGTAGCGTGTGTGTGTGTGTGTGTGTGTGGCTGTGGTGTGTATGTGTTTGCATGTTTATAGAGAGGAAGTATGTGTGAGGAGGAAGACTCTGAGCAGATTTGCAATTATTTTCTTTAGTGGAGGTGTGAAGGATAGTGACGCACTTCAGTAACACCTTCAGGCACGGCAGCATGGCAGGCGTACAGCCAAGGATTCTCCAAGAGTCTTTTCACCTGTGTGCTATTTATGAAATTACAGCGATTCATTGGCTGATCCTCTGAACTGAGTAGTGTATTCTAAAAATTACAATGTCTAAAAGATTACATGGCATTTTGCAAAAAAATGCCATAAGCCTGACTTATTAAAAGCATGTATGGCTACAAGCACAGTCTATATATATGCTTACATGTAATTTGGATCAGTTCCAAAATAACATTTGTAAAAACAAAAGGAATTTCAAGGTCCCTGAGCTGCAGGCAAAACAGCCCCTCAGTGTGAGTGGAGAATGACTGTATACACACACAATCAGCCCACTGTTATAACGTCCCAAAGTCCCTTTGACACCTGACCCCATACCTCATAGGCACAGCACTCTCTGGTGCCTGGAGAACAAGGGGAGAACTGTAAGATAAATACTAAGAACAAACAAAAAGCAACACTACAGAAACAGATTATTTAAATGTATGAAACATAATGTATTCTGTTCCATAACATCCATCTGAAGTCGCAGTATCCATCTGAAGTCATCTGCCGGTGCAGAGACAGAAATGATGGATTCTGTGTGCTGAGGTCCTCACTGATGCTGTTTGGTTGTCATGGCTTTGTTCTAACCTTAAGCATTCATAACTCAATTTATAGCAAACTTCTGGGATGAAAGTTTGTTTGTTTGCTTAGCAACAGCATAGAATAATGGAAAAATTGGAGGGCAAAACAGAGCAGGCTATATACAAGTGAGGCCCTTTCAAAAAAGACTTATTTTAATATCCCAGGAAAATTATTGATATGAACTCCAATGGTCCGCACAAAGTCTTCAGATTTCAAGTTTGCAAAGGAAGGCAAACAAACACTGATGGACAGACATGGGCTTCGCTGCTGTCCTTATAACCAGCTAATCATTTCTTAAAAGGAGTGTGAATCTCCCGGATGTAGTCTTCAGCCATACCTGTTGACCGGACTTTCAAATATCTAATGTCTCATTGTCTTACAGCTGATCAGTCTGACAGCAGCCAGGAGTTCAGACATATTTCTCTGTACCATTTTTAAGATGATGCCTAAAGTCTTTTGGCGGATAGTGGTCCCATCATCAGTCAACAGTGCAAAAAGGCTGATGAACTGCTGACAATGTAGACCGCCTGTCCAGACCACATCCACCAGCCTATTCGACTGTCTGCAAGAAAAACCAGTCAAAAGCCTCTTACACAATTTTACTACTGCTGACCTATCATTCCACTTGGGAAACTGTAGCATTAGTGATGTGGACAAAGCAGACCAGTTTAGAAATTAATCTTGCTAAATCTCTAGGCCATAAAGCAGGAGATATTTTCCTTATTACTGTCAAGGAACACACTATTATATAAAGTATAAAAAGAAAGAGTGAGATGACTCCGGTGTGTTGTGCCTCTCCTCAGCACTCATTGTGGGTTTCATGGTCAGATCAGAAGACTTGGATTATGAGACTGATGTCAGGCCTCTGAGGACTATTGTCCTGGCAGACCTTTCAAATGGAGAACACTCTATTTTTCTGGTTATTTTTGCATGTGTACATATGTGTGCGTGTTTGTGTGTGTGTGTGTGCGGGCGCACATGCACGCGCATGTGTGTGTTTAGAATCATTCAGTCAAAGCTGGTCTGTTTTTAGTTGTCCATGGCCAAACATTCACATGCAGAGGCATTGCTTGGGAACACACACGTGTGCACCCACAAACGCGCACACACACATGCACACATTTAATCACATGCGCACATCTCAGGAGAAGGGCAGTCCAAAGTGATGTTGGGGCTCCCCCTATAGGCAAAGAGCACAACAATATCTAAATATAATGATGTTATGAAACATACTGAGAATGAGAGAGCACGCATCAGGCCCATGGAGGCATCATGGAAAAGTAAGTTTCAGCAGTACGAAGGACAAACATGGAGATAAGTATGTGTGTATACGTGTATTTGTGCGTGTGTATGTGCTTGTGTGTGTGTGTGTGTGTTGCATGCGTGCACGTGTGTGTGCGTGTGTGTGTGCATGCATGTGGGTGCATGTGTGTTTGTGTGGTGTTTCCACAGCAGTGTCTTTGCACAGTAAGGGAACACAGAGTTTGTAGCTGGAGCCGGCACAGGAGAGCAGAGAGGTTCAGTTGGGCCACGACTTATCCTAAAACCGGCTGCACGCAGCAGTTTCGAGGAGCTCTGGGTGTAATCTCACAGGGTGTGTGAGAGAGGTAGGGAGTGTAATAATAATCCCTCACACCAACTGAATCAAATTAGAGCAATACACTCCCTGCTTAAAAATACTGTATCAAAAAATAGTAGATAGGAGAATAGTATGAGATACAAGTGCACTCCATTCACACTAGAATTCTTTCAGTAGAACAGAAGCAGAACTCTGGGAAAAGATGCTCTGTCAGTGGTGTGAAAGGCCTGTGGCTCCTGCTGCCCATACTTTTTTACACTTTTGTTCATCTTTACTACATTTATGGTTACTTTTTTAGCATTTGGCAGACACCCTTATCCAGAGTTACTTAGATATTTATTAGTATGACAGTTTTAATAGGAATCCCAGTCAGTATCTTCCTGGACATACTGTCCAAGTGAGAAAATCAGCAGGGACGTCATGAGCCCTGTGCTCCTGCTGCATGTACACAGGCCTGCAGGGGGTGCTGGACTCACTAGAGGGTGCATGAAACAAAGGGAGAAGCTTACACACCCTTACAGCTAGACACAGAAGAAACACATGCACAAATACATACCTACACCCACAGGCACACTGATGCATGCATTGACACGCATCAGCTTTAGTTGAAGTGTGTTCATTATGACCTAAAATTATGTCACTCCAAATAACAAATAGGGGAGTACTGTGGTTAGCAGTTGCCACTACCACTATATTGGTTACCACTGCTGACAGAGGTGCCATTGTATATGATAAACACACATATGTATGCACCTGGACACACCCTTTCAGTCATGCACTCACGCACTCACTCACTCACTCACTCACTCACTCACCCACCCACTTGCTCACCCGCCCACTCCCTCACTCACCCATCCACCCATTCACTCACCCACTCACTCCCTCACTCACCCACGCACTCGCTCACCCACTCACTGTTTCCATCTTTCTCTTGACTTATTCATCTCCATCTCTGCCTCTCTCTCTCTCTCTCTTTCAAATGATATCTGCTATCTGTCAAGAGAAAGCTGGATTCACGGGCAGTCAGACAGCCATGATGTCAAAAACAGAGCCCTGCAGCCTACTGGGCTTCTGAGGATTGCTGGGTAAAAATGCCAGGGTTTGAAATACTAGGCTCCAGCGCTGGAGCACAGGATGAGTGTTCAATATTCCACCTGCACAGGTGAGCTTCAATCTTCTCCAGCCACCCCTCTTTCGGAGAGGCACAGAGCTCCTTGGCATGTCCTGCCTGGACCATTCCGATGTAGACTATTTTGAAATTCCACCAACCCAGCTGGATGTGACAGAAAAGCCAGATAAGAGGAGATCACAGGAGTCTGACCCAGCTCAGATAGTGCTGGGTGCAGGCTCAGCTGGGTCTGCCCGCCACACCACTGCCGAGCTCACACCTCGCTGGGATCCTGTGCTGGAGCGGTGCGGGGCTCAGACGAGGTGAGGTCCGCAGAGCGTACAGCCATAACACTGGAGCTACAGCTCTTCCGCTCTGTCAGCATAGCACTGAGAGTGGGCGATAACCCCACAGATTATTTGGGCTGCCGGGAGGTTTGGGCCTGAAACCTTATCTCTGCTGAGGACATGGCAGGTGTATGACCCAGATTCTGTATTAATAATGTCCATTGATATCAGTCAGTTTTGGGCACTTTCACAAACACACACATGGACTGCAGTCTCACCGTGCCACAGTCCGGAGCAGAGTGTGCTTTTAACACACACCGAGGAGGAACTACATGGTCTGGATTTCCTTTTTTCTTCACCATAGTTGTGCACCATGAAATACTGCAAGGATTAACTCAGCAGAGGAAAACACATCATGCCAATCCCGGCCTGAACTCTAGACGCTGTGCATCACAAAGTCTGTGTATCCTCTCCACCAAGCACTATAGATTTACAGTAATAGGTTGATGATGATGATGATGATGATGATGAGTGATAAGCTGCTGAGAAACGTACAGTCTGATTAATGCCCAGTTTGGTATTAGACTTGTTTTGTCTGTCTGAGTGTATGTGGTGCTAGAATATAGATAGGCTGTTTTCTCCAGTAGTGAGTGAGTTTGTGTGTGTGCGTGCCTGTGTGTGTGTGCCTGTGTGTGTGTGCCTGTGGCTAGAGAAAGCTGAAACAGAGCAGTAGAGGAGAGCTGAACTCTTATTAATAGCATCCTCCCTCCAGAGCACACCAGTGATCACACATGCCTGATAAGGGAAAGAAGAGTGGGCTACCAAACCTACAGCCCATCCCTGATCACACACACACACACACACACACACACCCACACACACAAATTTTCATTATACAGTCCATCCATGCCCTCTCTCTATCACACACACACACACACACACACACACACACACACACACACACACACACACACACAAACACACATACATACTCTTGCTACAACCAAGAGCACCCCCACAGCCATGCCACAGAGACTGCATTCCCCATCCAGACTGGTCCCTCAGAATAGCAATGTTTAAAACATCTTCTTTCTTCTGTACTGCTAGCCTTCAGTTGCACTAATCTCACTGCAGCATCATAATTAATTTCAGTGAGAGCATCTTGCACAGAGGAAGTCTGGGAACTGGAATTTGCCTGCAGTAATACTTTTTTTAATGGCGGATCAGACACTTAGTGAAGCGCTGACGGTTAAGGATGTGTGGAGCTGCTCCTGGGTTATGGAGAGGAGTATGTCATCATCCATAACTAATATGCATAAAACACCACCTTTGACTCGCACTGCGCTTACTCTAACAATGTTCACTGACAACGCAGCAAGCAAAATGCAAATTTCCTGATAATTAAAGTAAAGACAAAGTCTGTGTTAAGTACACTGCATACAAATATTTGGCATGCAGTCACGCCTAACTGAACACTAAAGGCATTTTAAGGGAAAGTACACACCACTTGTGGTATAAAGAATGTGGTTGAATCTTCGGGACTGGCTTCTTAAACCTGTATCCACATCCTCAGTCCCAGCGGAGCTTGTTAAGCCCAGTGCTGTTTCTGTTTGCCCTCGTCAGGTGTGGTTGTACAGACAGTGGGCTGTCAGTGAGACAGACAGTGGCTAAAGGAGGCTCCAGCAGGCGCTAGTGAGGCGACCTGCTCCTCATGCTGCTCTTCATGCTACTCTTCACCCTGTCAAACCCCAACCCCCCCGCCCAGGAACTGTGGTCATCTGCGCTCCCTGTGACGGTGCTGGATGGTGACCCTAATTCATCCCAGATGCTCCTCACACAGAGTGGGTGGGGGGAGGGTGCGTTAGCAAGGGGTGAGAGGATGAGTTCATTTTTCATTCTCGTTGGCGATAAATAAGAAACACATGCTGGAGATCCTTTTGATTCCCCCCACAAAAAAAAAATCTACACAGCCATAAATCAGCACATCCTTCAAGTCTGTGGAGGAGTGTGTGCATGCAGGGGAGAGAGGGGAAAGGCTGATGGCCTGTTGGGTGGGAAAACTGCGCCCGGCACCCTGAACTCACTCTCATGCCGCCACCTACCCCAACACACACATATACACTTAAACCAAAACCAGAGCAGTCCAACATTTCCTACAGAGAGCTAAAGAGATACATTTGGATTGTCAGGTTCTCATGACCAGTGGCATCGTCTATACCAACAACAACTCATGGACACAAAGGTCACGACCTTTCCCAAGCTCCTCATGAGATGGCCATAAGTGTGAGCCAGGAAGCACCATAGGACCGAGTGTAATTCCACAATGTAATTACACATTGTAATCCCAGCCTCACTCACTGCACTACAGCGCTTTATGTGGCCTTCCGGTTCATGGATTAGTGAGGCATAGCATGGTACAAATCATTTTGATTAGCTTTCACATTCTACTCTTCACATTCAGTCTGACATTCTCTAAGTAGTGAACCATTTGTGCATATGGACACAAGATCAGTCCCGAAACTGCATAACAAAGTAAATTACTGAAATTCACTACATTTCAGCAGAGCTGCAGGTGTGACTGTTGGATCTGCAGGCCTTAAAGACGTGCCAGCCACAACCTCCTGGGAAACATCCTTTATGCTTGTGTGTTGTATGAGAGTGCTCTTTTCATGCACATTACAGAGGAACACAGGTCACCCTGGAGATGTTTATCTTTCCAGTGTCACAGCCAGGAAATCAAAGAGAAGACGGGAGATGTAATGCCTAACAAGCCCTCACAGGTTCACATGGAACTAACGGCGCTGCTCAGCAGAACAAAACACACAAAGAGCTGAAGCTGATGCTCTTTCCCAGTGACGAGCCCCAGAGACATTCAGCACATTTCTCTCCACTGAGTAATTCCCTCCAAAGCCACATCAATCCACACTGTCTTCACCAGACAAACAGCTGAAGTCATGGCTAGTTTTTCTAATTAAAGTATATTGAAAGTAAAGTATAGATACTGATTGCATTGTTAACCTCATACAGCAGTTAAAAGTCCTCATACATAAAAGCTTTGTGGACATGACAGTCTTATATAGTACTGTGGAATGGAGTGGCACTTTAGTCCACAAACATCTTATAAAAGGTGTTATCTGAAATAATATAATCTAATTAAACTCTTTCTAATCAGTGACTAATAGTCAGTTGGAATTTCATCCTGTTTTTTAAATTTTCCCTAGGAAGAAGAAATACATAATGAGTCTATTTGTTTCTCTTTTTAACAACTCTGACAACACCCTTGAACTGCAGACAGACCTGGCCAAGTGTCAAAACAGGTAATTAATTACCAAATCTTAACTAAAAATAATTTGCACAAAACTGTAACTACAGTAAGCAGGGAGAGGACAGACAATCCCAGGTATAGTAGGGCTCACACCATCTGTAAAGTGTTCAATAAGCTCAATGTCAACAAGTGTTTTAACGCATGTCAGCAATGAATGAGTCACTCTCATATCAGCAGGCAGAAACGAGCAGGGCTAGCGTTCACCTTGTTGCAAGCTGTCAGGCAGCCTGTCTCTGCTCTGTTTGGGTTTCATTAAATCAATCTCGTTCAGGCGTCCAGAAATGTGCCTGCCGTCACTCCCATCGATGCTGCAGAGTCTGAGTCTGGATGACAGTTGTTGCCTCAGCTGTGACTCAGTCTTCAAACGCTGCCGGACTAAGGAGAGCACCAGGTTTGATTAAATCAGGCATTACTGTGGCCCAAAGTGCAGAAACCACAACCCCCTCCAAAAAAAACCCCAAAAAAACCCACATACACACACAGAGCCATTGCTTCCTGTAAGTGATTGATGACTAAATGCTTAGTGAAGACAAGTTTGAGAAGCAGTAGCAATTATAGAAGAGATGTAAACACATGACTAAAGCACCTGGGGGGCTGGAAGCGCATTAAATATGACTTTTTGATTGTGGTTTGTTTTCATTAAACCTCACGTGTGGAATAGTGACATAGAACACATCATCCGCTGTTGTTACCGGAGCTGACAGATTCTCAACTTGTATTTTATTTACTACAACATGAGGTAATACAGACAGAGGGACAATGAGATTTGTATTCTGCAAACTATCAGCATTACAACGATGAACCATTTCTAAATGGCCCTCCCCAACATCAGAGCCCTCTACGGGGATTGCTTTCCTTTGACGATTACTATTAATGTTTGCTAGGTCCATATGGCACCTTTTTTAGTCCAATGATTCAATTCTCCCCACTGGATAATCTGGTGCTGTGAAAACATCAGCATTGTTTTTTATACACAGGTGGATGCAAGATGTGCAGAAAAACTGGAAACTGGAAAACCACTGAAATATCCCCAAAGATTTGAACAGTTTGAGAACTCATGCTAATTTTATATATATTTGGCTTTGTTTTCTACTGTTTACTTGATTTGCTTTAACAAAACTAAATCATAAATGGGTTAAGTTAAGCTATTAGCCCAACCAATTCAAAACCTAAATGTTCAAATGTTCAGTAAACAGCAAATCAATGAACAGCCAAAGCATAATGTTCTGCCAGACTGTTTTGGAGTTTCTTCCCCTTCCCCATGTCACTGCTCAGCTCAGTGCTCCTGTCTGGGTCTCCAGCCCGCCCGCCTGCTTTGTTTCAAATATCAGGCTGTTTGATTGCAAGCCATGAGCGCCAGTAGAAAGCAGCCCACATAATCAGACATCTACTTAATCCACATGCGCCAGTCAGACTGAACAAGAGGGAATACTCAACTCCAGTTTACCTCTTTTAAGGCACAGAGCCAAGTCATTCTACAAACTGAGCTTTTGGGTTAATGCACCCCCCCCCCCCACACACACACACACAACCCCAGCTTTGGAAATATGGAAAGTACCTCAACCGTGACCAAATCTTGTAAACGGCAATGTTACAGTGACTGCTGGCGTGTACAGTAGGGTAACTGGAATGTGTGTTTGTGGTAAGAGAACACCACAGTTCTGCCGACCAGCGTTCACTGCTCATGTACACACACTAAAGAGAGCAATTAGGCATAATTGATCTTGTTAAGGAATAAATTCCGTCTGAATTCCTTTTGATCCCCAGACTCATTGCAGCATGGTCTCAGTGACTTGGGGCACAGCGCCCCCTCCAGAGTGACTCCCAGCATGGATGTATTTATCCAATGTTGGGAGGAAAAGCCCTGACACTGATCAAAGATACGAACCTATTCTTTGATACATCACCTCTAGTTTCTTCTTCAAAGGGGGAGCATGAGATCAGTTCCTCTCAGGTCTGCAAGCACATGTGAAGGTTATTGACTAAAATGTTACTGCTGCCTCGAAAAAAAAGCAGTTTCCATACATCAGCGTCCAAGAGCATATTGAATTAAATTTGATGTAGTCAGGTGACCACTTAGAGAGTCGAAGAGATATATTTTACAAGATTAATGGGGAATTTTGTGGAGCTCAATTAACTGAAGATGACTTAATGCTATCACAGAGTTGGGACTGTTACAATATCAGATTCTCATGGCACGATAATAGTGGGCAAAAGAATTCACGATAACGATATTATCGACATATCTGGAAAACGTTTGTAAAATATGTACGCTGTCCCTTTAAGAGAAATCGAATCCGCCGATTATGCCTTGAGGTCTGAGTAGTCGCAGCAGAGTTTAAATGAGAGCGCTACGGAAGGTTACTTTTAGGGGGGGGGGGGGGGTTGTGTGTGTAGTGCGTAAATGTCAAAGCGAATAACTGAAGTTTGTCTAGTTAATATATGCTAGTTAAATAGCAGTGTATATGGCTAGAGTTTATTAGCCTATGATGCGCGATCTTGTACTGAAAGTTTGCAACTCGTCTCAGTATTTCCGGAAGTATTTCAAGCCGAGTAAATTTCCAGGTTTAACAAGCAAACATCTGCCTTAAATACTGCCGCTGGATTATTTACAATATTATCGTAGTGTATTATTAACATATCAATTTGTCATTTTTAAATATCG
The DNA here is from genome assembly GCF_041902795.1 of Electrophorus electricus. Lineage (NCBI taxonomy): Eukaryota > Metazoa > Chordata > Actinopteri > Gymnotiformes > Gymnotidae > Electrophorus > Electrophorus electricus. The sequence goes on from NC_137522.1 coordinate 4,557,868, forward strand.
TCGTAACACCCCAACACAATGATGACCTGTAGACACACGTCACATTGCTGTAAGTTGAGATCAAAGATCTCGATTTAGGCACAGGTTTCCAACCTATAAACCTACCAAACAAAAACCCCTTAAAAAACTGAAATAGCCTTATTCGAAAATTTTCACTACCATACAGGTTCACAGTATTGAGCTGTAGGGTTTGGCCCGCGGTGCACTTCCTAAGTAGATAAGAGAGATTATCTGCTGCGCGTTATCCCGAGACCAGAAGAACATGGCCTGATGTGAAGGCCACGCCCTACTCCCGAGGACAGAGAATTAGTGGCTTTTTAGCGGCATGTCAGCAAAGAATTGCTGTTGCATTCATTTGCCCTTTGAACTCTAAGGCCTCAGAATGGATACATATACTGCCAGAAAATAAATAAATAAACAAACACTGATACTGACTAGGACTAACCACAGACAACTGCAAACAGGTCATAAAACACAACAAAAAATTACTTACATGTTGGGTGTCTTAGAAATCCAGCAAATACAAATGCAAAATAATTTTAAAATACTTATTATTGGTGTAACCTCACTCACACCCAGCCCGTGAAAACATCACACTGCACCTTCCTAGTTATTTTCCACAGAGAATTACTCTCAAACTGTTCTCTCCTCACATAATTCAGCAATACTGTAATTGGCTGCCTGTACTGCTTGAGAGAGGTTTTTCCCCCTGTTTGACTGTGTACATTGAACGAGAAGGAGAAGTCACTTTTCTTCTAACCCATACATACATGTAGACTTGTGATCCTTCCTCGTATCTCTAAGGCCTGTCACAATGCGATGTTCTATACTGGGTCATCCCATGTGGAGGATCTCAGTATGTTTTGAGTCCCACAGCTGCTGTCTGTCCCTTCCCTGGTGTGTCCAAACAAGCCCCAGTGGAAGGCATGGAGGAGTGGCTTGTTTTAGAGAGAGGGACTGGAAGGAAGAGGAGGAGCAGCCCATGGCTTTATTAGGAACTGTTGCAGATTGATTTACTGTCGGGAGTCTGATGAGATCGATAGAGAGAGAGAGAGAGAGAGAGAGAGAGAGAGAGAGAGAGAGAGAGAGAGAGAGAGAGAGAGAGAGAGAGTGTGCGTGCGTGCGTGTGTGTGTGTGTAGGGGGTGCTGCTCTGGGCTCCTACCCTATCACATCAGCCTGACTTGTATTTGGAATGAACGCATCACTCAGTGGCTCTGCCCATATTTGATGATAATCTCAGATACATTTATGCTGTTCCTCTCTTAGTTACAGCTTCACAGTGCTTTAGTACCTGACATCATATTTCACACACACACACACACACACACACACACACACACACACACACACACACACACACACACAAACACACTTACGAGCACACAGGTCACACACACTGACCTTAACCTGGAAAGCTCTTGGGCTGGAGAGATGGTTGGTCCATGTCTGAATGGTAATGTATTACAGAGCAATTTAGACCTATTTACCGCTCCACAATATCGATCTCCTCTGTTTAATTTCCCCCCTAGTGAACCCTTGCTAAAGAACTTTTGTCATTAAGTCCTTGAAAGAAAAGCCTATTAAAAATGTTCAAAGTGTGTGGAGTAGTTAGTACACCCAGCAACACACACTGGAGACACTCTGTTGCTTTTATTGGTGTATTTCAGTGGCTGTATTCACTGTGGAATACAGTCTGGCAGAGACAGAAAGCCACTGCTTTTGGCCTGACATTCAAAATGAATTAGGGTATGCAAGGAGGCGTTATATTGCCCTATTCAAACATGTTTTACTAAGCCTCTTGAACTGCCCTAAAGTGACAGGAGTGTGACTAACTCCAAAATAATAGGGAGTGGGTTAGTGTGTGCGTGCATGTGTGTGTGTGTGTGTGTGTGTGTGTGTGTGTGTGTGTGTGTGTGTGTGTGTGTGTGTGTTTGTTTTTTTTCTCAAACACTGATTAAAAGAGTCCCTGATGTAGAAATCCCCCATATCTTTTATGAGGGGGTCTGGAATGTGGGGTTTGCTTTGAGCAGGGTAAGTTCTGAGTAACAGGAGGTCTGCAGTTAGGTGGGGAGATTGGGGTGGGGGTGGGGGGTAAAAACTGTGAGAGCAGGCAGCTGTAAGTCCTTACAGGACACGCTTGAGTAAGTGCAGAAAGCATGCCTACAAGAGAACTGCCCCCCAGGGGAAGACTGCTGCAGGGCTGCCTCTCTCTCTCTCTCTCTCTCTCTCTCTCTCTCTCTCTCTCTCTCTTTTTCTCTCTCACTCTCTCAGTCTTAGTATCCTACTCTATCCTACTCTGTTTCTATCCTCAAATCTCTCTCTCTCCATTTTCTTATTCACCCTTCTGCTGTGTATCTCTCTCACCTTCTCCCTCTTGCTTTCTCCCTCTCACCTTTTCTTTCTCACCTTTTCCCTCTTTTCTTCTCTCACCTTAACCCTCTCTTTCTCTCTCTCACACCCTTTCCCTCTCTCTCTCTCTCTCTCCCTCCCTCACCTTCTCCCTCTCTCACTCAATCTTACACGGATTAACTTTTAAGAAACGATCCACTCACAATGTTTTAGACCACGAGTTTCAAATTACATCTCAGGCACTTTTGAATTCATCTTTAATAGAAATGAAAATATGAAGCTTTGAAGCGAATAATTGGATAAAACCTTAAGGCATATTTATGGCAGTCCAGGCCTCACTTCACGTCCTGATAATGATAATGGAAAGACAAGTGAAGCAGGCTTCAGTGCCTCTGCATTCCTGCACTGCCAACACTCAGGCAGAGCATGCTGGGATTGGCCTGCTCCTGCTCACCTGCATCCAAACACACACACACACACACACACACACACACACACACACACACACACACACACACACACACACACACACACACACACGCACACACGCACGCGCACACACACACACACACACACACACGCATCTCAAACACCTCCCTATACTTAGTCTGTCACAATGGCACAGCAACATTTCCTAATCCCACAACCAAGTAGGGAATGCTTGAGCAAAGTTCCCTCCTTCTTGTGTGGGGTGGGGGGGGGTGTAAGAGGCGTGCAAGAGTCTCTCTGTTCCATCACCTGCATATGTTTGTGAATCCTGGTTCTAGTCTGTATTTGGAAAAGTATGGGTCTATAGAACAGCATGGTTCCAACTTAAGATAAAACACAGATGAAATCACATGACATACCTCACTAAAAGCATTCATAAAATACAGAGTACATATACTCATACCCATGCCACCTGGACATAAAACATGAAAACAAACCTCCCTGTGTGAGGATCAACCTCTTTCCCTCTGCCTTGCTCCTCCTGTGAAGCGCACCACGTCCTCCTCTCTCCACATTTCTACATGACTGAGAATCCCGGCTGAGCATATGGGCCCACGCTGGCCAGCACACTGTGGAGACAGCACATGTCCCAGAGCCTCCTTACGTCCTTCAAAGCGAGGGAGGCTCATTTATCTGCAGCTGTGGCTCAGTTCCCTGAATAAGGAGACAAACCTCTCCACACATGAAGCGGCCAAGGAGCACAAAAGGGCTGGGCTCCATCACACCGCTATGGGCCTCTTGATTTAGGAACTTAACATGCACAAAGACATTAAAGTTATAGTTACTTATGTTCAGGCTTCTTATTATGAGGATAATAGAATCCTGGGATACAGAGGAACGCGTTTAGTGGTTGTTTAACGGGCCCTACAATCATAATCACAGTGAACGAGACATTATGTGATTAAATTTTTTCTGGGATATTAATCAAAAGCGAATGAGGGAGGAGAGTGAGAACCTTTGCAGAAAAAAAGAGGCCATTGTCCTTAATGTTCACCAAGCGTTTGACACCGTGGAGACTGGATTCATTTAAATGCTCCCTGGCTCATGTGCTGGGAAGCAACACAGTGGGAAGATTTTACCTTTTTTTCTGCAAAAGGGAGAAACCAAACTCAGTCCATCAGTTTTAGAAAAGGAGAGGAGAGTGTTAGGAGATGGACCTGACCTTTATCCATCCATACACCACACATCCATCTCAGCTCCTGGCAGAAGGGTGTGTGTGTGTGTGTGTGTGTGTGTGTGTGTGAAGGTGGGAGAGGGAGCAGGGTGGGCTAACAGAGAGTTAAGAATGATTAAATCATCTAACTCCCTCAAGAAAATCAGCCTCTTCTCAGTCTCTCACACCACTCTTACCAATCTCACCCTTTGCAAAAATGGTTTGATAGATGGAGACAATCAGTCCTTGTTAAAGGCATGTAATGATGGTACATAACCAACATGCAAAAAAGGAACTGTATTCCATTATAGTTTCTGAAAAAAGGTCAGTGATTAGATTACTGCTATATTTTAAAAATATGATGATTACTAGCAGGATTACATTTCCACTTAGTAAGAATCACTTATTTTCCTCTCTTTCCTTGCCTTTTTGTAATGGTTTTCATTACGTGAATGGTTACCATGAATGTTGTACTGCAACAGCATCAGTAACAAATGTAGCCTGTGTTTGTTTAAAGTTTTCAAATATACCAATCAGCCATAACATGAAAAGCACTGGCCTATTAACACCTTAAACTCCTTGTCATAGTCCTCATTCCTGAACAAATTGAGCAGTGTGGCATTGGGCATTATCCTGCTGAAAGAGCCCACTGACATTAGGGAATACCATTGCTGTGAAGGGGTGTACTTGGTCTTCAGCAATGTTGAGGTAGGTGGTACATATCAAAGTTACATCCACACGAATGCCAGGACTCAAGGTTTCCCAGCAGAACATTGCCCAGAGCATCACACTGCCTCAGCTGACTACATTTTCACAAAGAATGTCGCAGTTCTACTATTTCCCTAGGCAACTGACCCTCACGGACCTGGCCATGAAGACCAATCTGCTCTAAGAGCCTTGTTCTCCCCACTGCTGTGGATTTCTTTGGTCTCACTGATGTAAGGGTGGTCACGTCACAGAGGTCACTGCTGATCAGTGGTCACAACAGTCAGTCGCTATTCAGGATTGTAAATCAGTGTCATACCAGGTATACAACTACAACTGCTTCCTAAGGTGGGGCAATACCAGTATTTGGGTACTTTTGATAGGTCAGTTGTGAAAATTTATGTTCTTGGTCAGTACAATGAGGGATGTCTGGGCCTGGCAGGGAGAGGATGCTTTTCTTTGCATTCATTAATGCACATAATGTAATTGGAATGGTAATAGCTTTGATGATCAAGAGTCTGAGATTTGTTTCATGTGCATATGAGATTTGTTTATTAGGAACATGGGAATTTGTCAATGTTAATCTTGATTAAATTAATCTTTGTGTTTAGCTGACAATGAATCACTGATTACTGGAGGTCAAACAGCAGACAGTGACGGTATATTTTTTCTCATGTTATGTCCTGTAATTATCAGATGATCAACTCTTCTTTACACTCTAGTTATAATGAGGTTGGTGTGACAACCCGAATTGCCATCAGCTTTTCCAGATATGCAACCTTCTCAACTGAGTGCTACAAGATTTCTAATAGGAGTACTATATTCAGTTAAATCCAACAATATAGAAAAGTCCATTATCTCATATCATGGAAGAATGTTTTTAACTGGCATATTTCAGTGAAACGACACAGGTTTGATATAAAATTTTTCATTGGTTCATCAGCTCTCACCAATAACATAAAACATTCTAAGCCTGCCTGAGATATTTACACTGATGGAGCCTACCAATTTGACAGTAATGTAGAGCTCTAACCCTACCTGAGATATTTACACTGGTGGAGCGTACTAGTTTGACAGTAATGTAGGTCTTCTCACCTGTACCACTGAGGGAGGAACATATTGTTTATGTGGATAACATTTACACAACTGCTGAGTTGTTCATGACTCTGCACAAAGAAAATACACACACTTGTTGGTGTCATGTCCACCCCTCCCAGTACTCCTGTCAACGCCTCTATAGAATATGATTCCCATGACCCTCCTGTCAACCTTGTTCATTCTAATTCCCCTGTCTTAGTTCCACCTGTTGTTATTTCCGCATTAATTCCCTGAGTATTTACACCCCTTTTGTGTGTATTGTTCTTTGCATCAGTCTTGCTCAGTACTTCTTGGTGTGTACTAAGCCATTATTGTTTCCCTGCCTGTTTCTAAGTTTTCTGGCTTTCACATTTTCTCACCTGATTTGCCTAGCCGTATACAATCAGTCATCTGTAACCTCCCAGCACTGGCAACGTTCCACAGTATCCTCTGTGATGAAATGTTTCAGAGGCTGGTAGGTTTACCTGTTTACAGTTTTACAACCAGCTCTTCCTGTTTTCAACTGTCAAACAACTATCTATTCCTGCTAGCCCTGTGTGACCATTGGGTCAGGTATCCATGCACCATTTTTGGTCCCCTGAAATGAAGGAAGTATAAGTAAAAAGGATTGTGATTCCTGCTTGGTTTTCCAAATATGGAGTTTCATACACTCAAATTAAATCTGGCAGTCTGCATTTTAACTTCACACTTTATTTCATGTCCAATTCTGCAGCCAAAACAACAAAAACGGTGTCATTGTAGTGCACTGCAGCTCCTGTTTACAAAACCCTCTGATTTTCTGCCTTGTTAAAGGCAATTATTACCAGAGTAGTATTTACAGGGCAATGTTTTTATACATAATAAGCATATTAAACATGGCAGAATTATTACCATAATCCATGAAGTACACTTGATGTTAGGTTTTCCCATTGTAGAAGTGTGTCCACAGTTTCTCTCAGAGATTTGGGACTTGAGACTACTTCACTCTACCTTATGTCACATACATTTAACCTCTACAGTTTACTGTTACCTGCAGCAACATGGGTAATGGTAAATGACACTACTTACTGTATAGCTGTGATACTGACCCAGACTGGCTATGAGAGAGAGAGAGAGAGAGAGAGAGAGAGAGAGAGAGAGAGAGAGAGAGAGAGAGAGAGAGAGAGATACTAATTTTGACACTCACTATAGCAATACTACACAAATACTACATGGCTGCCAGACCAACAAGTAAGAATGAGGAGTAGTTTTAGAGAATATAGAAGGAATTCAGTATACTATACATATTATTTTACCATATGGTTATGACTATTTTAACACACATTTCTTGTCTAAGGACTTCTCTGAGGAATCTGATTTAGCCTAGCCCTTCTGAAGAACTATCAGAGGCACCTTTCACACTAGCATGATTGAGAAGAGTGACTGGAGCAGTCTGAGACGGCTCCTGTAAAAGGGAAATGTATAGTACACACTTCTAAAGTGATCCATGGAGCTCTGACTTTCCACTGTTTCTGTAGAACTGGATGTTTTGTACCTCACAGAGGACTCGTGGGCTAATGTATAGCAGGTGATGATGGCCTAAGAAAGCATATGTAAGGCAGGCAAGGCAGCCATACCCTATTTTTATGTTCTGTGCAGACATGCAGAGTGTCAGAAGAGATTGGCTCCTATGATGCTGACTTATAAGCCGGATCTTGGGGCTGCAGATTAGAGGGATTTTACACAAAGAAACTCAAGAATATATTTCATGCATGTCCCAAAGTATATGCATGAGTGTTTGCTAATCAGGATGTTCTTATATTTCAGCTTTCTTTGAGGTTAAAGGCAGAGGTGATGAAGAGATAGAGGCATTAATGGCAATTTGGAGAAAGAACATTTGTGTGATTCTCACTTCTTTTTTTAATTCACACTCTGCAACAAACATTCTATGTGTGGGAACAAAGTGCCAATAAATCTGCTGTAAATGTAACATGGAAATTACAAAAAGTTCACAATTCCTGCATAGCACAGGAGCTGCAAACTCATAATAAACACACTCCTGCTCCCTCTGAAGCAACACCTCCTTCTGCTGATGTTTCCTATGCATCCCACAGACTGAGCTGCGCATTAAGACCCCTGCAGGTGGGTGTTACTCCACTGCCATGGCACACACACCTGTTCTGATAATCTTACTGACTAACCCCAGGGCTGGATGTTGGTTCATTTGCATTGGAAAAGTGAATCTGCGTGAATTTTGTCACATTGATCAACTGAACGACTTGAGAAACTGGAGTGTATGTCTAATCCAAAAGCCAAAAGGAAAAGAATCACCATGAAGGGAATCCACTCAGCCTGGCCTTAAGGCTCACAGAACTGCTCTCCACAGTCCAACTGAAGGCAGAGTGACTCCACTCCACTTAACTGGTAAGCCACAAATAAATGAATGTCTATGAGCTCAGGTCAGGAAATGCAACTGGCATGTGCATTTGAAAAACCACACAACCCCTGCTGAAACATGCGAGATGTACCTTTTTCATCCCATGTGTCGATAATCCACAGCTACACCTGGGGGATCTGGTGCTCTCCAGATGGAAGTGCTGAATCAGAAGGTTTCTATCTGAGATGCTACAGTGAGTCTTCAGGACTGCATAGCGAGAACTGATGTTAGCAGTTCATGCAAGAAGAGCTAACTCAGCCCCTGGGGGCAATCATACTATGTCTTACACACACCGGCATTATTGATCCCCAAAATGTCATGTTAGAGGAGTTGGATGCTTCAAATACAGAAGGATTAAACAAAAATTGTTTTCCTGTTTTTCTGACAGGAAACATCAGGTATCATTAAATAAATGGGGGCTTTAAATAAAAGGAAAGACGGAAGTCTAGCATTATTGCAGGCCTCCTTTACATTCTATGGAGTTCAGCAGCTGGAAACATTGTAGCTAATAAGTGTCCTTGCTAAGGGGGTCCATATGATGGTTCTTTAATCATAATTATTTGTCTTTTTAGTCCAGATGGCTTTGCTCTTTCCATCAACCAAATGTTTTGTGAATTGGCCAACCACAGGAAGAGAGCAGTCAATAATGTTTTGGCTCGACTTCGTAATACATTATTCAAAGAGTGTGCAGAAGCCCACAGGAGTCACAAAAAACAGGCTCGGGTTGGCCAGCATTAGAACTATAACAGTATACCTCTATATGGTCAACCCTCAGCTCCTGCACATCCAGCAGGCGACTGAGTGAATGCACTACATGTCCTGTAAAGGGTGCTATATGGAGCACTTAGATGCTCTAGAACAGTGTTAAACAAGCACTGGTGGAAAAGGTGAAAACAGACAGCTCTTCTGAATCATCCCCCTTTAAACTCCTGTGGCAGACAGTAGCTTAATCTGCAGCTGCAGCTACACCAGCTCCAGTTCAAGGAAGGCTCAGGCTCACAACTGCATGAAATTCAGGAAGGATCCAACCGTGCAATGCAAGAACATGACTGCATGGATGACTTTAGGATACAGCAGAGGCAACATTGTGCCAAGAATAAGAGAGAGAGCAGATGCAATCAGAGACATAAACAAAGAGCTGCCTGGACTAAACAGTTAGCTGCCTGGTCCAAATGAGCCCCAGAAGGACTGTGAATGGCTGCACGCAAATGTCCCTAATGACTGGGACAGATAAGTCAGGAACATGAGGAGTCAGTATCCTATAAAAATGTTACTCATCATCTGGACCAGTGCTATAAATGTTCGTATAGGCAGAGAGCATATTTTATGAAAAAGCTTAACTCATTTTACCAATCTGCTGTCATTCATTGATATTCAGTTATCAAAAATGTGAAGTATGATGCAAAATGTGTATTGCAAACATTTCATTCAAACCCCAAATGCATTTAAAGCATCCAATATTCTTATATGAATGTATTTTATCTCTTTCTACCCCACAGCCTTCCATGATACCAAGAAAGGAAACTTTGTAATAATGTATGACATGTACAGTATAGTCATTTGAAAAAGGCACATCATGGAACCAAATGAGTTTTTATTTCTACTGGCTTGCACCAGTGTGATAATTTCTCACCCCAATTTCAATGTGTCAGTCTTTTACTTGCCAGTACAGACTGATGTGTGTGCAGTATGTGTATCCAGCAAGTGCTTACAGGAAATGCTATACACTAAAAGATATCAGTGATATTTATAAAGGTTATCCTTTTTTATTTACACCGGGAAAGATTGCAGGGCAGAATCTGACTCAAATAAAAACATTTATAGAATAAAGGTGGTAATTTTGAGTCCCTTTGATTAGAGCTAATGATGCCATACCCTTTAAAAATGTCTAACATTCTAACTGACATCTACTGGCTTTAGGATAGGGAGTCTTTGAAACTCTCATCTCCTACAGAAGTTTTATGTAAAAGCCAGTAGCCCAAGCAGAGCTGAATTTGTAAAACTGATTGCCATGTTCCCATGAATCCCAGGAGTCTAGTAGTAGGTGCATTCCAGATTCTCAAGACGACTACAAGCATTTCATTGAATCACTCCACTCAGAATTCATTCACCATTCATGATGCAGTGTTCTCAGAAGATATTTATAAGGCCCACCACAAAATCCGCCTTCATATAGAAATTTCAACTCTATGCACAGTCACCTTCAGAGAAGATTTCTTGAGTAAAGCACGAGTTTGGCAAAAAGACTCCTTACATACCCCCAAAGGTAGAAATCTTAAAGACATGTTTATTCTTATTCTATTATCTATAACAATAGACATAAACTATGTAAGCTAAAATCAGTAGTAGCCACCATGAATACTGAATGTTGTCCATCACATTTTCACAGATGAAAAACAACTACAGCAACAATAGTCACAACAACAATAATAATCTTTTATATGACACGTTTCCTTTTCAGCTCAAAATCCCACACTGTTTTACATAGAACAGATAGCACAAAGTTCACATTATAAAATACATTACTGAAATTGCATTACTGTCTCACTAGCTCCAGGCAATTCTGTACCTGTCCTTTGTTATCAATTAGCACAAGATTATACAAGTTCCTCTGTAACTCAGTCTTTGTAAAGTCTTGCCTCTACCTCCTCAATTGCATTTTTGAGTGTTTCCTTTGTCTTATGCCGAGATCACACAAATTTTATCCCTGATTTTCAACTCACCAACAGGTTCTGGAAGTTGCAGAAAAAAGCCCCAGATTAGAGGCAAATTTGTGTTCGCTTGGGGCTTGGAAATTATTCAAAGATGACATCGAAAACTTGTTGATTGCTTACACACTCCAGAAAAATATCTAGCAGTCTATCTGTTGGTGATTTCAAGTCCTGTAGTGTGAAAAGTGTTGTAACTAACTTATCTTAAGTTTCATGCATGGTATTGTGTTATTCTGTATGTTCCTTCTCATGTGACAAAATGTAGTTTGGAGGCCAGACAGTTGGATGGTGAAAGATCTTGTAATGCGTGACCCACTGTCACTGATCAGCCAAGTAGTGTGCAAACAATAGCGACTTAAAGATTCCCAATTACAAGACTGTAAGCATTTCTAATGCAGGGCATCACTCTCTGACACCTCTCCTTCTTGTTATGCTACAGATTAAGATCAAATTTCCATGATTCTCTCTTTGTTTTGTCTTGGGCCACCACAGTTTGAAAGACTGTTTATTCATCCTGAGTCTGGTCAAGACACTGGCAAACAAATCCTCAAAGAGCAGAAATCAGGCTTCTGAATACTGCAGAATGTTCCACATTCTGGCAGTGCAGAGTGGCTGGAAAGGATAAGGGCCTTCAGATGTGGATTAAGAGAGGTTTTTCCGATGGAATTAGCTTTGAATTTCAGCCTGGCTCAGTATATGCCATTGGCTATCTTGTTGAGAGCCTGACACCATTAAACAAAACCCCTGATGATCTGCAAACCCAAAAGCTCTACTAGTCCAGCAGATACAATAGCCAAGGAAATGTTAAGTACAGAGGAAAGAAACAGCAGGAAACAACTGGGTTTATGCTATTATTGCCATTCAGGACACATTAGAGTCCAGTGTCAGAGTTTGTCAGACTTCCTGTAATTTACCCTGTTTGGAGTATAGACAGTTACAGTGCCCACAATGTTACATTAACACTTAGCAGTTATTCATTTCAAGAACTAGTGGAATCACAAGCCATGGGAAACTTTGCAGAAAGACAGAAGGCTGTTAATGGCAAATTCTTTGGTGCTATTGTTACCCTCCCATAGCTCTGCATGGCTCAGAATGAAAACCAATCAGTGGGTAGTAAAGTGGTGCAAAGTACCATCACTATACCTATGACAACATGATGTTTTATAAATAATCAAAAGAACTCCCTATTACCCACTCATGGAGGAATATGTGAGGGAAGCACTAACTGAAGGTTTTATCTGACCGTCTACATCTCAGGCTGCAGCGGGATTCTTTTTAATTGAACAGAAAGATGGTAGTTTAAGGCCATATATAGATTACTGCAGTCTTAGTACAGTCACAGTTAAGTACACTTCTCCTCTAGTACCCTCAGCTTTATAGCCAGGTTAAGAGGGGCACAAATCTTGACCAAGTTATGTATGTAGTGCACATAATTTGATTCACATTCACAAGTCATGAATGGAAGGTATTACAACCATTAGCCACTACGAATATTTGGCAATGATAACACTTCTGTCTCCTAACCATTCATTAACAAAGTTCTCAGACTTGAAGAACACTGAATAACTATCACCTAGGCAGATGGCATCTTGGTATTCTGTTGTTATCCCTTAGCAATTAGTACCAGTGTACAAGCCCCTCTGTAACTTTTTTTGAAGTCTTTTTTTGAAGTCTTGCCACTATCTTGCAGATTGCATTTTTGACTCCCTTGACTTAGTCTGTCTGCCTAATCATGACCATTGCAATTACAAGATAGCAAGTTGTGTAGTTTGAAGTACAGCACTCTGACAACTTTGAAAAGCATGTAGTGTGTCCATTGCATTGGTATGTCTGTTCATGACCATTGATTTGTCTGTTACCCATGAGTTTGGATTATATCCTTGGTTTTGTATAACTGGTTATTTTGTCCACACAGTGATTTTTGAGCAACAATTGTTAGTGTTCTACTCAGTGTAATTTGTTTGTTCACAATTTAATTCCAGACTTGGTTCCCCAACTCCTGCCCTCTATAATAAAAATAAATAAATAAGTAAAATTAAGTGAAACAAGACCTATGTAACATAGAAATCAGGCTTAAAGTAAAAGCGCAAACATGAGTCGTATGAATATGTTGAGAGTGGTGAGATTTATTAAGGGCAAATGCAAACTCATGGTCAGTGGAATGGTCCAAAGTCAAAGAGCCAACAAGAACGGTACCGAGAAATGTCATAAACAAAAGCAAAAACACATGAAAAGCAAAAGGTTCTCATCCACCACAAGCTACTTCACAGTGCAAAGTTGGAGAAATGCAGCAGACTCAAACAAAAGAGATTCATATGTTGGTATCCATTACCTCTGTCATCCCAAATATGTTGATGTAGACAGAGCAGTGGGGCTGTGAAATCACCTAGAACATGGATGGAAGCTGGAAGGCTTTTTTGTGGGTTCTATGATAACAAAACCTTACCTTCAAGGTGTCTGCATTCTTCAACCCACTGTTTTACTGAGTATACTTCTCAAAGCAAATACTGACTGATGTCTTTTGGCAGAGACATACAGAGCCTGAAGTCCCTGCTAAGCAGAACAGTTTGTTAATTTTCATCAGTCATGGCTGAAGTGAGAATCTATCTACTGTATCATAGGAGAGGAGTCTGCAGACATAGCCTTCACCTACTGGCTGATCAACAGTGAAGAAGGCTACACACAAAGGCATCACTCATTTGTGTCCTGTGGTATACCAATGGAGCTGCTTTCTAGCTGTGAAACCAGCTGGCAGAGAGCTTTGAATTTAGACAATAAAACTAATTTTCCCTTATAGTTTTTCCTTTATTTGTTTATTTTTGTATGATAGCTCAGTCATTTTTAATGGCCAAGAACATACATCATCTTTGTCCAAGGTTTAGGTTTTGAAATAAGATGTGGAAAAGGAAATAGAGCCTATGTGAGTAAATGCCTAAAGTTGTGTTATTTCTGTTTCTGTGCTAATGCTAGACAAAGCAGCAGACAATGCAATTTGATTTCAATGGTGCATGAAACCTTTTGTATGTATGCATGCACAGTTATTACATTTGGACAATCCAACGAAGTGACCTTTTTAAAAAATGTTCCTTGACAAAGCTGGGCTTTCTGAAAATGACAGGAAATGTCTCCTCAGGGTCACGGGTGAACAACGTGCAGACAAAAAGAAACAATGAGAAGTAAATGCGAGTCTCCAACTAAAGCAGTTTACGACATGAATGAAAATGAACATAAAAGAGCCAATGCAGCAACAATGACCAACAATGGTTATGGAAACTAAACAGGATTAAATAATACAATACATAATAACATGTGACCGGAAACACAATATCAACATAAACAAAGTTCATGTGTACCACCAAGTGCTGGTAGCTGTCAGCGGGGTGTTGGCACCGTAACACACAGATGGCAAAGTAGGAGCCTTGGCTCCTCCCGGTATGTTATATTTTGGGGACAATGAATCTCCTTAGTATATACCACATTTATGGTCACTAAGCAACCTCTAACACTGTCTTCCAGTATTACTCTGAGTCCTAGATGAAGGTCCTTGTTGTCTTATTGACTTTATAAGGGTTAGGCACTCGTGTGACACTTAATCACATTCTTTCTTATAGACAGTCCAGGCAACAATCAGGCAACCAGCCCGTCTGGTTCTTAATACCTTGTAGTCAGTTCTGTTTCAGTAGCTAGTGATGAACCTCTTGTGCTCACATCCTTTTGCATGCTGATTCAGCTTGAAAGCTAGTATTCCTGACAAGAGCTACCATGCTGTAGACACCATTGGATTACTGGATTAGTTGGATGGTGTTTATCCCTTGTTATAGTTTTTCATGACCAGTACTGTCCTGCCTTGTGCTAGCCAGCCCCAGTGGGAGCCGCTGGCTAGCAGCTGGTCAATTTCTTCTGCAAGGTGGCCATTCAGAGGTGTGAGTTTCTTTACCCAGTTTTACCTCCTCTTGGACAACTGTTGTTGTAATGCTGACTGTTTGGCAGACTCCTGGGCCGCTCTTAGGGCTGCCCATTGCATTTGCACATCAGGTCTGTCTGTATTCTGGCTCTGCTATTTTTAGCTGTTCTGTTTCAGCTAAGGCTTGCCAGTCTTTTTTTTTTTTTTTTTTTACTAATAAGGAAATTATATTGTGCCAGATGGTGACACAATTTGTTACCTTGTATTTGTTCCAATTAATAATTTGATATTAGTAGTCTATAAAATGTCAATTTATGACAGATGTATCATTTGATTATTCTGAAGCAAAATTTAAACCTTTAAATTGAACTGCTCTTTGTAAACTCTGTACAAGGATTGTGTGTCCATGAACCATCTTTCTAATCATGTTCAACTCTGACTAAATTGGAGAATAAATTTGTTGTTTTACTGTTGCTATGTTACTTTGCAAACTGTTAATATCAAATGATGCAGAAACACCACCACAGGACTCGTGTATGCATTTAAACTTCTGAGCCTAGATAACCAAACTGCTTTGGTTAGCTATTACAGACAACATCTGATGGAATCAGCAGAAGAAAAATTGTTTTTACATATTTAAACTAAACTAAATACTTAATCCATAGCATCTCATTATAATTACATTGAATAAAAAAGCAACTCAGTTTAACTCACCTATAACTTTATGATGGTGAGCTTTCGGTTTTCATTGCCTCTGCTGATTGAGTCCATTGAACTGACTGGCCTCCCTTGTGGTTGAAGCTGATATAGTATTTTAACTGTTAGGCATTAGCGCCTCTGGGGTTTTTTTGTCATATCATACTGGAAGGGTAAAGAAAAAAAAATGTCTGAATTTGATATAACATACTAGGAGTTAGTTTGCTTTTTTTTAAATATTACCCTTCAGGGCAGCAAGAATTTTTAAAAAATAACTTTTTGAGGGAGGAAAAAACGCAGAGCTTTAACACCAGAACACAATTATTTGTATTTTAAGTTACCTTTCAGGGAGTTTATAAACAAAGTAGAAAAACACAGATTAACACTCAAGTTTAATAGAGAGTGAGTTTACATTGCTGAGGATCCACCTGATCAAGATTAACAAGTACTTCAAGAATTCACAAAACATTTAGAGCATAGAGTTCATATTGGGCGAAGGTCATATTTCAAAAGGGGTCGATGAAAAGTTCCACCCTAAAAGACAGCAATTACCAAAGCCATTTACATTTAGAACAGTGGCTGTCTGCGATTTCCACACACGTCTGCAGGTGGGCTGAGCCTAGTGGCACCACGGAGTTTGCAATAACAACCATGAGAAGGTTGAGGACTAAAGCTGCAGGGGAGAGAAATGCTGTCTGTGGGGGTTTAATCATAGCCAGTGAAACTGAACAAGGCTCTGGGTTGGAGGGCTGCATTGGTGAGCAGGGTGGGCTTCACCCTGCATCTGCTGACATTCTCTTTAGGCATTAGCCCTTTCTCCTCTACATTATCACCTCATTTCAGCCTACATCCACATTCATGTCCTTTTACCTCTTGCAGGGAGCCTTATCTGATTCTCTTTAGGCAGTTTTCTATGGGTTTTACAAAAAAAGATGAGTGTGCTATTCTAAGGTATTCTATGGTATTCTATGTTTCTAATCTGATTTTAGGCAAATGCATATGTAAATTGTTCTCCAGGATCCAACCTAAATCAAAATATTTTAGCCTATGCTAACAGAGACTTTTTTCTTGTGTGCAAGGGTCTGTCTTTGTATTTCGTGTAGAAATTTTGTAGGCCTGGAGGTGGTAGAGGTGAGTGAGAATAAAGTGAAGGTAGCATGTTTGCAGTGCACAAACCATGTATGTGTTTAATATGCTGTTCTGAAAACACTTTTAGGTTGGCTGTGGTTCCAGAGTCCACAAAACCTGAAAGGAGACTTCTTTTAAGGTGATCAAGAAGGTTTTTCTTTCGCTGACCGCACAAACAAACTGGTGCTTCATTTTCATAGAACCACATAGCAACATTTATCTGCTATTCACTACTTCTGCACTTGGGGATCCGACAGGTTTCCAACTGTTGCTAAACTCCTGCATCTCCTCTGGTAAGAATGGGTTTTTCTCTTGCCCTCTGTGGTGCTGTCCTCCAGGACCCCTTTTCCACTCTGGCATGTCTTATCCTCTTAGAAATGCATTCGCTTGCACACCCACAAATCCTCTCCTCTTTCTCCAGGTTCTCTACTACCCCTTTCTACCAGCACTGTTTTGCCTCAGTGATCACTCTTTGCAAACCACACAGCCCAAACAAAATAGGAGCATGCATATGTGCCACTTAGGCTTAAAGGGGACTTCCTGTGGAAAAGCACTTCTCCACCCCCATTCATTTCTCCCAAGTCCATATTGTGGTGGTGTGCTTCAGTGCCTGGTGTGCATCTAGTGTTTCCTGTACCACAGATGCTATGCCTGCACAGTGCTGATTATGCTAAGAAAGGCACACATTGTTATCTCAGAAATAAAAATGGGATTTCTCACTCACTGTTGAAACAAGTAGGACTGCCAGCATCAAAAATGGAGGCTTCATGTCACTGCACAAATCTGATTTTCTCACGAACAGAGAAAAAAAACCCTTCTAATTCAATTCTACTCACAGTCTCCTTTATAGCCACGAAAAGTGTAATGGCTCCTTGTGTCTCCTCTTCTCATCTCACTAACTCCATACAGATGATCAGACAAAGTGGAAACTCAGTCAGAGGGAGAATGATGCGCAACCTGTCATGATTTACCCCAACCCCGAGCAGGCATCATGGGCCGTGCCAATATTGCGAATCATCGAAGCACAGTGGTGCGAGTTCAATATGGAGCTGCGTAGTCACTCTTCTTTATAGCTGCAAGGCAGTTTCAGCATTGAGACTGGCGGAGTGACAGAGGACAAACAGTGCCGGGCAATGAGGCGTGAGCTGCAGATTAGCCAGACTCTGAGATCACAGCACTGCAGGGACAGAGCTGGGGGAAACAGGTTTGAAAGATTTGAGTTGAGAACCGTGACACACCCTGCCAACACAAATGCTGTGGTAAAAACAAATAAAGCAGCGTTCCCTAACTGCCCCTTCATTCTAGTTTTCAGGTCGCACCTGGCACAAATCACCAGCTAATTAACAAAGCATTCATGCATTTAAAAAGGGTTGTATTAGCGCTACGTAAGCGCTAAAATGTGTAGTGTTGGGTTACTCAAGGAGCAGGAAGACTCTTGAGCAGAGAACAGCCTTAAATGATTTCATCATCCTCTTTCCTTAGCCAAAAGCTTTGTTTGCCTTCCTCATATTAAGATGTATGATGCGATGGAACGTACCATGAAAGGAGAGGCTGGAGCAGGACATCAGACAGAAAGAGCTGCTCTGTTTCCCCAGCTCATCTTCACATCACAAAGCTCCATGCTCATGAATATTTGGTCCTGGCCTGTTTTTCTTTTTTTGGTGGGGAGTGGGGGGGTTGTTTTGTTTTTTATCAGTATGTCTGTTTCAGTTGGGAAGGGTGAGGACCGCTGCATTTTAATCAGGCAGCGCACTCTGCCAGAGCAGGGCCGAAAACATTGCCGCCTCTCCCAGCTTTTTTCCTCGTCCATTAAAATTCACCATGCGGCTGAATGGACAAATAATAAATGAAAATGAAAAGTGTGCTTAGGTTAAGTCTTTAATATGAAGGATGACCTCTGGCTCATGGAGGGATTGGGAGTTATCTGGAGTTGTAGAGCTCCTTAAAGCTGCGTAGAACGGTGGGGTTAATAAGAATGGCTGCTGGGAGAGGAACGCGGCATGTCAGAAATGGTGGATTCGCTTTAGCTAGCTGCTGGAAAATCAATTTGGTGCCTACATTGTTCCCTGCACTTTTGCCTGTAATACCTCACCACATCCCTGCATGTTTAGGCGGACTACAGACGGGCATGCGGATGTGTTTGTTCTGTAATATAGGTCCTCTTCCCTCCATGTGTGCTGGTGCATTTTAATGGTTTCTTACCGCTCTGATAAAGGGAGTCTGCAATGTAGACTGTGTTCGTTGTGGCAGAAAGAAAACACTACACTTTCTGACTAAGCTCACCCTCCTGTGTGTGTGTGTGCACATGTGCAAATGTTTTTTGTATGTGTTTTTGTGTGTCTGTGCAGATGCTTTCTATATTTGACAAGCTGTTGTAATTTCATAGCTGTTCTTTTGTTGTACATGAGTGTTAAGCCAAACCTATTTAATGTACCTGTTAGCTGGCATGGTGGCTGTCTAATCAACCTACATTGCATGGAATACACCTCACTCATATGCTGTGAGGCTGCCTGCGTTTACACAACACAGTGTGCTTACATGCAATGTTTTGCTCTATGTTTAAAACACTAAAAAAGCTTAATCTCTTAATAGGCACCCAAAACCAGGATCAAACCTCAGCACTCCTTTGTAAGCTCTGAGCTCACTGTGATTTTCCACACTGTAGTTGACTCTTCAGTGCTGCTGTGTGCTCTCCAATTAAGCACCTGCTTGAACAAGGCCTCGTACCTGAAGGAAAAGTGCTCAAAGCATTTGTGTGCTGGAGAGAGGAAGGATGAGATTGGGTTTCAGAAAGCCTGAGTCTGTGGCTAATCTGAAGACATTTTACTCTGCCACACCTCCGACAAGAGAAATGGGAAGATTATGGGGATAAGCAGGGTAACATGTTATTGTCCCCTCCTGCTCCAATGAATCTAAGGCATAATTACAGTTTTTATACATCAGGTTCTGAACTCATTGCTGTGTTAGATATTGCAGAGGGGCAAAGAAATAAATAAATTTTGTCTGGGTAGAAGTGTATTAATTGTAATAGAAAATGCATTAATATTTGATTATTCTTAAGAAATAACATATAAACCTATGAGTACCCACATTTGGGGTTGGATCCTTTAGGGCTAAACCATCTTAAACCAATTCATCACTTGCAAATATCTAATGATATTTTTAGATGCCTTAAGAAATAATCACTAACCATGTGTTGCAAACATGTTGCATCATGTTATAGTGACCTTGTTTTAGCTTAAATATTTTGGAGCTTAATTATTCTTAATTATCCTTTACTAAAGTAGAGTAATATATTCTATGGTACAGTATATCAAAGCAAACTGATGTTCATATATACTGACACTCTGCTAGTAGAAACAAAAAGAAAACCATGGTTGTGGTTAGTGGTCACATACACACACCAGTGTGGATTTAGCCCAGCTCAGTGAAACAGTGCCCCCACCCTACCCTCAACCCTTAACCCTGTTCCCAGAGAGGGCAAGGCCACACTAATCAAATACACCCCTCCATTTCACACCTGAGGGTCAAGTGAGGTATGTGTTGACATGTACTACTTCAGCTAAAAGAAACCCATGTGATAGCCAGATTTGTAAATCCATCAGATGGGTACAGAGTGCAGACCATGGTCAGATATGGCTTCTATTTCGATTCAAGGCCAGTCATTATATTATTGAAAAATGATGTTAAAGGCTATGATATAATGGCTCATACAGCAGGTATTGAACAGTTCCTGAGAAGCTTACTGTGAACCTTTTTTTTTTTCATACAAGATAAAGTTTTTCACAGACTAGTTAACGAACCACAGTGAATGCAATATCCAGCCTGAGACACATGCACATGGTCCAGATGTTGGTCCTAGAGCACTTTCGTTTCTCCAAATATGATATTTATGCTCCTCTTCCAATCGCACTGACGGTGGTGCATCACTCTCCTGGATCTCACCAGTCATTTGACTGATTTACTAGGTTTCTCTCTCACATCTTGTGCTAAACAAGCATGAGACGCATGGTGAGATGGGCCTGAATTGCAGGACATTACCTCGTTAGGAAAGCCAGGATGCTGCTCTCCTCTCCATGTGCTGCAAGCAGAGGGGTAATGGCAGCACGACATCAAAGTAATAGTGTAGCGGCAGAGGCACTTTGGTGCTGCCTCTGTGCTCTTAATGGCCAGTTAAAACACTGTTAATCAAAAGCCTAAAGCAGCGCATGCTTATTTATTCCAATTTGCTGCTCACCAGCTGTTAGTGTGCTTTCACACTCCATCCCCACCAGGATGAAAATCACTCCCAAGCCCAAAGGCAGTGAGCCATTATTTTTTACCCACTTCTCTCACAGCCCAAAACCAATTCGCTATTAACTGGATTTACACATAGAAATTACATTTAAGGGGAGTACAGATGTATACATCAAATGAATGTACTGTTCAACCAGGAAATGTACTTTAATTGTAAAGAAGACAAGTGTAATCAAGACAACTAGGCAAATCTAGCTTTGCTGGCATGCCATTTACTGACCAGAGTCTTTCACATAAGTGTTAACAGTACAAAATCTGAAACATTAGGAAATCGCCTAGGGAATTTGAGTGGTCGTCTGTGTCTTGCTGCTGAGAAAAACATCTCAACCCCCAGAGTCCTGCTATCTTGACAGTTAATATGTGGAATAGTGTGCCAAAATATTTGTACTCATGCGACTGTTAAAAACAGTCACAGATAATGTTAAACAGAACAGTGCCTTGTATCTATTTCATTTGCATTTCAGCCAAGTGAAGGTAGAGACTCTTAAATTACTCGTGGCTTTTTCCCACAAAGTGTTTGAATGTAATGTCTGAGAAATCATTTATATACTAGGATTAGACCCTTCACATGTTTCAAGAAAGGAATCAAACAAAATGTTTACAAATTTGCAAACAAGTGTAGCACATAGGTCTACCTGTGTATCAGCAAATCACTCAGTGCTTGCTAGCTAACATTAGCTAGACAGAAATCTGACTAGATACCTTGCAACTTAACAGGCTATGCTTAGAATACACATTGACTTTCTTACATAACAGCATAATGGTTGTTAAAAAAAAACAAAAAAAAAACCCACCTGTATTTAGACACACATGCGTCCACATGCCAAATGATCCTCACATCCCTTCATGCAACTTAAAGCACTACAGTAATACTTCAAGCAAAGCTGCAAAGACATGAAAGTACACCATTTTAGCATACCTCCCTCTCATCTATCAGAAAATGACATGGATGTAAGCTATTTCAGAACAATCATGGCAGGCGTGCAGCACTTCCTGCTCGCTAGTAAGTTGGATACAAATGTAACCCATGTGTAACTAACACACATTCATGTAAGCAAATGTCAAGATAAATGAGGCAAGATAGACATGTCCTGTATTGCTGCAAAGCATTATGGCCACAGTACATTCACTCCCATAATTTAACCTACTACAACAATATTTCAAGCAAGAACACATCCCCAAATAAAACAACACAACTAATACTAACCTGCAGCTATCCCAAAAATCACCCTGTGGGGGGATATTTTGCAAATAAACCCCTCAGATGTATATCATTACGTACCCCTAGAATGACTCAGTGCTTTCTTGCTAATGTTAGCTAAGTTCAAATGTGGCTAGCTAGGTTGCTCAATCATGAATTTCAACAATGGGACTCAGTCAGTCAGTCAGTGAGCAAAAATGCCATCTCTAGGCCGGCCCACTAGTAGATCAAACAAAAAGAAACCTATCGCCACTGGAAGATTACTGCTCCTTTCACTAAGGGTTTTGGTATCTCTTTAATAATCAGCATTGCTGTTACATGCCATGTCTTAACTTGGCTTACTGTAATCCTTTCATGTCTACATGTATTTTTATTGTACTTTTTTATACTATTTATAAGCACCTTGTTGTAACACTGAGTCATGTGATTTCATCACAACATATTTCCATCACAGTTTCAAAAGAGCTAATAGTTTCCTGCTATTAAAAGGTTCATTAAATATGCCCCGGTCAGGTGGGGCTGAAGCGCAATAAAAGGCTCCACTGCACATTTCACGATCCTCCAGCGGTCTTTTATTATGCATAGACAACTGCATACCTGAACACGCCATGCATGTTCAAGCCATGTTCCCACCATACACTTTCCTGTAAGCATTTCCCAACACCACGCCTCCCAATAGATTCCCCTCTTCACTTTAAATCAATCACTCTTTAAACTACGAATGCAGCCGAGATAAGAACTCAGTGGAAGGGACAGCCCACGCAATGGTGGAAAGCATGCAGCCATATGTCTGACACGTGCAGCCTTCCTCGCACAGCCCGCACACAACCGTAGCTCACGACGTTCGCTCAGTCTGGAGACGGATCACCACAGCCACGAGGAGACGGATGGTGATGGTTCTTGTGGACGATGAGTGGTGTTAGGCAGGATGCAGCACTCATAGACTGTACACAGAGATACAACAGACACGAGGAAATGGACTGTACATTTCCATTTCTTTTTGGGAGAAGCTCTTACGGCACACTGCAGGAATGTTTGCTGCCGACTCTGTGTGGCTACAGAAGGACAGACAATAATTTACTGTACGTGCATAAATAGCATGATCTCAGATGGAATGTTGGATTTGGCTACACACACGGGATGGTGCTGCAGCTTAACAATGATTTCTTCAAAGGCAACAGATATTTACAATGTACAATAGGTTTCTGATTGAATTAGAAGCCTGATATGCACATGTGCATAAGTGTGGTTATTAACTATCTTTTGTGTTTGTGTGTGTGTGTGTGTGTGTGTGTGTGTGTGTGTGTGTGTGTGTGTTCCTATGCGTGTGAGTGAAAGCCATGTATGGAGGCCTAGTAAATGGATGTCTCCAGGAGTCATGATATGCTGCTGTTTAAAAGACAAATTGGAGCTTGGTTATAAGAAATGCACCCCAGACACCCTTTCCAGTAGCCATTCTTTAGGCCCTGATTGAATCGATAGACAGTGCTGAATCCAAGTGGTGTGACACAGCTGATGGCAAGCTCCCGTAATTCACTCCCCCTGCCAGAGCTAATGGAGCTGCTCTGATGTCAAATGGAAAGGATATGAAGACACTGAGGCAGATAAACCCACAGAAAGCAGAGCCAAACAAGAGCCCAGTGGTAGCAGCAGTAGGCTTCAGAGACAGCAGCACCACCCATATACACTGCAAATAATCAGTCAGCAGACTACAGCTCTACTAGGTCATTTGCATTAGCAAAATATGAACTCACGTCCCCTTTGGAGAAAATAAAAGCAGGAGTGAAGTCAGGAAAAATAACTGCAACCTCTAAATCCCCTTGGCAAGTCTAAATAATTTCATTTCCATTAATATGTGATTTGTCCAAGTTCCTGAAAAAATTAGTTTGAGATTGTGCAATTTCCTGCAGATTTACAATCATGACATTCTTCTGGAAACAAAAAGGGTTTATAGTCTTAGCACTTTAGAACATAACACATTTGACCCAAAGCAACTAGGATTTGCTCAAGAACTCAGGAGAGTGAGACAGGTTTTTCACGCAGTGTGGAGGGCTTCAGTGGTCTGTGTACGAGGAAGAGTGATTGTGTTTGAAAGCTACAGTATTATTAGCATTAGTATCACTAGGGTCTGTGCCATTATGAGTAAAGTGATTATGAGGTTTACCATTTTCCTGTGTGTGACATCATGAGGAGATGGTGATTTTAAAAACCATAGAAAGGGGAATTTGTTTGCCTATGGGTTTCCTATGGGATAGAGCTGGGGTACAGTTCTTCCTATCATTTTTTTAATGCAAAGCTCCTGATTTTAGTCTTTCTCCAAAGAAAGCCCGGCTGAAAAGCAGCTGTTAGAGGCGTGCCGTCGACCAGTCGTCAACCAGATTAACAAGCTGTCTCCCTGAGGTCCATGCTTAGCCTGGGAACCCTACCGCTCTCCTTCTGCAGGGGAGATGGAGGTCTGAGAGGCATTACAGCAGGGGAGGGGCAATTAACTGAGCACAATTACTGTATCTAACAACCGCTATCCATCATGTCGTCCACCCTCGCACTGCCCAGTCCCTCTCAGCCTAGGTGCATTCAGCCTTCCTGAGGAATTGGAGAGACACTCAGTCATCTCAGTGAGACAGCAGAAGCCGCAACATGCCAATTGAAAACATGAGCAGCATTCCAAAGCACCTCGCTGTCCCTTCTGAGTGTCCCCCCCCCCCCCCCCGTCGAGCTCGAGCAGTCCTGCAGAGGTGTCTAGGAGAGGCAGGACATCAGGGAGAAAGTGAGTGGGCAGGGCCGTCTAGTGGAGAGCTATCTAAATGACTCCTGTTGAGAGCAATTAGCTCAGCCTGCCAGCGTCTCGCCTACCATGCACTTGTGGACTGGAAATACAATGTCTGCTAATGAGGATGAAAGTGGAGGGGAAATCCTTTCCTTTGCTGCCAGATTAAAACAAAAGCCAATAATAAAACCTGGACTCACTCTTCTTAGACGTATACATTCTTATGTTGCTAATTGGCCCACTGCTAAACTCAGACCATATCATTTCAACAGGAAGCTTTGTGATGTAAACAAACGTCTAACTTAAAAATACAAGTAATAATCCACCCAAAGAATTAAAATGACCTCAGATAGGAGTAGGCAGGTAAATGAGATTTTGCAGCAGGGAGTCAGGGACAGGCAATCATATGAACCAGTGTGGGAAAAATAGTTTTCTCCTTTAATGGGACAGCAGTGTGGTCTGAAGTCAGACAGGAGCCTGAGCTGTGTGGCCTTATTTAGGTCACCTGCATTGTATTAGATGGAGATTAGATTGGCAGCAAATTTCCCTTTTAATAGCATGTAGAGGAATGCTGTAAACAAGGCGAACCCAATCATCTTTTTTCGCTCCTTCCATTTTTACAACAGCTCGTCTGGGCCCAGCAAAAGGAGGAAAGGAGAATGAGAGACAAGAGTGTGTGGAATACTGATCAGGCTTTGGGCAAAGGGAACAGGTGTTGTCAGACACAGGTGAGAATAGGAGTGGTGCTGAATGCCTAATGGAGCTTTGGGGTAGTAACGGCTTGCCTGTGATTAATAATTATCCCTTGCTCACTGAGAAATCTCAGTCTGTGTGTGTGTGTGTGTGTTTCCTGTGCCATAGCTCATCTGTACTCACCTAATACACAGAGCAAGCAGATACATATGTGAGCTGTCGTTCTCAAATGCAGTGAAGGCTCTAGATGGAGCCCCACCTCAGACTGTGTAGTGGAGTTTAATTATGAATATACTCAGAGAAACACCTGTATGTACACACATGCTCATATGTGCACATGCACATTCAAACACAGCAGCCCAGCCTGCTGAGCCACCCCCCCCACCAGACACACACACACACACACACACACACACACACACACACACACACACACACATACACACACACACACACACACACACACACACACACGTGGCCTTCTCCAACATGTACTCCCTCTAGCACACATATATGAGCTGCTTCATGTATGTGCTGCACCATCAGAACACTAATGCACCAGAGTTAATCACCCAACCCCCCACCACCACCACCACCACCAGCAGCACTAGCACAAATACTCCACACAACAAGGTGATGCTATCATAAAAGTGCCTCATGCTCCACTATGCATTTTTGTAAGATGTGCACATACACATTCCACACATACCAACCTCCTATCTCCACACTCACAACCATCACTCTTAATGTTTGATCTTCTGACATGTCCAACCTGGAGTGCACCTTCAGACTACAACTACAACCAACATCCTAAACATTAAACAGAGCTGAAGCTGCACCAGCACACATTACACTAAACACTAAATAGAGCCAAAACTCCAATCTGCGCACCTCACACTAAACAGGCCAGAGTTTAGATCTACAACCAACATAGATTACATTAAACAAACTAAACAGAGCTGAGATCTTGGAAAGCTTATGAGTTCACTAACTGGTATGTGACTCTGTTTGTATGGTCTGTTTATTGGTGATGTATTTTCACAGCCTATGCACACACTAGCCATATGCACACACTAGCCCTTCCTATGAACCAGGGATCATGTTTCAAATAGCTCAGACTAAACAGGCTAAACCCCACTGGCTAGCTGTATTTTTTAGATTCAGTACAAAATACTTCTCAACTTCTAAAGCTTTGTCTTGTACATGAATGCATCACCAACATTGTCCATTCACTCAGGTTATCAGCCTCTGATCTAGGGAGGTTCCACAAAAAAACCTTCTTTTCCCAGTGCTTATCCCTCTGCCTTGTTGCTCTGTTCTTAATCACTATGCATAGTGTTTACCTATATTCTATCTGTCTAATGCATTTCTGTTCTGTGTCTGTGCTTGACTGTTTGTTTACAGAACATACAAAGTAGACCATACAAACACATACAAATACAATAAACTCTTCAGTACAGTATACAATGAGTTATACAACTATTTAAACCTTGGACAGTAAAAACTAAGCACTGAATCAAAAGGCGGGGGGGGGATGATAAAATGCTAGTGCGCTGATGCATGCATGCATAGTTGTTAGTGCACTGATGACTTATTCAGTACACTGATAAACTGATATGTTTTAGTAGCATGATAAAGTGACTGTGCATATAAAATGAGTGGAATATAGTGAGTCACAGGCTAAATAAAGTAGCTGGGTGCATACAGTATAGTGCAACAGATGAAAGTGAAGGGTAGAGCTGAGGTAGCGGTTCAGTTTGAACGTATTAAAGTGTATCAGGCGGATCCGTTTAGCAGTCTGACTGCCTGTGGGAAGAAACTGAATCTGAAGGACTTGGCCCGAATACTCCATAGCCTTCTTCCAGATGGGAGTGGCATAAAGAGTCCATGTAAGCAGTGAGAGGGATCCTTCCTGACACTGCAGGCCTTTCTCATACACTGTTCGGTGTATATGTCCTTAATTACAGGGAAGCTTGACCCAGTGATGGACTTGGCAGTCTTTATCACTTCTGCAGAGTTTTCTCTGTTTGAGAAACAGCAGGGGTTTTTTTTGCCATGGGTCAGTATGCTCTCAATCATGCTTGAAGAAGGATGGGTGTGTGCATGGGTGTGTGCATACTGGCCCACTTCAGTGTACGATTCACTGATGTCGAGACACTGCTGTGCTTTCTTCACTAAGGAGGTTTTCAGGGGCCAGAAGAGACTGTCAGTGATGTGCAATCACAAGAACTTCTTAGCTGGATACCACTGTAGTACCACTGAGGGGTGTGAAGTGTCTGCATCTTTCTGAAGTCCACCATCATCCTGAAGTCCAAAACCATTTCTTTTGTCCTGCTAACATTAAGAGATTGATTGTTATATTTGCACCAGAACTCCAGATATCTCAACACATCTCTGTGGTCTAATCATTATTGGCGGCGAGCCCAACAAACATAGTGTCCTCAGCAAACTCGAATAAGTGATCGCTGTGATGTTTGCTGGAAAGACTTTTCTGGATCCTGACTGTCTGCGGCCTGTTGCTCAAGGGTTTAGAACCCAACTGCAGAGAGATCAACTTAGTCCTAGTGAGTTCTAGTTGCTGACTAGCTTCTTGGGTATAATGCTGTTGAATGCTAAAATGAAGTCAATCAGCAACATTCTGGCATAAGTATCTTTGTTGTCCAAGTGTGATAAGACTGCATGGATGCCAGAGAACATGGCATCTTCATATTCTTAGGCATACTGGTGTGGGTCCAATGGTGGGATGGGATGGTACATTGTATAAACACAAATAGTTGAAAATTATTTTCAACTATGATCTGTAGTTGGCTGAGCTGGGGGCCGTACATTTATGCTAGTTATCTTGCTATGGCTAGAGCAGGGCAGGTTGTTATGGATGACCATGTACAGAACTGTAGAGGGAACTCATGAGCTACTTCTGATTGCATTCTTAATCCAGGTTCATCACAGTAATCCCTTAGGAGAGTGAATTGCAAATATTGACCCTGGACCATAATCATGATGTTGAGCTTGGACAGGTTTACTAATGTTGTTCCAGGATTAGCAAATCTATGTTAAGCCTGGATAGATTTGTTAATGTTGTTTCAGGGCCATCATCACCATGCTAATCCTGGATAGGGCAAGAAGCGTGAATATTAAAACATATAAAACACTAGCTGTAGTCACCACTTGAATCTGGAATGCCTTGTGGAATAGGAGTAAAACACATTTATTTTTCTCTAATCTGCATTATTACTTATTAGAAAAAAATTATGCAGTTGTTAGACTATATTTGTACACAGATGCACAGATGCTTGTTAAACTGGCTACATACTAACTATAGTGCTGTTTTTGGCAGACTTTGCTAATGCTATCTTAATATGGGATTCCATGAACTAAAGCCTGAATGCTTAGATAGCTCATGAGTTACACTGTGAGAATGTTATTTGGACAGGCTAACAGTATTTATCAATCATTCTATGTAAAATGTATTAAAGAAAGTTATAAAACTGAATCACCGAAATGGCTAGCATATGTTTGGTTATTTGAAACCAGGAACCATTGTTGACCCAGGAACATAATGACTGTTACTGACCCAGTAACATCATTGCCTATTATTGAACTATGAATGTGTTATGGATATTGCTGATCCAGGAACAGCAGGGCTTCACAAACACAGAGCACATGTGTTTGACTGGCATAGCTGCAGTCCAGATCTGTCTCCTGTTGAAAATGTATGTTGCATCACGAAGAGGAGAACCAGAAAATGGGGCCCGTAAACTGTTGATCATCTGAAGTCTTGTCATGATTGTTACGATGAACCTGGATTAATATTACTGTTAGAAGATGCTCATGAGCTCCCTCTACAGTTCTGAAAAGGGCTATCCATAACAGTCTAACTAGCTTTTTTTCTTTAGCAAACTAACAAACACAAATACATGGTCACTAGCCAGCAAAATAATATTAGCTAAAACAGACACTACACTCTCCTGCACAGACAGCTAGATCTTAAAAACTGTCAACAGTAGTGTGTATATGCTGTAGTGCAGTACTAATTCACTGGTCTAATGATCCCTAGCCGACTTGATGACGTTATTTAGCAACCTTAACTATTTAGACAAGCAGACTAAAAAGTGTTACAACCACCAAGAATTCTCATTTAAATGAAAGATGAAAACAATACAGACTCGATATTTTCTGTGATTCAATGATTTTGATTAATATGTTTTTGATGACAAGTGGAGCTACAATGCTTTGACTATGGAAAATTGAGTGATTTTTTTAATATGGTGAGGCTAAGATTAGTTAGCATTACTTACAACTAGCTTCTATGTAACATTTTTTGCCTAAGACAAAATTAAATAATTAACTGGATTAATTATATTAATTGCTTAACTAAAATGCTTAACTATGATACATAAAGAATATATATATATATAAAAAAAAAAACCTGTTTGGGGAGAAAACAACTGGTTATTTTTGGAGGGAGTTTTCATCTCAGTAGGGAGGGAAGGAGTAGGAGTCGCACAGCTTGATGACATCACATGGCAGTGATTGGTTCATGTTCTACATGAAGAAATCATGCTTATCATCATGTCAGTAAAAACAAAGCATTGATCTTACATACTTAAATAGCACTTACATATTAAAGCTTTTCAAGTCACAAGAAATCTTTATAGACTGCACCTGCAAATATGGGCTGCAATAATGTATACAACACCGCTGACCACTTTCATCAGATTTGACCAGTCCTAGTAATAGCAGAGAACCAGTGAACTATACGTTTGTACGTGGATATTAGATTTAGCAGGTCATCATCTGACTTGTACGATTTGTGGTCCTCTTCTGTCCAGTGGACTCAAGGGCCAATACATACTTGAAGAGGAATATCAATTTATATGTATTATTACCATTATTATTATTAGTAGTAGTAGTAATAGTAATATTATTATTATTATTATTAGTAGTAGTAGTAGTAGTAGTAGTATTGTTATTAACAGTGTACATCTTGTAAATATGTAGCATGTTCTGTTACTGGATATTATTTTGTGAATAAGAGTTATGTGTGTGATTAGTCAGATCCACACTCGAACCAAGTGGCGTGAACAGGAGCTGCCTAATTATGTGTCCGGGTCACAGTGGCCCACCCGGGGCCTGGCCTTCCCTCTCCAGCTGTTTCATTACTCCCTAAAACTTAACCAGGCTGCACAAACATTATTAAGATTCTGTTCAGGCGCTGTTATGGCACCGAGAGCATGGCAAAGGTCACCATTTCCTTAACACTATGACCTAACATGCCCATGGGTCACTGACAGGAGCAGAGTCTCTCTCTCTCACACACCCATGCAACACACACAAACACACACACACACACACACACACACACACACACACACACACACACACACACACACACACACACACACATACACACAAAAAAAAAAAAAAAAAGCCAAAGCAGCGTTCAAATGTGGTCCATGCCTGGAAGATGTGGGCTCAGGGCGAGGACTGTGGTTCTCCCTCTGGTTCCCTGTTGTTGGAGCAGGTCAGCACAGATAGGGCAGGGATGGGTGACGGTAGTTCCCACTGTACCTATGTGCCCACACCAGCACCACTGCTGTAGCACCAGCCCTGGGCTGGCGAGAGTTAACCGCTGAGATATGCGGCCAAGAGAAGCAAATGTCAGACATGTTTGAAGTGATTTGCAGTTCATGTCCCTCAGGCTGTATATCCTTAAACAGAACCCAGACTGTGCCAGGGGCAGGAACAGGGCATGCCACCACCCTGCACCAGCTGGTACGGCCACTCTGCATGCAGAAGCGGCAGTGAGAGAGCCATTAGTGCACGGGGGAACGTGGAAGTTCATGCAAGACAATGTACTGCAAATGCAGCCCTTTCCAAACAACAAAGGAGTGTTCTGGACCTGAAATTGTCTGTGTTGTCTCCATCTCCTCAACAGAAATGATGTTTTAAAGCTTTTCCACCTCTGAAAGTGAAATTCAACAACCGACAGGTCCCGGTATTTCTGTTGACAAGCAGCACATAAGTACTTCTCTTTCTCCATGTCTCTCGATGCTTTTCTCAGCTTCACTGTCCACCCTTCATATCTCTGGTCATGCCACCTCTCGCGCCACCCTAATGACCTGCTTACCTTTGTGTCACTCCTTTGTGGCCTTAGCTAAGGAACATTTTCTGTCATATCTTCTCATCCATGCAAGCTTCCTGAAAGCTCTCTTTTTCCCTTCTTCAAGTCCCTGTCTTTGTGTCTCTCCCTCCTTTCCTCCCCTCTTTTTTCTCTTTCCCTGTGTCTGTTTTGTGTCCACCTCACTCTAGCAGGCTCCTGTTAATATTGACATACTTTACAGCCGAGGTGCTTAGAGTTATAGCCGTTACGTTTCCATTTCTACATTACATATACAATTCATGCAATCCACATACAGTGGACCCTATACACACTGCTATAGACTATCAATTTCCACACAGCAATTATCAGTTGTAGATACAACAGGCAATTATTCAAAAATATATCATGTACATAAATATAAAAGGGGCCATTAGAACATGATATTTGCTTTTCAGACTACTTGAAAAGTAATATCAGTAAAATTCAATTATTGTCAGGTAAGTTCTACATTGATATGACTTTGCTGTTTCTTGCAAGTGGTCTTGATAGTAATATAGTAATAGTAATAGTAATAACATAATATTTTTATTAAAGAAAACCGAAATGATGTATAATAAAGGACTATATCATAGATCAGTGAGAGTATTAATTGCATCTAAGTGACATTCCAACACTGAATTTCAAAACGCACACCACCTTATCCATGTTTATGATTCAAATCAAATGCTAAAAAAAAAAATACACACTGCAGAATAGACAAAATCTAATCTGCTTCAGGTATGCAAAAACTAAAACAGTAATCTGATCCCCAAAGCCAAGATGTAGAGAGTGTTATCAGATAGAGGCTGCTGTGAGCCTGGCAATGTGCAAGGAGTACACACATACACTGCTTCCACCTCCACGCTGGCCACACACCGCCGCCCCAGATAAGCACCGCGGGATGTTTTACACATGGCGAGATGCCTGTTGTGGCTAGAAGGGTACCAGCCAGTGCACAGTGTGCAAGAGCAGCATGGTGGATCCGCAGAGCCTTTCAAGTGTCGTTCAAACCTGCGTGCAGTGATATCTGATTACAAATGGTGCATAAGGCAATTTCCACGCAAATGTAGACAATGTTCATGATTCAGTTCAGCTTGGAAGGTCATGTGGTAGACAGAGTCCAACAGTCACAACAAGGATCAAGCTATTCTAACTTAACTATGCATGGTATTGCAGAATATAAAGACTATTCATGTGCCCAAGTCAAGTTTTAAACTTTTATTCTCTGATTCAAGGGGACAGAGTTTTATCACCAGTGAGTACAGTTGCCTCATCTGAGTAGCATACCCCTGACCCTGGTGCTTCAACACAACAGACAGCACAAGAAGTCATAGTTCAGAGATGTGCTCTCTCAAACTTCCCCGGATGTCTGTCTGTTTCCTAACAGGCTGTGCTCGTAATGAACCTGTCGCCAGGATAATAATGATGAATATCGTCCAAGCAGGAAGAAGAGGTGTGCATATGTGTATGTGTGAGAAAGAGGGAGAGAGAGAGGGCAGAGATACAGGAACTGAGATGAGGCCGAGTGAAAAAGTACAGAGATTATGATTGTGGCATACCTTCATAAATCAAAGGGAAGAAGCTCAGCACTAGAAGGCGGTCACTGCTATATTACATGCTGAGAGGAGCCCCACTGCCAAGCAACCACACTGCACAGGCTTGTCACTGCACCAATGACTGCTGTGGATGATGGAGTTTTTTGGGGGGAGCCATTTTTAGGTTGTTTACTTAGATTCTGTATGATGTCAGGCTTTTTTCTATAAAATGTATTTGAGTACATCTGTGGGGATTTAAATCAGACCCCCTGCCAAAATAACAATCTGTTAAGAGCAAATTTCCTGCCTTGAAGTGCTAATGAAACCCTTGTTGTTAAAGCAATGATATACGCAAATTTATTTCCCCCCACCCACACACAAGTCTCATGTCGGCTAGAGAAAGAGAGTGTCAGTGGCCAGGCGGCACTCTGGGATTTCTCTCATCTTTACCCAAACTCCTCCATGCTCTATAACTCCTCCCCGTGTTAATGGACTCTGGGTAATGTGTTTGATAGGATTATTATTTCTAGAAGACAACACTGCAATTCATTCCCATTTTTTATGGGCCCAGCACAATGCTTAGTCCTTACAGAGAGCAGCACTAAAAGAAACCCCGAGAGCGTACCACAAGGAGGACGCAGATCAATCATTCCAGCTTGTTTCTGTGTCATGAATCGAAGGCCAATGCTTCTGCAAGTCAGGGGGGCCTGGCTGTAAATTCACGCCTACTGCTCTTTGTTTTATGACCACGGTGTGCCTGCCCTGTGTAGGCCGGTTGGGCAAGATGCATCATTCATTTGCTTGGGTGTGTATTTATTCCTCAGCTAATTCAATTACCGACACAGCAAAACGCACCACAAGCTTTTAAACCAGATGATGCCAGTGAATGATTTTTCGATTCCCCGTTCTTTGGCACTTTATTGAGTGCAGCCCTGCAAGCCCAAGTAATACAGAAAACTTGAAATTGATTTGAAGTGAGAGTTCAATAAGGGCATTGCTTCGGAACAGAGGTTAGTGTACTCATCAATTCTGAGCTGTTAATCTGAAGGCCATCTGCACTGACTCAGCAGCTGGTTCATAGGATCTTCGTCCTGCACTTGCATTATTTATGCGAGGCCAGAGAGCCTCAGAGAGTAGCCATTCAAACAGTACAGGACATCTGAATTCACTTACCTTGGCCAGCAGCAAGGTGAAGACAGAGATTCTTCCTATTACCACTGTGGCCTTAATGGACATCGCGTTTTTTTCAGGACTGTTTAATGAAACCTGCAAACTAACTTGGGAAGCTTTTTCCCTGCCTCCTCTTTGAACATTTACAGTGCCACAGATGATCAAATATAGATTGGCTCAGTCTGTAGTGACTATTTGCTGTAGTAGATGAACAGATTTACAGAGCTAATTAAGATGAAACAAGATTTGATTAACATTCTGTACAAAGCTCCACATGCACAAACTGCTTTTTTCGCCTTTGGCCAGGCTTGCTTTTTTAGTTTGGAGGTTACAATACTTGGCTTTTGAAGAAAAGTAGCGATCAATGACAGTCGTGCCATTCAAATGTGTACAAAAGTGTGTTTACATGTTTTACTTTGTACATTTAATCAGATCTTTATGCACTGTGCTGATCAGGGCTGCTCTGACTTCAGTTTTGCTGGATTTTTCTAAATGAGTAAAAGACACTGATGTTGGCTGAAATGTCTGCTACATCTGGTCTTCAATATGCTAAGCATAAAGGTAGGGGGTGAAATCCTTAACCAATTTCCCTGAGTAAAGAAAGCTGGACATGTTGCAAAGACCTGTTACTTATTTTTTAATAATATTAATAATAATAATATGTAATATTAATAATGGTAGGGAAAATGGACTCACAATAATAATTCCAATACATAAGGATATTGTGGAAGCATAAAGGCTGTATGTATGCATTGGCTGTGGTGATACCCTAGACCTTCTGGCTGGGTCACCATACAGCACTGCTTTAAATTAACACATACCACCACAGATTCAAATAACCACATAGTGTACACTGGAGACTAAGAAAACACTAAGAATTGAGAATTTGGTTGGACATATTCTTTGGTTGAAGAATTTCTTTGGGTGGAGAATTCTTTGTTTGGAGAATTCAATTGGACATATAGAGCTTATGTATTTTGCACTTTTAGGCATCAGCATTGATCACTGTATTTCAACAGTATTCTAGCTCAATGGTATCTTGGACTCTAATCTACTGTACTAGCTAGGATGTATTCTATAAGTAAATGACAAAGCACTTTTGTAAGTCACTCTGTATAAGAGTGACTGCTAAATGCCATAAATGTAAATGTAAATATATTGAGTTTGTATTATCTTTAGCTCAGCATAAAGTATAGTTCTTTCTTAATTAAAGCATATTCACTCAGTTTTCATATGACTCATCTTAATACCTTTCAATCTATTTGTACAGATAAGTGTGTGAAGCTGGAAGCCTCAGCAGTGACCTTCAGTATCTCATCACAGCATTGATTTAGTTCACATTAGATTCTGTGCTTGGCTTGCTGCAGCAGTAGGGACAAGCCTTACTGTCATTGGTGAGGTGTCAGTTGAGGAGTGAGGGCTCTAGCAGGCAGACTGCTGTAAGTCTGGAATAACCCAGACCCATAACTCCCACTCAACTTTAATGCAGTCCCTAGTGGACAAGGACAATTTTTGATGTTTGGGATCTGTCCTGAGGCAGACTATACGAGAAAAGAGAGAGTTGACTCTGAGGTCAAAGTGGAGAATGTCAGATTTAATTTGACAGCATTTACATTTACATTCGGCACGTCATATAGCACAGTGGTACTCAAATCACAGTCCTCAATGTTCTACATATATTCGACCCCCCCCCCTTTTTTAGGAGTCAGTTGTGAAGGCAAAGTGGCCAACCAGCTACCTTACTTGTTCAAGTACAAGGGATTACAAAATCCAGAACTCGAAATTTGGATTTGGAATAGAGGTTCAGTTTTGAATACCACCTATTTCAGGGAACCATGTTTTCCATTTGATTTCTTTAATATTTGAGACTCACACACAACACAACATACTGAGTAGGCTACAAAACCTAACAAGTCCACTTTCAGTTCCAGCTTGTCTCAGATGCTCTCCAGTCTTGTTTTAAGTAAAATTGCTCAATATGGTCTGGGTTTGGTGACTCCACTTGATTGTGTTTTGAAGCCAGCCTAGTAAAAGTAGTGGTCAACAAACCACAGTATTAGTCACAGTATTAACACAAATATTCAAGCCACAGCATCAGTCTTTAAGGCAAAAGTTCCAACCTCAGCACCAGTCTTTAAGGCAAATATTCAAACCACAGCACCAGTTTTTAAGGCAAATATCCAAAGGCACAGTCTACTACCAGATCCTACACATTTACAGCATTTGGTTGATGCCCTTGTCTAGAACGACTTATAGAAGTGCTTTGTAACCTTTATCATATACATATTCTCATACATTAGATAGGTCAGTATTAAGAATACTATCAAGCTAAATCCCTGAATAAACACAGTAATAAACTCAGTAAGTAAAAATGGGTTTTTAATGCATAAATGCATATTTAACTGCTTAGTGACTCCTTAAAGAGATGAGTATTTGTTTAAAGACAGCCAGTGACTCAGCTGTATGGCCAGCTAGTTCATTCCACTACATAGGTGCCAAGACAGAGAAGAGTCTTGGTGCATGTCTTCTTTGTGTCTGGTAGGATGGTGTTTTGAGTTGAGCAGTATTGGAGGCTTAAAGGTAGTGTGGTGCAGAATGGAGCTTGATTAGTGTATTTGGGTATGTGGGAGGTGGTTCAGTTAAGGCTTTAAGGCAAGTGTCAGTGTTTTCAATTGGATATGAGCCACTACAGACAGCCAACTGAGGGATCACAGCAAGGGGGTGACATAGGAAAACTTCAGGAGTTTGAAAACAAGCCATGCAGCCATATTCTGAATGGGTTGTAGGGGTCTGAAGGCACATAGGGGAACATCTGCCAGGAGCAAGTTGCAGACGTCCAGTCTTGTGATGACTGAACAAGTACCTGAGTGGTTTCAGTGGAGAGAAATGGTCGGTGTTTCCTGGTGCTGTTCAGGAAAAACCTGCATGACTGAGTGAAATTAGAAATATGAAGAGAGAATGATAGTTGGTTATCCAGTAGATCCTCAAGGTTGCATGTCTTGTCATTATGGAGTGATCCAAGTATTCTCTAGTGAGATGCCAAAGTCTTGACTTGAGTCATCTCCAGGGATATATTGCAGCTCCGCCCTTGTTGAGATTTTCAAGTGATGATCTGCCCTCCATGAAAAGATGTCTTCTAGGCATACAGAGATAGGAGCAGAAACCTAAGTGTCAGAGGATGGAAGGGAGAAAATCAATTGAGTGTCATTAGTATTAAAGTGGTTCTCCTGGAGAGCAGGAGAGGACTAAGCACTGAGCCTTCTGGGACACCAATAGAGAGTCTGTATGTGGTAGATGTGCATCCCCTCCATGTCACCTAATATGACTGGCCCTCAAACTGTGATGCAAACCATCTCCATGCTGTGCCAGTAATCCCAAGGCTTCTCAGCTACAAGTTCCATTTCTGTGGAGTATTTTAACCTACACTGGTTAGGATTCTGTAGTTCATTGTATATAATAAAGATGGACAGGTGATTGTACACAGAACATTCAAGAACTTTAGGAAGAAAAAACAGAAATTATACTATTTGGTAGTTGCATATTGCTAAGGTGTCAAGTAAGCACGTCTTCGGGATGAGTATGACCCTTGATGTTTTGAAAGCCCTTGTTAGTATTCCTGATGGAAGTGATGAAGGTTGGCAGGTCTTGTGAGATGGACTGGAGCAGTGTGGAAGGTTTGGGATTCAAAGGGCAGGTGGTAGAGTTTCTGAACAATATAAGTTGTTGGATGTTTTCTATGGAAAGAGGGGAAAAAAACTGCAAGTGTTCTCTAGTGAGATACCAAGGTCTTGATTTGGGGAGGCATTTCCAGGGATATTCCAACACCACTGAGTCAGGATAGCAAGCAAGAGATTATTAGCAACCCGTTAATGTCTTTAAATGATCATTCAGAATTTCTCATTCCGAATTAGTGCTTTTGTGAACAACAAGATAATGAAACATTTTCTCCTCCAGGAGTGAGGTTAACCATAGTATAATAATCATTATTTAATTTCAAATCCATTGTGTACAGATTACATATTGAAGACAACAAAGGTTCTACAATCATTCAGTTATTGTACTTTATATTAAATTGAAACATTCAGAATAACACATTTATGCAAACTTTGGACTTTTCTCTAAAAATAATAATGTAGCCAAATGCATTAACAGACTTATTTGACATAACACAACCTATCAAATTTTAGGATCAAAGGATTTTTCACATCTTCCACATAGAAAGAGCTGAACATACATTTGAACAGCCTTCATATTTCTGTTAAATTGTTATACAGAATGAAAGTTACCAATATCAAAAATAAGTCATTAATAATCTAATCTGTGTGTTAATGTATGCTCATTCTTGTTCAGAGACTGTTGTTGCACCTATCAATGAAGCAGACCGAGGCAGGATCACACAATTTACTCCACAATAAACGGCATTGTTAGAACAAAAGCCATTTCATTTACCCAAGCAATTATCCATATGCATAGTGACAGAGTGCCATTGGCTTGGAGAGTTTAGAGATTCTGAGACTTTTGTGGCCTTCATCTTTGTGTAATTGTCCCATGTCAGCCTAACAAGAACAAGGATCTAGAGGGTGAGAAAGATGAATTGGTGCAGCTCTGAGCACTGGTCTTCTCTTTCTCCAAGACTGCCGCAAGTCACGAGAGATACAAATTATCCTGTCCCACAAATGAGTTCTGTTTGTGTGTCAGGTCTTGGATTGTCTGTCTCCATCTTTACCTCTCACCAGCACTCTGTCTCTGTCTGCCATTGGTTTTAGCCAATTACTGGCACTAGTTGGATCCCCTGTGTCTTTCGGCTGGAATCTTTATAGCTCTTAGATCTTTGGCCAAAACCTGCAATCAATTACACACCAGCTGGCTAAAAACAAAATGCCTATAGAAAGGCGTACAATGCCATACACCAAATAAATAAATAAATAAATAAAAACTTCAGACAATCCATTAATTGCTGTGAAAAGGCTTATTGTTAGGGTGCACTACAATTTTATATTGCTCATCTTACTGCTTCTCACTAATGAGGCACATAATTATTCAAAAGCAGGAGGAGGCTCCTATGGGCCCAGACCATTACTCATACAGTTTTGTGGTTTGTTTCATCTAGACCACTCTTATCTCAAACAGCTCACATCTTTCCAGGCCATCCTTAGCCATGGAATACATATTTGCATACAAGCCA
This sequence comes from Electrophorus electricus, assembly GCF_041902795.1. NCBI lineage: Eukaryota > Metazoa > Chordata > Actinopteri > Gymnotiformes > Gymnotidae > Electrophorus > Electrophorus electricus. The sequence continues at coordinate 4,597,486 of NC_137522.1, forward strand.
TTGCATTTTCTCTGTGTGACTCCCTTACTCTCTCTCTCTCTCTCTCTCTCTCTCTCTCTCTCTCTCTCTTTCTCTCTCACTTTCTCTCTTTCTTTTTATACATAGCATTTCCTCTATCTCCTATTTCTCTGTGGAGAGAGAGAGAGATGAGGAGAGATTATGAAGACAGAGAGTGCAAGGCAATGTTAGGAGAGCTGCGAGGTGCAGGAAATAAATGAGTGGTAACAGGAAGTGAGTGAGAGCTAGGGAGGGCGATGAAGATGCCATAGCCAGAGAGAGAGTAAGGGCATGAAGGATGGGATGCTCAGAGTGAGCATAGCACAGGAAATGAAAGGGAGAGCAGGATATATGAGAGTGGAGACGAGTGGAGAGAAGCAAAAGAGAGGAGATGAAGGAGTTCTGTGGTGTTTATCCTGTCTGTATGTGTCACTAAGCAGATGATGATAAATGAGAAGTTAGCATGGCTGGGTCTCCTTAGTGCATGCAGGGCAGTGCTTGAGTCATTTATTTCTAATTAACGCTCACTTAATATTAAGTCTGTCAGTGGCACTCCACTGATCCTTTACTCCACACTCAGCATCAGGTCTGGCCATGTCCCATATTTACAGCTGCTATGTACCATACATCCATCAAGACCCCCAAGAGCTCCAATCTACCAGTCCTCTTTACAGAGGGGTGTTTTCTCACAACTGCCCATAGCAGAAAATAGTTTTTTATGATTAGCATAATGGCTCTCTTCTGCAGTGCTGTGTTAGCATCACTTAACTCCAATACACACACACACACACACACACACACACACACACACACACACACACACACACATGCACTTAAAAGAAATGGATCCACAGACCTAAGACACACCACTATGAGGCTGTCAATTATCTCTCCTGAGAGCACGAGCATACACTGTCACTAATGTTTAGCAATTACCTAGCTGAATGGAGAATGCTCTGTGTATGATTACTAGGTCAGGGCCACAATAATGTATAAATTAGACTGGAAAAGCCCACCTGTTTATTACCATTACAGTATTCATTGCTGCCTAAACATCAATGAAAGTGCATATAAAGTAATACAGGTTGGCTATTAATGAAGATCAAAAATAATGTGCTCGATTTCTACAAGGACTTTACGGGTTGGATCAAGTCTTAGGGCTTGAAGACAGTAAGTAATTAAATGGAACAATTGGGGGTGTAAAATTAGCCTTCATGTCATTAAGAGCTGGATGAAGAGCGTGTGGGACAAAAAGACCTGTCTGTGATGACTGATGAGGAGAACCAATTAAAAAGGCGAGAGAGGGGGAGTGGGAGGAGCTGTGCAAGTGAAACTGAGGATGGATTTATCTGCGATAATGAACTTCTTAACCTCAACTGATCTCTCGGGACATACTCAAGGATCCTACAGGAATAGACCTTGGCAAGAACATGTTATTCTGAAGGCAGGAACAATATAACCTTTCAGGCTGCCATTTTGTTTGTTGCTGAAGGTTTTGATAGATCTAGTGGGGATGACATACTTGCTTTTACAGCAGAAACCAGAAATAATCTAAGATGAGATGGTGTTCTGTCTATGAAGTTCATAGTAAGTAACCCTTCCTGATGAGATTTCTAGAAAAACATCATAGGAAATATACAAAGGTAGCAGGAAGTCAACATGTCCATGAAATATGAAATATCTTTTCATTCCTGCACTGGTGGAGCAATGTTGGAGTTTATAATTCTGAAGAAAAGCACTGTGTGGGCACCCATATGACTAGTAGCTAGCCAGTACTCTGCAACACAAGTGAAACACAAACCCTACAAATCTCCCACACATGTCTCTGTAATTTGAAGCTATTCCAGTCTCCTCCTGTCACAAAATCAAAGGTGCACTCAAATGCTAACACACTCTTTTATGACCTGCGATGACAGCTTCTTAAGAATCGATCAATGTTTGGACTAGCCTTACAGCATGAGTCCTAATGCTCCACTCCTTTCTAAAGCAGAGGTGCATGACCCCTGACCTGAAGATTTCCTATTCTTCGTACCCTAACTCAACTCAAAAATATCCAGCCAATAGCGACCACGTGTTCAGATACTGACCATTGGTAAAGAATTGGATCATGACTAACACAAACTGATGCAACAGACAGACTATAGAGTCCTTACCAACAATGTGTTTCTAATTAATAAATGTTTCCAATAAAGTGGGTGGTGAGTGCAGTTTGACAAGAGTGTTGAATAAAGGCATGTTACTTTTTCTTGAAGTCAGATTCACTGTGCCAGGTGGTGATATTAGAGTACTAGCATTTCCCCTTGTTATTAGCCACATCCACTTTCAGTGCCATATATCACTGATCATATTTTGACTGGGTGTTATATGAGCACCATTGAAATGCAAAGCTCAAAATTAAGTCTGCCAAAAAAAATACTAGGAGTACTCAGAAAACACAGGCCATTCACTGGTGCTGCTCTGCTATCTTGTCTGAAGCTTCCAAATTTGTGTCTGGAAACCATCAGGAAAAATGCTGCAACTACATTTTTTGGATCAGCAACAGCCTACACAGAGGAGGACTTTCCATCATAAAAATGATTTGTTTGTCCTCAAAACAATGCAAGACAAATGTGAAGAAAAATGAACAAATCATTAAAAGACCTACTCTGCCTGTTGTGGCTTTATGCTCATCACATGGAATCCAAAAAACATTACAAATAAGCCACACCTTTATTCACTGACCACAGAGGAGCCAAAGACACTCTTCACTGGCAGTTGAGAGATCCACAGTGTTCAGCCAGCTGCAAAAGCAGCCATCCTGAATGCATGTGTGATATTATTCCATCTGAAACTGAAGAGCATTGTTCATTTCCAAGAGTATAGGATAATTGCCTGTCACCAAAATGTTGCAAAAAAAAGCCTTTAAATGTTTATATTCTGACATGTTTTCGAATCCAAATTGAAAACAGATGCAAAGCATTTACAGCAATCCCAGCAACACTGCTTGGACAAGTTAACAAAGTGTAACAAATTGGCTAGCTAGATCAGAGCTTTCCATAATTATCACTGTTATAGTTTTGGTTAAGCATATCTATACTGCATGAGCTGGTCAAAAGGCTGCTCAAATGATGAATGATGGGAACATGTTTTATGGCGGGGTTCCCAAGTGCGTTTGCATTGCTCAAATGAAGGCATGTTCACATGTCTCTTTCGAGACCTTTCTCACATCAACAAGAGAGAGAGGCAACGCTCACTTGACCTTCTGTCAATCATATCATATCCCTTAGATTTTATTTAAAAGTTACTTTAATGTTGCTATTTTATACATAAAAAAGCACCAAAATATACATAACTTCATATTTCATTGGACACGGTGGCTGAGAAAACAACACTAGGGTTGAAACGTTAGCTTTGAGCACTTTAAATGAAGAGAGATGTAATAATTGATGGAAAAATGTTTACACTAGTTCTTACTAGAATAGGTTCTCAGATCAGCCTAGAGAAGAGATTTTCTGATTTTCCTCAAGGACCCCCAGCCAGACCAAGTTTTTGCGAAGTTTCAAACACCTTGGACTGCTAATACTACATTAAAGCAGTCCTTGGCAGGTCATAAAGCAAATTATTGTATCACCTAACTGAAAATATTGGTTGGTCACTGGTAACTGGCAAATGTATTACATGAACAAAGCATGCATAATGTTACTATGATTTACAGTATTTACATTATAAGATAGAAATTATGTCATTGATATAAAAATTGACAAAATTCATGTTCAAACTCATGATCACTAACTTTGTCTACTGTGTTCGTGTCCACCTCAAACTCAAAAATACCAGTATTTTGAAATTTGACCGCAACGTCCTAGTGGCAAATTTGGATACATAGGATATATATTTATAGCTCATGAGAACTGTCCAAAAATGCTGTAATGAAGACCTCTACAGCCCTTGATAACCTGGTTTAGATATATGAGAAGCTGGAACAGAACAATGACCTGGATTAGATAGAGGTTACAAATCTCTGGTCTAGGCTGTTATGTGATTATTTTCAACAGTTGATCTGGCATGAGTGCTGTAAGGCTGAATTTATTCTGCCTCAATTATTTGTTTGAGTATTTGCCAAGTTAGGAGCAATTACATTGCTCATTTGTTTGCGTGTGCAGGTACAGTAGTATACACAAGGCATGCATGCAGATCAATAGTTTATGAAATTTGGAAGGTAACTTCTCTGTGATGCACAAGCCTCCTCTGTGGAGTAAATACAGGGGTCACAGTGATGTTTCCCCCTGCTGGAAGCTCCCAGTACTACTGAATGAATATTTTATGTCAGTCACCCCCTCCTTATGCCACACAAATCTCTGCCCAGTTCTGCAGCTTCCACAGACTGGATTTTTCTCTGTGGCATTGTAATGAATGTAAACAGTATATTTGTATCCATCACATCTAACTTCCAAACAGAACCTGACTTCACTGTCTCTAACTTCCTTGCAGGCATGAAAAAATAAGGTCTGGGCATTCAAGGTGAAAGACTTATGAATATTGCAGGCTGGCTGACATTAACTATAAATAAGAATAGGTGTGAAGTCCCTGAGACTCTTGTCCAAGTGGAACAGAGCATGAACAATCACATAGGCCAAACAGCAAAAATTAACACAACACAAGAATCCATCCTTCATCAGGGCTACTCTCAGCCTGTAGTGTTCTTAGTATGTAAGGTTACCATGAGGTCCCGTTGTACACTGCTTACAGACCTGGAATATGAACTGAAATGTTGAGGATGTGAGATCATAAATGTTTTCTCCTTCCATTTTAGGGGAAAACAAACAACTTCACTCTTTCTCCTTGTGTTGTCTATTATGGTGTCACACAAAAAATAAAGTTGTTTTTTTTTAATGTGGTTCCACATGCTTACATCTAGGGGATATTTTTAAATTGAATGTTTTGTTTCTTATAAATGATTCATCCCTTTGCATTAAACTGTCCTATGATAACTGTGACGTCTCTGCTGGGAGCATAGTGCAAGTGGTACATACCGGAGCTTAAGATGTGTTTTCTCTCTCTCTCTTTCTCTGTCTCCCTCTCTCCCTCCCTTCCTGAGACTGTGGTTGTACATGAGGCAGCACAGTTGTGTCCTACCGTCTCAGGAGAAGTGGCTCCTATTTTAGAATGTCACAGGAGCACTGGGATGTGCCGGCTGAGCCCCATTATGATAAAGTCCAAAAATGTCACGCTGGCCCGGCGCAGCTGGCAACTGCAGGAATGAACTGAAGATGATGCAGAGAGATGCACAATTGTCACGCTCCCCTCATCCTTTCTGCAGCGCATTGCAACTTCTGACAGTCCCCTCTTGCTAAACTTTACCTGACTGCCTGTCTGTGTCCACCAAGTTAACGCTCTCTGATCCAACACATACACAAACTCACACACACAAACACACACACACACACACACACACACACACACACACACACACACACACACACACACACACACCTGGCACTTTGCAGATAAGGGGGACTGTATCTCTGGAGCCAGGTGTGCTGTCAGCAGTGACTTTGACTTAAGAGACAAATCAGCCATTTGAGAAAACAAACGACAATGCTCTGAGCACGGTTTATCTTCACACTAAACAACAAAGCTCTGACCATGGTTTATCTTCAGACTATACGACAAAACTGAACACGGTTTATCTTCACACTAAACGACAAAGCTCTGAGCACGGTTTATTTTCACACTATACAACAAAACTGAGCACGGTTTATCTTCACACTAAGCGACAAAGCACTGAGCACGGTTTATCTTCACACTATACCACAAAACTGAGCATGGTTTATCTTCAAAATAAATGTGAAAAAACATTAGTACTCACAAAAGCTTGTTTACAATAGCCATACTATTGGCCCAATTTGCTATAGAACTTCTTATGTTACTGGAATCAAAAGGTGCTCACAGCCAAGGTGATGTTCAAATATAAAATAAATAAATATAAATATTAAAAAGCTATATATTAAACCTATAGTATAGTCCTTAGGGATAAATGTTTTTTAAAAGAGTTTCTCCTTGCATTACATTTTAAACAGTTTATGAAACAGGAAGAAAGGATGGGCAGAGTCAGTAAAACAGAATCTAACAGGTGCACCATATAGAGAACAGATTGTTTGGCCATACTGGGCAAACAGGTTTTTGGGAGAATGACTAAGGCAAAAAACAGAAAAACAAGTAGCATACAAATTTGGGCAAATCCCTCATCGGTGCATACCGGAATGTATTTGCTAGGACCCAGTGAGCTATACGAAAATCAGAGGAGCTGGTGATTCTGTGCAGAACTGGTTTTGGTTGTTGTGGTGAGCCTTCATGGTTTCAAAGCTGGATTGTTTGCAAGGGGGGATGTAACTTGGTGCTTTCCTTTTTCTAAGATAAGTACTGAGTATTTTTCTCTCTCTCCAAGTGGCCTTTTGGGTTGTGAACCATAGAGGCACAGTGTGATGAGAAGTGGCAGCAGTGGGGCGTGGCAAGCGCAGCTGAAAGTGTTCAACCTGGGAAGTCATGGGTGGATAGCAGCTTGGTGCTTCCCCCCTTATAAGTTTCCTCCCAGTTAACTTCCAAAAATATTCCATATGTTTAGACTGCTCAACCTTTAATTAGTGTTTTCTATTAAAGTTATTTTTCTTTTCACCTTAATGTGCCTGCTCCCTTTATTCTTCCCCCCCCCCCCCCCCCCCATTTGTAGTGTATTACCTTGTTTAGTTTGGCTTGAGTTGCTGTGATATTTATTTATCGCTACTTTTCCTATGCAACATAATTACTGAGAGGAGAGCTATTTACCCACAATTTGTTTTTAGAATAGTCTTAGCATATTTTAGGATTTGTATGCTGAAGTTGGATGATTCCTACTAATAGAGGTTCCTTCCTTTATGTGCTGATTTTAGGGTGATCATTTTACCAAGTTAGTGGCCATTAGTTTGGTGTTTTTCTCCTGTGTTTCTTACCATAGAGTTGCAGTAAAAATAAAAGTTTATTGAGTTGTATTGTATTGTCTTGTATTGCATTGGTCTGTAATGCATTCTGGGTTTTGCTTCTCTCCAGGTGTAACCAGGTAATAGAAGGGGACATAGGTTGATAAGTTGGGGAGACTTCCTTAAAAAAAGCTTCAGTGATTTTCAATTTGTCAGCATTTCATTTATAAGACTATTAATGTACTTATGTACTTAAAGATGGCTTGTCTCATTTTCCTACACACATACCCCCAACAAAGTAAATTTGGTACATTTGTCTTGCCATAGTCCCATAGGATTGCACCTGGGAGAAAAACTTTGGAATGTGCAGCATGACCAGGGTGAGTCAGAGGCCTATGTCCAGCCGGTGTGATTTAGTTCCAAGTCAGCAGATGGCCCCAGTGACTCCATATTTTATAGGTTCCCAATGGGTCCCCAGATTTAAGGGTACAGGTTCCTTGTGGTAAGAGGAAGTCCTAAGTTAGGTGTGTGTTGAGGTCTAAAGGTTGGGGCAATTTTCAGAAAATTAATTCATTATGGGTGCCCTGGAAGGGGAAGCAAGGAGGGAAGCACTAGTGCAGGATAAAGTTCTGAGAAAGATTCCGTATTTCATTTTTTCCTACCTAGTTCTAGAGGAGTTCTATGGGAATCAAGTGCCCATTGCCCATTTAAGTAGTTATTGATAGTACACATCTGTCTGGAGAGACAGTGGGGGCCTTTTCCTTATGGTTGCACAACTTTCATCAGTGACTACAACAGAGAGACACCAACTATACAGTGAATGCTGATCAGGTCCTCTGTGACAAGATTATAATGAGCTTATAGGATGTGGACCTTCGGTGAAGCTTAAATCGAAGCACACTGGCAAGCACTGGTTTGTGCTGCAATAACAGAGAGTAGTACTGGTGGGGACCCCTAAACAATTCTGGAGAAATGTGTTTTGATATGAGCTCTTGGAAAAGATTAGTCTTCTGGTGGGTGAAGTGCAGAATGAAAAGATCACAGAGATCGCCTCTAGAGGAGGTGACCCTCCCCCACATAACACTGGCCACATGAAGGAGTTCTGAGGGTACAGTCCAACCTCAGGCTGTTAGATAAATTCACTTGGTCATCCCTCTAGTCATCCCTCTAGTATGTGTAAACTAAGTGGACACATTAGTAGGTTTTGTAGATCTACCGGAGTCCATCCTTGCATATTATAGTTCCATAATTTACACACCTTTGTACTTGACATGCCTAATAAGAATAACCCTGTCATGATCAGTCCCTTCCATCTTCCATGTTCTGTTTAGCCTGCTCCCCATGTGTGCCTTTGTGTGTTGGTTTTGTTTAATCATGTTTCCTCGTACTCTCCATGTCAGCTCTGTGACCCTGGATCGTATCGGATAAACGACTCTGGTTTTGGATTTGCCCCTATTAAATCTCGCTCCTCTCAGCACATGCATCCGCCTCCTTACCGCTCAATGTTACAGAATGAACAGCCCAACAAGGATGCAGCGAGAGAACGAGACTCTGGGAGGTAGTTTCGCTGGGATGAAACTCCGGCTGTTTCTACATAGTCCGCGTTTGTTACATCTCAGTGCCACCAAACTAGAGACAGCAAATCCCCTGGCACTGCGGATACACAAGCATTCCCGGAAAAAGCAGCATCACATTTATTTTGATGACGATGAGATCCCAGGTAAGCGCCAAAAGTCTACCCATCTTGACCAACGCTGCAGGGGGGAGCAGCCTGCAGGTGGAGTGAATCTGCAGATAACCTGTTTCTAAGCCCTCGGTTGGTACTCAAGCGCAAATGTGAGCTCCCCATAGCCCGTGTGTGCTCTGGGAGCCACCGAGAGGGTTCTGTGCCTGTGTCTCCTCCAGGGTCACCCCACCACTGTCTGTGGCTATTCCACAAGCCACCCAGTATGGTCCTGTTCCCAGCATTAGAGACGCCACCCGTCCTGATCCTAGTCTCGGCGCGAGAGACGCCACCCGTCCTGATCCTGTTCCCGGCGCGAGAGAGGCCACCCGTCCTGATCCTGTTCCCAGCGCGAGAGATGCTGCACATCCTGATCCTGTTCCCGGCACCCTCCATCCTGATCCTGGTCCTGTTCCCAGCATAGTGGATGCCGCCAATCCTGTTACCAGGTCTGTTCCTGTAACCGCACCTCCAGACCCGCCGCTGCCACTGATAGCCACTGCCACGCCTCTGGACCCGCCGTCGCCACTGATGGCCATTGCCGCACCTCCGGACCTGCCGCCGCCACTGATGGCCGCTGCCCAGCCCCCGGACCTGCCACCGCTGATCGCCGCAGCTGCACCCCTGGACCCACCAGTTCCTGTTCCTGTAGTGGGAGAAACCATTCCACAAGTCCCTGTGCCTCGTGCCAAGCCAGTCCGCGTGGCTCACTCCTCGAAGCTCTCCTGTGGCTCCTACTGCTCCATTGTTTTTGCCTTCTCTGTTGCCTGGTTTTGTTTTGGTTCCTGTTGTGTCGTCTGTCCCTGTATCTGTTTCTGTGCCCATTCCGGTTCTTGTGTCTCCCGTTATTTCTGTCTCTGTGCCTGTCCGTGTGTCCATTCCGGTACCTGTGTCCGTTTTTGTTCCTGTCCCTTTGTCCCTGGCTTGGTCTGTTTTGCCTGCTTGTAGTCCTCGTCCTCCCTCCCTGCACTTTTTTCGTCCTCAGTCTGGTTCTGTTGGTTCTGCTTCTGCTTCCACATCTGTTCCTGCTTCTTTGCTTGTCACTCCTGTTCCTTTGGTTCCTGTGTCTGCTCCTGGTTCTTGTCCTGTTCAGTCTTCTCCTGTTTACCCGGTTTCTGTGTCTGCTGATGTTCTGGTGCCTGCTCCTCATCATGTCCCATGTTCGGTTCCTGTTTCTGGCCTATCTGATCCTGTGTCTCATCTGGGTCCTGTCCCTGCTCTGCATCTTGCCCGTTCTGCTCCTGTTGGTGTCTTGTCCTAGTCTTGTTTTGGTGGTCCTTGTTTTTGCATGCCCCATGTTGCGCGTTTTGGGTGGAGGGGTACTGTCACGATCAGTCCCTTACCTCTTCTGTGTTCCGTGTTTTCCATGTCTTGTGTTTTGTTCTGTTCCATAGTTTCATTTTGTCCTCACATTGTTTGATTTCTTACACCTGTCCCTCATTTCTAGCTCATGTATTTAAACCCTGTTGTGTGCCTTGGTCGTGGCTGTTCATTGTTTGAATTAATGTTTCATTGTTTGAATGTTTGGACTGTTTGAATGCGTTTCGTAATGGTTGTTTCTTTGTACTCTGTGTCTTTGTGTTTATCTTAGCCTTTGTGTTTCCTAGCCTTAGTTCCTAGCCTGCTCCCCGTATGTGCCTTTGTGTGTTGGTTTTGTTTAATCATGTTTCCTTGTACTCTCCATGTCGGATCTGTGACCCTGGACCGTATAAATGACTCTGATTTTGGATTTGCTCCTATTAAATCTCACTCCTCTCAGCACATGCCTCTGCCTCCTTACTGCTCAACATTACAAACCCGATAACAGTTCTTCTTAGTGATTTGCAAACAACTTTAAAAACGCCAAATTTTGAGAGTGTTTCCAAAAGGCCTTCTTATTCTCCAAAATTACAAATGAGTTTTAAGCAGTTCCTTGATTATGCCACCTCTTCATTTGCACTGGAAAAGTTCCATCAGTCAAAAACTGAACCACCGATCTACATAGATTGTTATACCACAAAAGTATCATTAGGGAAATAATTATTGTAAAACTAATAAGAAATTTAATTACTGATATAAAAAAAAAATCTATATTATGTTTATAACAAAAACCCAACAACAAACACAGGTCACTTATCCCAAATAATTTTTGTGTAAATTTAGGCAAAAACATTTCTTATAATTTGCCTTTGTGTTTCCAAACCTATCTGAAAAAGTCCTTGCTTATTCATGACAGGAGTGAGTGAGTAGCTTCAGAATGGATATCTGCTGTCACCCAGTACATCGATCCACCCCCAAATGCACCATCCCTTGCCATCTGAAACACTCTTTGAATTAACCCAGATGAAGGAGTCATGAGTACTCCCAGTCAACTTTACTACAATGTCCTTAAAGAGGCCTTGGTGGTTGCATAAGACTTGAACATTCAGTGCAGAGAAGACTTTGTAGCAGATGTAGTTAGGGCTAAAGAGTCTGGGAATATGCATGGGGATCAGTAGCATCCACTGCACCAACAATTCCAGGAATGTTTCCAACTACTTGAAAACCTATTTGGATTTCATGAAGTGCAAACCCAGTGTATGGAAATGTAATATATACTGATGCATGGCCCCGCAGTGCTTTAGTGACAGCATGTACACATTTGGATACAGCAGATTTGCTTATCCCAGGGACAGCCCAAGAGTGTGCAAAAATCCACCAGTGGATCTAGTCTGGCCTTACTCCAAATTACTTAACTGTGTAAATTATTATTCAGTCAGTTTGATTGGTTATGTCATAACAATGTTAATAAGCTAACTGTAGACATTTCTTTGCAAAGAATACATTTATTAATCTACTACTACTACTACACTGAAAAATGCATTTAAATTATTTCATTTGAATGTGTACATCAACAAATAAATCTCCTTTACTTCAATCAAGTAATATTGTTTGTTTTGTGTGAATGAAATCATTTAAACCCTAGAATAAAATGAAACAATATAATTTATGCACAGAATTGAACTAAAAAGACCTTCATAGTGGGAGGTTGTGACAACTAAAGTTAATTTAATACTAGGAGCATACTAACTACATATTTCAAGCTAGTATCTGATTTATTTATTTTTTTTACATTGGATTTAGTGTAAGTGATGCAATTACATTGTCAAAAATAAATATTAATTTTCATGATTTTGAATTTTATATATGTAAATGTGCTGTTGCCATTTTTAGAACCACTGCAATCCAGTGGAAAATTGGTGGTCTCTATACTTTATAAGGTAGAACTGCATGTGAACTTCAAGTTAAAAAGTAATTACCAAAGTGAGTTATGAATAGGTCAGAATACTCTTAAGTTACAAATGAGTTTAAGTACTATGTTATTAGCCAGGTTTTTGGAAAACGCTCATAAATTTAAGAATGTTGTTAAGGTTACAAAGTATTTAGTATTATGAATATTATTGGAACATACCTCTGTTCTGTCTTTCTGCCAAGGCACACCTAATCCTGATGTCATGTTGTTGCTGAGGCTCAATCTGTCTCAGTTGTGGCACCTCCCAACACATTCAATGTCCCCTGCTGTGACCCATCCCACTCTACACACATGCAGCCTAATTCTCCATTACCCTGGGCTGACAATTTTGTGCCAGAAGAGTTTCAGACACAACTACACTCATCAAACCCAGGCTAGGACTTCTGGAAAATGAATAGATTTTAATTGGTTACAGTGCATCCAGAAAGTATTCTCAGCACTTCACTGTTGCCACATTTTGCTATGTTACAGCCTTATTCCAAAATGGATTAAATTCATTTTTGCCCTCAAAATTCTACAATACCCCATAATGACAAAGTGAAAGGTTTGTTTGGAATTTTTGCAAATTTATTAAAAAATAAATAAATAAAAAATCACATGTACATAAGTATTCACAGCCTTTGCTCAATACTTTGGTGAAGAACCTTTGGCAGCAATTACAGCCTCTTTTTGAGTATGATGCTACAAGCTTGGCACACCTATTTTTGGGCAGTTTCTCCCATTTTTCTCTGCAGAACCTCTCAACCTCCATCAGGTTGGATGGGGAGCGTAGGGACACAGCCATTTTCAGATCTTTCCAGAGATGTTCAATCGGGTTCAAGTCTGGACTCTGGCTGGGCCACTCAAGAACATTCACAGAGTTGTCCTGAAGCCACTGCTTTGTTATCATAGCTGTGTGCTTAGGGTCATTGTCCTGTTGGAAGATGAAACTTCTCCCCAGTCTGAGGTCCAGAGCACTCTGGAGCAGGTTTTCTTCAAGGATGTCTCTGTACATTGCTGTATTCATCTTTCCCTAGACCCTGACTAGTCTCCCAGTTCCTGCTGCCAAAAACAACCCCACAGCATGATGTTGCCACCACCATGCTTCACTGTAGGGATGGAATTGGCCAGGTGATGAGTGGTGCCTGGTGACGCTTGGCATTCAGAGTTCAATCTTTGTTTCATCAGACCAGAGAATGTTGTTTCTCATGGTCTGAGAGCCCTTCAGGTGCCTTTTGGCAAACTCCAAGTGGGTTGTCTTGTGCCTTTTACTGAGGAGTGGCTTCTGTCTGGCCACTCTACCTTACAGGCTTGATTGGTGGAGTGCTGCAGAAATGGTTGTATTTCTGGAAAGTTCTCCTCCCTCCACAGAGCAACGCTGAAGCTCTGTGAGAGTGACCCTTGGGTCACCTCCCTGACTAAGGCCCTTCTACCCTGATCACTCAGATTGGCCGGGCAGCCAGCTCTAGGAAGAGCCCTGGTGGTTCCAAAGTTCTCCAAAGTGGAGGCCACTGTGCTCATTGGGACCTTCAGTGCTGCAGAAATGTTTCCGTACCCTTCCCCCAATCTGTGCCTTGATTACAATCCTGTCTCGACAGTCTACAGACAATTCCTTTGACTTTATGGCTTGGTTTGTGTTCTGACATGTACTGTCAACTATGGGACCTTATATAGACAGGTGTGTGCCCTTCCAAATCATGTCCAATCAACTGGATTTACCACAGATGTACTCCAATCAAGTTGTTGAAACAACTGAGCTCAATTTTGAGTGTCATTGCAAAGGCTGTGAATACTTATGTACATGTGATTTTTTTTTTGTTTTTTTATTTTTAATAAATTTGCAAAAATTCCAAACTTTGTCATTGTGGGATATTGTGTGTAGAATTTTGAGGGGAAAAAATGAATTTAATCCATTTTGAAATAAGGCTGTAACATAACAAAATGTGGAAAATGATGCACAGTAAATACTTCCCGGATGCACTGTATGTTCTTAGGGGATTTTGGGGGCCTGGACTAGGACATTTGTAAAGCTTCTTTGTAACAACAGCTGTTGTAAAAACTGCTATAAATAAATTTGGTGCTGGCCTAACAGGCTGTAGTGGTTACTAAGTCCAGTGTAGGGGAAGTTGTTGTTGCTGTCCATAGCATGGGTGTTAAGAACTCCAGGAACAACCCTCAGACCCGCACAGCCACGCCCACTCGTACACACCCCCTTATCTGACTCACTGGAATTCTAGCACACACCTGATTCCTATTCCCCTCATTACCTACCCCTTTATAAGCTTCTCAAAAATGTGTCACCTCATTCCTTTTTCTCACTTATCTATAGCCTTGGAAACAGCAGAAGCCATGTTCTCTTATGTGTTTTGCATATTTAGTCTACCAGAGGAGATTGTGTCTGATTGTGGTTCGCAATTTGCATCACAAGTCTGGAAGTAGTTTTGTAAGAAGTTGGCCATAACTATGAATCTCTCCTCAGGTCACCATCCCCAGTCCAATGGGGAGGTCGAATGTATTAATCAAGATGTGGGAAGGTTCTGCCATCAGTACTGTACCTCACAAACAGACTGGCATAAATTCCTCCATGGGCTGACTACGCCTGCAATTCACTCATACACTCCTCCACTCGGCTCACCCCGTTCCAATGTGTCTATTGCTATCAGCCAGCCCTCTTCCCACGGGATGACTCCCCCATTGACATACAAACGTTGGATCAATGGTTTCAACAGAGCTCTTGTACATGGGCGGTCATCCACGTCCACTTGCAGAGAGCTTTACGTACCCGACAAACATTTGCCAATCGTCACCCTAACCCCAATGTAATATTGCATCCTGGTCAGAGGGCCTGGATCTCGACTCTAAACATGAAGCTCAGTCTACCGAGAAAGAAACTGAGCCCATGGTACATCGGTCCCTTCAAGGTGCTTCAAAAGATCAACCCCATATCCTACAAGATGGAAAGATGGCGCCGGTGAGGTTGGCTGCCGTCACAGCTGCTCTGTCCACACCTGGCACTTTTTTCACTCTTTTCGCTATCTTCTTCGCTCTTTTCGCTCTTCCTGCTACCCATGATCACGAAGCATATCTCATACAGCAGAGATGCTCTTATTTCTGGAGCTGCTCGCCCTCAAGTTTTGTCCTTTCTACCTTTCTCAGGAGTTCACTTCGGTCACCATCAACAACATGTACATCCCACCTCAGGCCAACATGGACACTGCACTGTGTGAACTTCATGAGGCTCTCACAGTTTCAGGCACAACACCGGGACGCTGCACTTATCGTGGTTGGGGAATTCAACAGCGCTAACCTCAAGCATGCAGTGCCCAACCTTTACCAGCACATAACCTTCCCCACCAGGGGAAATATGACACTCGACCACTGCTACACCCCATACAAGGACAGCCACAAGGCATTATCTCATCCACCATTTGGTAAGTCAGACCATGCCGCCATCTTCCTCATACCAAAATATAAACAACGGCTGAAACGGGAAGCTCCGGTTCAGAGGGAGGTAACGTGCTGGACAGAACAATCGGTGGCTGCTCTGCAGAATGCTCCAGAATGCTCTACATCATCAGTGCTGCGCCGGAACATGTCCCAGTCTGCGTCATGCAGACTGGGACATGTTCCGGCGCAGCACTGATGATGTCAGCGAGTTTATGGAGCCAGTAGTAGGGTTTATTGGGAAACTGGTGGACGATACGTTTCCAAGAGCCACCATCAAGAAGTTTCCCAACCAGAAGCCCTGGGTGGACAAAACCATCCGCGAGGCTCTGAACTCTTACACTGCTGCCGACAACGCGGGGATCATCAGCAGGAACATGGACGAGTACAAGTCTGTGGCATATGGAGTGCGCAGGGTGGTGAGGGAGGCGAAGTGCCGCTAGAGGAGGAAACTAGAGACACAGTTCCAGCAGAGTGGCTCTAGATCCCTGTGGCAGGGACTATGGACAATCGCGGACTACAGGAATCCACCCTCTGGACTGATGAGTGCGGACAAGTCTTTGGCGAACGAGCTGAACACATTCTTCGCTCGCTTCGAGGCTACATCTAGCAGTGCTAATGCTAACAGCGCTAATGGTGCTATCAGTACAGCCTGCACAGAGCCCACCATAGAACAGCGCCCTCTCATCATCACGGAGAGTGACGTAAGGAGAGTGTTCAAAAGAGTGAATACCAGGAAGGCGGCGGAACCAGAATGTATCTGCGGGTGAGTCCTCAAAGCCTGCGCAGACCCGCTAGCCCAGGTATTCACCGACATCTTCAATCTCTCCCTG
Source organism: Electrophorus electricus (assembly GCF_041902795.1). Taxonomy (NCBI): domain Eukaryota; kingdom Metazoa; phylum Chordata; class Actinopteri; order Gymnotiformes; family Gymnotidae; genus Electrophorus; species Electrophorus electricus. The sequence goes on from NC_137522.1 coordinate 4,613,668, forward strand.
ACGCTCGTTAGCGTCCCATCCAGCTTCAAGTGATCCACCATTGTCCCTGTCCCAAAGAAAACTTGATCCTCCAGCCTCAATGACTACCACCCTGTTGCCCTCACATCAGTCATGATGAAGTGCTTTTAAAACCTAGTCAGAGATTTCATCACATCTTCACTGCCAGCCTCCATGGACCCACTGCAGTTTGCATACTGCCACAACCGCTCCATTGATGATGCAATTGCACATCTGCTCCACACCACACTGACCCACCTGGACAAAGGGAGGGGTAATTATGTTAAAATGCTATTTATCGACTACAGTTCAGCATTTAACACTATCATCCCCTCCCTACTCACTACTAAGTTGGAGGATCTAGGACTGCATACATCCCTGTGCGACTGGATCTCCAATTTCCTAACAGACAGACCACAATCAGTACGGGTGGGCAACTGTCTCATCCACCCTCACCTTCAGCACTGGAGCTCCTCAGGGTTCTGTCCTAAGCCCCCTGCTCTACTCACTGTACACCTACAACTGCGCAGTCACTTCCAGCTCCACCATCATTGTCAAGTTTGCTGACAATACCGTTGTCATGGGCCTGATCTCGGACAAAGATGAGAGGGCCTACCCAGAGGAGATTAAACACCTGGAAAACTGGTGCCAGGAAAATAATCTCCTCCTAAATGTCAGCAAGACAAAGGAGCTGATCGTGGATTGCAGCAAGAAGCAGGAGCAGCAATACCAACCTGTGAGGATCAGTGGAATCACGGTGGAGAGAGTGGATAGTTTCAGGTACCTTGGTGTTTACATCTCGCAGGACCTGTCCTGGTCCTGCCATACCAACTCCCTGGCAAAGAAGGCTCATCAGCGTCTTTACCACATCAGACGCCTAGGAGACTTCAGACTGGCCTCCAAGGTACTGCGGAACTTCTACATCGAGAGCATCCTCACGGGGAACATCACAGTCTGGTTTGGGAACAGCACCAAGCAGGACAGACAAGAACTCCAAAGGGTGTTGCATTCAGCAGAGTGCATCACTCATACGGAACTTCCTGACCTGCAGACCATCTATTACAAGTGGTGCCAGACCAAGGCCAGGAGGATTGTGAAGGACCCCACCCATCCCAACAATAGACTCTTCTCTCTGTTGAGGTCAGGGAAGCGCTTTTGCTCCCTGAAGACTAAGACAGAGAGACTGAAGAGGAGCTTCTTCCCACAGGCCATTCGGGCCCTGAATCAGGGAAACTGATAAACTGTGGAGACCACCACCACCATGTAACTGTAAATATGTCAACTGTAAGCTGGAACTGTACATTGTGTACATACATATATACATATCCATATATACATTGTACATTGTGTATATAAACATATTATAAATACATTGTTTATATATATATATATATATATATATATATATATATATATATATATATATATATATATATATATATATATATATATATATATATATATATTTCCCTATGCACCCCTGTTTTTTTTCCTCAGTTCCTCATTTCACTGCGAGTTCTACTGTGTATGACTATATGACTATGTATGTGATAAATAAGCCAAACTTGAACTTGAACTACAAGCTACAGCTTCCCCCCCATGGAAGAATCCCACCTTCCATGTGTCCCTGTTGAAACCTGTGCACTACAGTCCGGTGTCTGCAGCTATGACCCCCGTCAACCCTCCTGCCTCTGTCGAGATCAACAGAGAACCGGCCTATGCCGTCCGTACATTGTTGGATTCCCAGAGACGAAACGGGACCCTTCAGTATCTCGTCGACTGGGATGGCTATGGACCCGAGGAGCAATCGTGGGTTCCCAGGGCTGATGTCCTGGACCCCTCTTTGCTTGCAGACTTCTATTCGTCTCACCCTAATTGTCTGTGCCCTTGGGGCCGTGGTAGGCCTAGGGCTCCCCGTTCTCGGCTGTCAAATGCCACCCGTCAGGTGGGGGGTACTGTTACGAACCCCAGGAATAATCCTCAGCCATGCCCACTCACACACACCCACGATCTGACTCACCGGAATTCTAGCACACACTTGATTTCTATTCCCCTCATTACCTACACCTTTATAAGATTCTCCTCCCCACATACTAGTCGCAAAGTATTGCTCCTATGTGATGTACCGAGTGTTTCCTCATCCTCTGTGTTTTCCTGGTTACTGACTCCTGCCTGCTTTCTAAACATCATCTCCTGCCTGACCCTCGGACACCTCCTGAACGCTACCCCGTGCATCGACCCTGGACCGACCCGACCATGCTTACCTGTCTGACTGCACATATTAATTTGGTTGCTAAAATAAAACCTCTGCAACTGGATCTTCTTCTACGTGTGTGCATTCGTTACAATGGGAAACATGAAATGAGCTTGACATCTGTTTTAAGTGCAAAACCTGAAGCTTTTTCCAATTTTTCCAATCTGTATGGCTAATAATTATGTACAACTTAATGAGAGTAAATCAGAAGTTATTTTATTTTGCTCTTCTGACTTGACCAAAGACTACATTGGAAAATTGGGTCACATTGTATCCTATGTCAAACCAAAGGTTAAAAAAAAAAAAAAAAAAAACTCCAGTTTGATAAGCATATCTCCACCATAGTCAAACAGTAGCTTTTTTAATCTTTTTTTGCTAAGAGTAAACCATTCTAGCAGGCCTGAAAAAGGTGATTCCTACATCAGTCTCATCTCGTTTGGATTACTGTAATGATCAGAGTATAACGTAATTAAATTCCCTTGTATAACAGGATGAAATGTGTTGTAAAATAGTGGAAAATTGAAGACAGAGACAAAGCTTTTCTATATTTTTGTATTTCTATATAAACTTTGTTTCATACATTGTTTTTCACAGCTTAGGTAATGACAACATGTCACAGAAAGTGCTACTATATTGGTTGTGCAATACAATCAAAAGTGTGCTTGGTTGGTTCAGCTTTCTTATACACCATTCATTTCTTGTCATTTTAGCTATGTAACTTTTGTGTTGTCATTTTACTCTCTAAAAGACTAAAGAGCCAACTGATATTCAGACACTGGTCCTCAAAAGGTATCCTATTATTCTTGCTGACAACCACACAGACTTTGACTTATCAGGCTTGTAAGTAACCTCTTACTTTTTCGAAGATTATCAAAAATACCCATGATGGTATATGGTATTTAGAATTTTCATCATTATCTGATAGTTCCTCTCTTTAATAAACCTCGTGAGCATAATTTTAAGCAACTAGAATTTCCTGAACAAAATGCAGAGTGATTGTTCATCTTAAGCTTCTTGCTAGGCTAAGGTGTTGCTTGGCAGTTGCTATGCTATAAGAGTTGGTTGCTAAGGTGTTGCTAGGAGGTTACCAAGTTGTACAGGGTGTTTACTGACCAGTTTTTAGGAGGTTTCCAAGTGGTTGCTAGGTGTTGTTTAAAATGAATATCTATTGAAGGAACGAGGGATGAAAAAATGCAGATCAGTATGCTTTTAGATTAGAGTTTTAGGACCTGCACCATTTGGTGGCTGTCAGGCAAAGGAAATAATATGGCTTGGGTGTGGGTGAAAATGAATGGGACTCTACAAAAGGAACAAGGGATGAAAAAAATGACCCATAGAGAAGTGTGGGTCAGTATGGCTGTGGATTAAAAGACCTGCCCTGAGTGAGTATATGCAGTTAGGTGGCTGTTGGGCAAAGGAAATAATTCGGTGGGGAAAAAATGAATGGGTCTCTATAGGAGGAAAGAGGTATGAAAAAATTACAAACAGATGACTACAGGTCAGAACAACATTGAAATTGTGCTTAGGGGCCTGCACTGAGATGCATGGTATCTTGCAGTCAAGCACGTGCAGTAGATTGTGCAGTAGATCGGCTTGCAGTGCAGTGCAGTAGATCAGCTTGCAACTTTTGTATCCCATTCATTCCTATGGAAAAAAATATATATAGAATTTAACAAAGATTGTGCAGTCCCCCAGGGGGCTGTGGTTTCCGATAGAGAGTACACTGTGTGCAAATTGGCTGCTGCTTCTCATCGGGGTGTGAGTGATAGTAAAAGTTGAACTGTCTGTAAAGCGTCCTTGAGTCTGAGAAAGGCGCCATATAAATGTAACTAATAATAATAATAATATGAAAACCGTATGTTGGATCAAAAAGTAAGCACAACATTCCCATACAGAATATACTGGAGTTGGGACAAAATCTGCAGATCAAGATAGCAGTGAAAATCTGGCAGAAAAATAATAGGAAAATTTAGAACAATTATAGAAATTGGATAACAATAGTGATGCACATTGTAAAATATTGGATAACAATATTGCACAATGCACAAATGCTAAGAAGAATAAGATAAAATTACACTGGTAAAATTTGTCCATCCAGTTTATGTAAGATTTTATGATGTTTCAGGTCCAATGTCCACTATCTCCCAGCACCCCAATACAGTGAGGCTGGATAGGGTTTTTTTTGTTTGTTTGTTTGTTTGTTTGTTTGTTTTACCCAAACCATTAAAAAATGTACACAAAGAAAATTTCATAGCAACACCTCTTTCCAAGCTCTTTTGGGCTATCTGCCTGTTTAATCTACTCCATCAGTCATAACCAATTCACATGTGTCTGACTCTCTGGAGATTAGGCTGCATTACTTAACATCATTGGTGGCTAATTAATGAAAAATGTCATGATTGTGCTATCATGTTTTTAGGACTCTGATGACTCATTCCACCACCTTTACATTGGGATCTTCCTCACTGAGCATGAAGGTGCTGCGCACTCATTGTCCATCCGTCTCTGTCCAGCCTTACCAAGAGTTAAGGGCAATGGTAGTTCAGTGGTTAAGGAACATGACTAGTAATCAGAAGGTTGCCAGTTCAAGCCAGGTTGCCACTGTTGGCACCTGAGCATGGCCCTTAACCCTCCAGTTGTGTTCAGTCAGAATTGTAAGTCACCTTATGCTTAAAAGCATAAGATAAATGCTGTAAATGATAATCAGCTCTGAGGGAATCATGACAACATTCAAGACCTGCCAAAAGCTATGTGTGTTCTGTCTGGACTTACGTAAGCAAGTATCCCAAGCCTATAAAGAACACATTCCAGTTCATCAGGTATTTCTCACATTAGGCCACAGTGAACTAAGACCCAGATTGCAAACATTAAAAGCCAGCTTGCACTGTAAAGAAAAGCTGTTAAGTCTACCTTTTTGGGTTTAATTTCTGGGGTTTTTTGTTCACTACAGCCTCATGTCTCTATATTCACCATATTGTTATTGTCACCTCTTTGACCCTAATAGCCACTTCAGGCCATGGCAAGTTTGATAAAATACGACACAGATGTCTTGCATGGTTTCAATCCCTTTTGTCACCAATGATACAAAAGAAATGTTGAACAGGTGCTGGTCATTTTGTATTATGTAAGAACTGATTTAAGTTTAATGAGGGATAGGAATGTCCAGCCACTTGGGTTCTACTGTACAAGACGTAGAACTTTATTCTTAGGACTGCATATTAGTGCTTAGGTGAAGTTTTAGAAGTTTTGGTAGTGAAGTTGAAGTTTTAAAGGTTCATATAAAGTTTTAATATATGTCTTCATGTGTCCAGTCATTCACAAGGATGTAGCAGATATTTCTGAATGCCGTGCATACATATTCCTTCTCCAAACAATTTGGAATTGTTACCAAGCAGTTTTGATGCCTATTTTACTTGCCTTTTGGTCGACAGGATTGTTATTGGTGTAGTAATACATTTGAAGTGTTATTTTGCAATGTTTTGTCAAGAAAATACATTGGAACATTGAAATATATTGTTTAATTTCTTCCCTTCCACTGTTCTTGAAACATAATGTATTTAATACAGAAATCGCAAAATCAAAAACATAATTAAAATAAAGCATTACTTATAAAAACAATGTATTATATTACTTATAAAACTTATATAAACAATATATTTATTTGTTATACATTTTCTTTATTTACCATAAAACAGTTATTTTATACAATTAAGACCTCAGAAAAGAGTTAATTTATGTGAAATAATGATTTTGAATCAAGACTACTAATGTAAACTTGATTTGTCTACTGCATCTAACTGAGGTTCTATTTAATACAACTTGACCTGTTTAGTTTCACTTTGTGTAAAAATTGAAATAGTTTAAGGCAAGGAGTTTCCATGCAATTTTCTAGTTAATTCAACTAATTCAAGAGTTTAAGTCTTGCATGAGTTAGGACTGGTTTTGGTTTCAATTTTTTTGCCATTTCCAGTTGCTGTGTTTGATCTTTGATAAGCACAGTAGCAAGTCCACGTGAGTTCACACAGAAGATACAGGTGTGAGTTTGCTCTTCAGGTTTCTTGATATAAGATTGCGTTACATCTGTCTCCCCTTCAAAAACAGCAACAAAAGCTACAGGATCTGCAACCAAAACTGTTACAGGATCTGCAGCCTTCTTTGGATTACATTTAACACATTCAATGTTACTGTTAATAATTTTATAGAAGCAATACACTGTATATGTAGCCAGAATTAGTTCCATTCTGTACCAAACATCATTGTTGCATTTTGTCAACTTCAGTTCATAAACACATTAACACAATAATAATATATGTGAGTAGCATACTCCCAACTGGTCTGTCATATTAACATCAGGTTTTGCTGATGTTGCACTGGAGGTTATTTTGAAGTGTACATTGGGGGACACCTATAAGAATTCTTCCAAATGTCTGTTGCATGTGTATAGATATTAACTGCAATGTGGACATCAGATTTCAGCATAATTGAATTAACTGAATATTGTAATGCTACATTTCTCAATTTAAGGAGAACTCTTCAAATATCATTTACCTTACAAGCATGTAGTCCTATAGACAACATGGCCCTCTTATCCTAGATAAAACTAAGGTGTAACATTTTTTACAATTTGTATATCTCATTATTTTTGTGTAACACAAACAGCACTTGCGATATCTGTTTTGCAACTCCCATTGTTTTCCACTCTTAGCTTTTAGCCCTTTAATCAGTGGGTTTATTTCTGTCCAAAACATTCAGAAATGTACTGCATTGTTTATTTCCACATCTGGTGAACTAATGCTGGATCCTTTTTTTCCACACTCACTCCACATACTCATAAACAGATGATTTAACCATTATTTACAGTGGGCAGTAACAATGGGCACTATTGGACAGATTTAAACAGACACTTCAAGAGTTTGAATTTGAATTAATTTGAACAAATCTGAACTAGTAAAAAATAAATTTTCACATGTACAAGTTACATTTTTGATCTCAAGAATTGAATTCCTACATGTATAAATTTAATTTCTGATATCAAGAATTGAATTCATTATGGAGATGTTTTAGCTTTTAGTCCTATGTTTCTTCATTACATTATTTATATCAATAATTCAAATTTTACTAGTGGAAATTAAATTTTCACATATGTAAACTGAATTAATATCAAGAAAAATAGGAATAAAAGTTAAAATGGCCCTCATTACAAAAGTGTCTTTCCACTCATTTGTTTATTTATTTTACTCTAATAAACTTCTGATTTTGCACATGTCAAAATTATATTTCTGATTTGAATGATTATATCAGAAATTGGATTTTTAATATCAAAACTATAATTTTCACATGTCAAACTTTTTTATAGCAGGAGTTGAGGCAGTAAACAAACTGAAATCAATCTGATGACCTTTACTCCCTATACAGAGTTCTGTATTAACCAATACAATTCTATCACCAGCATTCTATAACAAGAGGCATTTAAATCTTAAAATTAGATCTTAAAAGTATAATATATTTAAAGATGTATTTATAAATGACAGAGGAAGAGAGGATGAGAGAGTTATAGGATAAGAACCAGTAAGGGAAACCCTAGCCAAGAAGACAAAATTTCAAATGAAGTTTGGGCTTCACTAGTTGAACATGTCATCAACAATGAGTATGAGGTAATGTCCAGTTTTCCCCTCTTGCTGTTGTAAGTTCCAGTAATCACCCTGTTATAGGATGCCACTGGCAGCTACAGGATTCTGTTATAGGAGCACAAGGTTACCAGATAAATGTCTGTCTGTCTGTCTGTCTGTCTGTCTGCTTGTTTGTTTGTTTGTTTGTTTGTTTTAAGTGGTTTGTTTGTTTGTTTGCTTTTTTCATGCTACCTTGATGTTAGGATGCTATCTCCCTCATGGCCAGTATTTATACATGTCCTTAGACTAAACATTTATGCAATGACTATACATAGTACAATTAATTCAAACTGTCTGAAATATAGTGAATTCATAACACATACACAAATAATTTGATCAAATTATTTACATGCATTATGTTTATAGTCTCCACTCAATGAATGCAGTAAAAAATAATAAAATATACACTGTAAAAATATAATTTTCCAATTTGGTGTATTGTAAAAAAAAGTTTGTTGTAGAAATTCATTTGCTAAGTCCAGCATTTTTGTGTGAACACTTAATTTTGAAGAAAATGTTTTTAAGTCAATCTTTAATTTTGCCTACAATGTACAGATATCTAAAAATATACAAAATGTGTGTAAGGTTTTGAGAAATGCTTTGAGCATCAAGTCACAGCAAAGAAACTCAACAGTTAACTATTCATATTCTTTGTAAATGACTGCTTATATGTGCAACATGATGTAGGCCTGATGGATGACTTCAAAAAGTCACACAATTTGTTAATGCAAACTTAGTGAATGACCTGCTTTGATTTTATCTGTAAGGATAAAATGTATCTCTATCAGCATGCCTTTCCATCAGGCTGCCCCTCTACCCTTGGTAACTAGGCAACAAGGGCACATCTTGACATCCTGTCCTCCTCTGTTGCCAGAAGACTCAAACTAGGAAAAGAGTTTGTTTTCCAGCAGGACAGTGGTTCCAGGAAACAAGCAGGTGTCACTGAGAGGCCCATTCAGAGTCCTGACCTTAATCCCATCAAAAAAACAGGTCTCCTACTCATCTGTCACCATTCAACTAATTACACAGTGCCATCAGCTTTGGAAGGATAAAAAAAGAGGTTGATCAGCATCTGATTGTCCTTGGGAGGTGAATGTTTTAAAAAAATATGATATGAAACCATTTTTTTCCCATTGTTGTTTCATTTATTTTCATGAAGGATTCTATGAAAAAAGGTACGGTTCTCAAATGAGACTTTTCTAATTTCATATATCCAGCTCTTAAAAGTGAAGAATGTCGAAGGTACTTAATAGAGTCATTTTAAGGTTCAGCAAAGAACACAAGGTGTTCTCTAAGGAGAGGTCAGTATATGAAACCTACTTCCCCCACCCCCACCACCCTTCTGAGCAGTGAGTGTTAAGGCACGGGGCAGTCTAACAGGTGTCCTTACTACGATTTTCATTATGAATTATTTAGCTGGTGCTTCCAGCTAAAATGGAGGTCCTCACTCCTTTAATAATGGAGCACATTTTTACCACATAGTGTGTGTGTGTGTGTGTTGGGGGAGGGGTCAATTATTTAAAAGCAATATAGAGCTTGGCAAGGGGTTAATAGAACTTTAGCTGGCAGTGAAGTGCAGGGTGGGTGGATTGATGACACTGCTGGGTGTGGAGGTGAGGGGTGGTGCAGAGGAGGCAGAGAGAGACAGAGAACAGCGGCCTTGGCTGAGATAGCAGGGAGAGTGTCGGGGGTGGTCCATAAAGAGAGACTGAGCAGAAAGAGCAGAGTGGTGCAGCCAAACCACTGGAACTGAAAGGTTTGGAGGGTGTTATCGGCAGCTTCCTCTCACAGCACCCTGCTGATCTCCGTCAGAGCTCCCTGAGCACTGAGGATCTCACACATCGGGCACTGCCTGTCATCAATATGAGCACACTCCTACTGTAACCTGGTAATTAGAGGTTTATCAGCTCTCTGCTTGTTAAAAAATAAACAGACAAGCACCTATACACACACACACACACACATTCAGGAATGAACACAATTATATTAAAACACACTAATTCTAGATTCTTTGCATCTGTTTCGAGATTTTGTCCTTATCCTGTATTTGATGCTTTCTGTGTGCTTCCCCAATAACTGCCCTGAGAGCAAAGGCTGAACCAACATTTATCCAGATATGTGTCCATAAATGCAAAATCTTTCATCCATTCTAGCCTGCAGGCACAGTCAGTGGGAATTATTCTGTCCCTCTAATCTTTCATTCCTAAATGATCTTCTGATCTCCTCCATTCATTATGCAATATACAGAGGACAGAATTTAACTATCCATGTCTATTAATGTGAACATTACACATTAAACGACCTCATTAACGTTAATTAAATTAAAGACAGTCTATATATGGGAATGATTCATTCATGTTTTTGAGTGTAAAAAGTTTCAAACTCTCCCTCACATAATGGCTAAATAAATAATAAATCATGTTTTACCATTTTTATTGTTGAAAATGTCGACAGCTGACAGCTTTTTATTATTCGCGCTTGGACCACAGTAATTTTAACACAAGCCAGGTCAGCTGGAAGCATACATTCAAAAAGAAGAGAGTAGTTTTTTGTATTGTTTTGTTTTGGTTTGGTTTGGGTTTTTTGTTTTTTTTCCATGAGAGCAGTTTAGCCAGGCTTTTCTTAAAGTTATTTTTGTTGTCACTGCATGGTGATAGGAAGACAGCATTTGATCAGATACTGATATGGGACAGGAATTGTTTGGACCTGCAATCCTGCAGCTCCCCCTAGAGACAGGTATCTATGTTACAGGACAAAGACTACAGGCAAGGCCTTCCTAACTGTGGCTATGAAAAGCTGAGGCAAGTGACATCAACACTTATGAAGTAGCATTGCGTCTCTGTCAGAGATCTTCCAAAATCAATCCACAAGGTCTGTGACAGAGTGGTGCTCACCAGTCATTAATGCGTTACATAATTAGCCATTCACAATCTAAAATAACATCGATAGCTTTGTTCCCAATGCGATTATTCATACTTTACAATGACAAATTGCTCCAGAATGTGGGTGTCAGCTGTAAAATAAAATGGCAACACTCAGACTTGTAAAGTGGTTGTTCTTAGGTAACCGCTTTGCCTAAAACAGGTCTCGCAGTACAGACAAGTCCCTCGCACAAAGATCAAAGCCTTCCAATCTGCTGGAAGCTACATTCAGAATACATCTTCTTCACAGTAGTTGTTAGACTCCCTTTGACACTGGAGAGCTCACACTTCAGCACAAGTGAGCCTGTTGTTTTTGGGCTGGCTCACCTGTTCTTCTGTAAAAGTGCTTATAAAGAAGAAAAGGGTTTTTTTTCCTACTTTCTTTCTTCTATCTGAGAACTTTTTTTTTTACTTTTTTATTTTTTAATCTTTGGTTGCGGGTTGTTTTTTTACTTCCTCCCTGACATTTTTCTGGAAGCTTTGATTAAAAGGCACCAAGGAGCCTTTAAAGGCCAATACAGAGAGAGGCATGATATTGCAGCCAACTGTTAGAGGAGGAACAGAAAAGCGAACAAAATATTTCCGGAAAATCTACTCCAGAAGGTTCATGAAGCCATGTGCATCATTTGTGTGTGTGTGTGTGTGTGTGTGTGTGTGTGTGTGTGTGTGTGTGTGTGTGTGTGTGTGTGTGTGTGTGTGTGTGTGTGTGTGTGTGTGTGTGTGTGTGCACGTGTGCATGCGTGTGCACGTGCGTGTGTGTGTGAACTACTATGTTTATAAAAAGCAGTAATTAATATAACTACTCAAAAATGAGTTCAACCCGAGTCCTCAGCTCATAGCTGAATGTCAGAATTCTCTGTTTCCCCATTTCTCCCGTAAAATGAGATCAAGGGAGTTGAAACAGTCTGGCATTAGTTTACTTTTAATGAATGACTCCAGTTATTACACAAGTGGCCTGTATCTATTTCCAGCAAAAGGACTTTTCAACTGCACTGTGGATCATATGCCCACATATGCGTTTAACCATGAATTACACATAGCTAATTCAAATAAATACAGTCAATCCAATTCAAATAGGATCATTTCAAAAAGCAAGATGAATAAACAGGGCCATATGAGGAAATATAAAGAACATTAGATGCGTGTGTGTGTGTGTGTGTGTGTGTGTGTGTGTGTGTGTGTGTGTGTGTGTGTGTGTGTGTGTGTGTGTGTTACGCTGGTGATGGAGAGTGAAGGGTAGGAGAGGAGGTTGCTCACAAGAGGAAAGATATGGGGGGGGGTGTATGAGACAGTCAGAGCACAGAACATGGAAAAAAATAAGAGCAAAGAGAAAGAAATAAGGGAAGATAAAGCTGGAAAAAATGGAGGACGGCTGTATCCTGTCTCCCTCGGCAGAATAATTTGCCAACAACTTGTTCATAACAGAGGGTGCAGAGTATGTGATATGACAGGCGACTAGTATAGTTCTGCTATCTCTCACATAGTTGCGTGACCCTGACCCTCGATCCCGATTATGGGGAGCCAGTGAGTCTCAGAGAGCTGGCCACACTTCACAGAGTGAGTGAATTAGGCAACTCATCCCACAGCAGTGCTCTGCAACAGTACAGCACCAGCCTGAGAGAGAAGAGAGAGAGAGGGTAACATTATTTGTAGTAACATGCCAATTCAAGACTGGTAAGTACGCATTTCGCCTGGGCCAGGCAAGGCTGCCGTGTGTTTGTTTTTGTTGGAGCAGTGCAGGACCAACCACTCACCTGAGGGCACTAAAATCAAAATCACTCACCAAATTAAAAATATATTTACAAAGTTTTGTACCTGTAGTTCATCACCTTTTAATAACGCCCACATAAGTTTTTTTCTAAGGAATACCAGAGGATGTTGATGTATGAGGTTACCCTTGCACAGGTCTGCAGAATATAGTCAGTATGATCCCACAGGTTTTTTTATGAAGGACACGAAAAGCTTTGCTGACTAGAGTGCTGTGTTGAGAACCTGAACGACTTTAATCCCCTTTCCACCAGCCAGAGACGCAGCCATGTTTGTTCATACGGCTCTCTTCCTGAATGGATAGTCAGTGTTGTGGCCATGAACCTTCTTCTCCACTGTGTTCACTGTTCTCAGTCTGCCATTAATTATGACAAAGTGTGACAGCAGTTTGCTGTGACACTGTGTCGATGAGCTGTCACTAGTGGAGTCTGGATTTGGGACTGTTTGACTTTGGACAGAGCTCACCATCTGCTGCTCTCTTTGGCCAGAGTGGAGCAGTGTGAGGGTAGGCCTAGTGGATCTTCCAGGTGAGATGTATGGATATATGCCCTCAGATGCCACTGTCAGCACTTGCAACATAGATCCTCTTTACCTGGAGCCATGTCACACCTGTCAGAAAAGAAGAGCAACACCTGCCTGTCCAATCAGTGATCACTTACAGCTAACACATTCTGTGTGTGTGTTTGTCCACACTGTGTGTCTCCTCTGAGGAACTGCCTGAAAGAAAGGAAAGAGAATGAAATATGTCTTTGGATTTGGCGAGAGGAGGGAGGTATAAATCAAACTAGGACTAAGTCAGGGCTCAGGCGAACTCAAGGGAGCAGTCAGACTCCCCTTTCCGCTAAGGGCACCATGAGTCAGGTAGCACGAACTGCATTATCTCATCTTCTTATCAGCTTTAATGGAAACAAGACTTAATGGCTAGTCTGTAGAGGAAATGTCCTTTGAGATGGGTCAGATTCTCTGAAATGCATGTGTGTTGTCTTCACAAGCATGTGTGTGTGTGTGTGTGTGTGTGTGTGTGTGTGTGTGTGTGTGTGTGTGTGTGTGTGTGTGTGTGTGTGTGTGTGTGTGTGTGTGTGTGTGTAAGTTGACTAGCCAAATGTGTGGAGCTTTGCTGTGACTAGATGCTGCATTCTAAAAAATCCTGCCATCAAAACCAATATGCTGTCATATTTTCCCTATATAGGCCCTCTTTCTCTCCTGGGCATACTATACACATATCTATACTTACAGAGAGAGCCAGGCTTACTTGAAAACCTGCATGTTTTTTTTCCCCCTTTTATTATTGTTATTCTAAATATTTAGAAAAAATAGTGTTACAAATGTATAATTTGCCCGGAAATATATGGATGTTCTATCAAAGGCTCTGTGATCTGTGTAAAATGTTTGCTTCTGTAACTGCAACTAGAACCTGCTACATTCAGTTCTGAATGTCCTGAGGATGTTGAAAATGTCACTTGGTCCACAGGTGTAATCATATCATTATTACCATGTGAGCTGGGGCTGCTGTCCATGTAGATCCTCATCAGCTGGGAGCAGACTGTCCTGTACAGAGGTCTGCTGGACAGCAAGAGAACGAGAAGTGTTGAGGGTCTTGGAGAGTGGGAGGTGTTGACTGAGATCCATAATCTCCATTCACCAAAGGCCAGCAAGGGGACAGCTCAGGGAGAGAGCGATGAGTGAGAAGGAGTCGGGGAGAAAATAAATAAATAATGAGGGGGAATGAAAGCAAAAGAAAACAGTGACAGAGGGGTGAAGGCTTCCCTTTTCATGGCCAACTTCAAACAGAAGGATGCTGAGGAGATCTATTGTATGAAGGAAAACAAAGGCAAAAAAAAAAAGCGAGGGGGATTAGCATTTTGGGTACATGAAACACAGAACAGATGTAAAGAGTGTGAGTGGCTTTCCTATTTAATGTGGATTTTTGGGGACTTTTGTGAACAACAAAGATGAATAAAAATACAGAAGTGGCACTTTAAAATCGATCTAAAAATGACTAACAAATTTACAAAGTGGAATTTTAATATTTTAAAGCTGCATGTGTTTGCAAAACTTTTAGTTCCTTTCAAATTATTATGAAATGAAGATTTTTCAAACAACATTAATAATCAGGTAGTTTATCATTTTTTCTAGCTGATCATTATTTTAAGTTACCAAAGCTTATGGAGCTTTAGCCTTTAATGATGCAAAATTAAATTTAATGAGCAGTGATTGGCTGTTAGTTCTAGGGCAGCAGTGCTGGCTTACAACCACGAGACTGGTCTCAGCAGGCAGTCCATCCATAAGATTTACATGGTCATAAATATTTTATACAGCTGTACATTATGTACCATTTTGTGTAAATTATTGATTACTCATTACATATACAATATTCATCCTGATGACATTTTGAACTCAAGACCCTCTCAAGGCCTTTCGGCACTAAGGGTGTGAATATATTGATAAGTAAGCGGTGGCCACACTCAAACGCTGGCAGGTACAAATAAGATCAAAGTCTTCATGCTATAAAGAGCTCTCCACCTACTGCTTTATATATATATATATATATATATATATATATATATATATATATATATATATATATATATATATATATATATATATATATATATATATTTTTTTTTTTTTTTTTTTTTTTTTTTTTTTTTTTAACTCTGAATCTTCCACAGTAAATAAATATGGGGAGCTAGACAAACTTATATGCAAAACTAACTTCAAAATGTTAGTAATAGACAATTTAGGATTCACAATTTCATTCTAATAAAGAGATGTATTATTTTTGAATGTCTGTGTTTTTATTCAATTTGTTTGATATTTTCTTTTTTCGTTCTGTCTTTTTTAGCATAAACCTGTATTTATGTGCAGTTTTCATAATTAGCTAAGTACAAGGCTATAAATATAGAAATATTGTTCAATTTTACTGTTGTTACATTGTTTACATTCTGTCTAAACATTTTTCCAGACTACATTAATTAAATCTGCTATCATGATGAACAACTTGCCTAATGCGAACTACTCCCTGGCGTTTGCATGCTTACACAAAGAGCTTTAGCGAGAGCATAAGCCTCTGTATTGCAGAGTGAGGGGTTTTAGTGTTGTCATATCAGGATCATTATTTAAGCACTAAAGCACCACTGCGTTGAACATTACATTCCACAGCTCCTTAATGATATTTACAAGTCTTCTTCGACGTGTGTGTGTGTGTGTGTGTGTGTGTGTGTGTGTGTGTGTGTGTGTGTGTGTGTGTGTTATATTTGCTTCAGAGAGCAAGGTTAATGGCATAAAGAACATAGAAAATAAATACTGAATTTACACTGATATACAAATACTGAAGGATTTTACACTTTGTGAAATTAAGTAATTTCAGTTCATTTTTTATAAGGTAAGCAATTCATTTTACAATGCTGGAGTAAAATGGCAGAGACCTGGCTGTAATTCATTTCCTTATTTGCTCTGTGATCTGGAATATGCAGATTGCAGAACTGATGTTGTGTTTGATGCACTGGAAACTGATGGAAAAACAATATTAGAGCCATTCAGAACTATTGTTATATGCTGTATCTACTTAAGACACAGGCTGGGAATATTTAGGCACATTATAAATTAATAATAATTGCAACAAACAGCTAATAAAGTTACCAAATGAGTAGTTTAAAGTAGCCTTCTAATTTTAGAGCATTTATGGAGCTAAATAAAGGCTTATTTGGAGAAATTGAAAATGTATTCTTTTGACTAATTCCACTGCTCAAGGTTGGGAAGTGGAGCAAGCAGAGAGCTCCTCTCTGCATGTGCTAGAACAGGGGAATGAAACGGGACAGTGTGAAAAAATGCCTCTGATGTGTACAGCATCCCAGTGGCTCAGTGTGCTGTCTTGCTCAGTAAAGGATTTTAATTGTGAGGTAAGAGAGAGATTATGTCTGGGCTGGATGAAAAACAGCCATTCGTCCTCTCCCTCCTCCTTGTGTCCGGCTCAAGCTTTCTTTTCAGTCTGCGGTGTCTGTCCCCACCGCAAACACTCCACACAATTTAAAGGCTGTCGAACCCGGCCTCCAGCCCTGCAAACCCTCGCAGTGAAACCGAACATCCGTGAGCTGGGAGGGAAGGTCCATGGCCAAAGTTTCCAGGGGGGATTCAGAGCTGCTCCGGTTCGTGGGATTTGCACCACACTCGGGCAGAGGGGAGACGTCCGGGCCACCTGCCACCCCAGGAAAACTAAACACTTGAGTACACTGGAGATGTTGGGAAAGTGGGAATTATCCATTTGCACATTCCTGACGTCTGTGTGAACATGCTTAGAGTCTGACCACCCGTTCACTTTTCAAGCTGTAGAAAATGTGTAGAGCCAACAAATCAAGATTCACTGACAGAGCAAAGAGAAAACAATAATAAAAGTGGTTGAAATTCACGAATGCCTTATCTCTCTGTCTTTCTCTTGTTTTTTTTTTTTTTGTTTTTTTTTAAGCTGGTGGGGTCTGCAGGGGAGAGGAGAAGAGCTAGTCTGGAAGCCTTGTGTCTAGAGATTGATGGTGTGAGCCTGCACAGTGTAAAGTCTGTGTGCTTTTTATTTCTCTCTTTCTCTCTCTATCTCTTTCTTTCTCCAAGCTCTTTTATAAACACGCACTGTCCTGCTCTGCAGATGACGTGGAGATGAGGCCAGGACCCCTGAGTGTTTATTGAAGCCTGAGCTGTTTGAAGATCCGTTTTCTTTCCTCCTTCCCCTGTGTGTAGCTTCTCCTCAACAGCAAACCCTCTTTAGTTTGCTTAGTGTGAAGATGTGGGTGGGGCCAGGAGGATGTGTGTATGTTGCAGTGGGTGGGGCCAGAAAGGGGTGGGTCAATACTGAGCTCTAAATCTGACCATGTTGTTTTACTCACCTTTGTGTTTGGTTGCCATGGCAATTGAGTTCTTGTTTACCGGGCTCCATACATGCACATTAGTAAGAACGTGCATGATTTACTGTGGCTCATTCAGGGATGGCTGGACAGCAGCCAGAGCCAGAAAGCTCTCGGCACATCCAGCCATGCCTTGGGGCTGATATGCTGTGCTGAATGAACTGCAAGGCAAGTCACATCTGGTGCACACAGAACAGCAAAAGGGGGCCTGTACAGCATGTATGTGAGCAGCAGGGGTAAGAGAACACAGTAATGAGGGCATGTACCGCTTGCTTCTGAGAAACTGGGATAACAGAGTTCAGTAATGAGGGTTTGCATGGCATGCGTCTGAGCAGCAGGGGTAACAGAACATATCGTGCCAACTTCATGAGTCAACTTACAGCACAAAGGGGCTCGATCAATAATGTCAGCATATAAAAAAAGTGGAAAATGGAAAAGTGTGTGTATGTGTTGTATGAGGTGTAGGATTTCAGAGACATGATGTCCAAGTGAGTTTAAGAAATGCAGACTAATGCAGTGAGATGTATATGGAGTTAATATGGAATAGAAGCTAACTGATCAACATACTATACAATAAGGCTGTTGATTATATTGGAGGCTCATGTTGGTTTAAATAATGAATGTAATCATTTTTGGCCTTATGTACTTTTTGTTTGCTTTTAAAAAGGAAGGCGTTTAGCATTTTCTGTTGAGAAAATCAAAAAAGGCTGAAGAAAGTAATCTGGCATTTTAAGTCAAGGTACAGAAAGTTCAGAATCAATCAGAAAGAGAAAGATTTAACAAGGAAATTACAAATCTAGGATTCCAATAATGTTTGTGCAGACAATATAATGTTTGACAACGTTAAAGTCAAATGCTTTTCTAGTGTTATTGGACTTCAGAAGATGGTGAAAATGACTAGAATGCCAGTACCTTAACCACCACTCTGCATATACATGCAAAGAAAGGGAGAGTTCTGATCATCAAAGGATCCAAACTCTCTATATGTTTTTCAGTGTGCCACATCACACTCCATATCTAGCACTAACCATATGTGCTTTTTTTCTCTTCAGCACGTGTGAAACAAAGCCTTATACTCCATCTCCCTACCACCCCACAACTTCACCCTTCCACCACTCCAGCTCGCCTTTGATGGGATTAGCATTTTGCTGACGTCACCCGGCGTGCTCCACAAGAAAGTTCAGAGCTCTTTTAAAGTCTGTTCTGAGAGATTTTGAGTTGGCTCCAGTTTCTGCAGAGCCCTCATGTATCCTGGTTTAACACAGCCTAGAGACAAAACAGCAGCAATCAGCAGAACAAACACACCATGGAGAGCAGCAGAACCTCGGCCCTTCGGCTTCTCACCACCCCAGGACAGTGAAACTGTGTGTGTGTGCATGTGTGCATGCGTGTGTGTGTGAGAGAGAGAGAGAGAGAGAGAGAGAGAGAGAGAGAGAGAGAGAGAGAGAGAGAGAGAGAGAGAGAGGTCTAATCATGAACACACTGTCTGGATTCTCCCTCTAAATACCTCAGTGGTTGCTCTCATTCCCACAAGGCCGAGGGTCACCTGTCCATCAGCAGCTGAAATATGGCCACTTATGTTGGCCATTTTCTCATCTGCTGGTGCCACTGGTCAGGAGCACTGAGGGACATCACATGCAAACATGGACACATCATTTACTGTAAATCCTTGGCTTTCCTCTCTTTATTCTATAACTAGTGAAGTAATTAATCCACTTCTAATGAAGACATAAAGATAAGCCTTAGGGTGTAGTCCCTAGATTCGAAGTTAGTTAAATCAATGGTGCTGACCCCCACGCAAAGTACTGCTTTTTTCTGTGCTTTTTCTGTAGCTTACAAGGCATCATTCAGTTCAATTCACTAGTACAATAGCTGTGCTACTTTAATTGTATTTAACCTAAATCAGGATTAAGGTGAGCTATCATCAGTTTCTTTGTAAACGTCTTTAATGTCAGGTTAAGTCAAGTGATAAAATGTCTGTACATAATAAATTTATCATTATGACAATGAACCCCCAAAACTTTGGCTATCATTTCAACACTATTGCATCATTAACCAGGCCAAAAAGTGAACTTTCAGTTTAGTGTTCTCGCCGTATTCAGCTCAGCAGTTCATCATCATTGCCCTGATAGACTCACTCAGGTGTGCCAATGAAGAGAGAGCTCTACACTGTGCAAAGCTGTGGCCCACCAGGAATGAGAAAGACGAACGTTGCCCCATAGAGTCATAGGTCAGAGATGAAGGTCAACTGTGTGTATGTGTGTTTAAAGCCTGGCTGGTCTGTGGGGGAGGACTGATGGAGCTCTGGAGTTTGTACGCTGCTGGGACCCAATGAACATCTCTCAATGTCATCCAGACTGTCGCTGGCAGCTCTCTGTGTGTTTATGGAGGTGTAATTGTGCCAGAGGTTTGACATCACATGATAAAGGCCAGACAGAAAGGTTTGGGCTGGTATGGGCTAGGTTGTTCAAGGGAACATCTTTATAGTATGTACTCTCTCTATATCTCTCCCTCTGGAGCTCAGTCACACACACAAATACATGCATGTGAGTTTCGGGCAGAACCACTCTTTGTAAAACGTCAAAAGAGCTTCAAGTGATACTGAGGGATTGTTCGGCGGACAGTCCAGGACTGTCCGTGACACTAACGACTTCTTTCCAGTTCTGCCCATAATCTCCACAGTGGCTGAACTAAATAAGAAGATAAAATTGAACAGAATATCTGTAAGAAATTAAATGGAGGATGCTATGTGTATGCTGTCAAGCTGCCAAAGTCTTTTGATATTGATATCTAAAAAGAAAGCTGTTTAAATGATTTCACCATAAGCAACATTAAATATTGCATATTGTAGTAATTGAAAAAATAAACATGAACAAATGACTTCACTTAAAAATGTAATCAAACATTTAAAACAAAGAAATCCAAGAAATCTAGGTTTTACATAGAGAGCAATTAGATGTAACAGCTTTGTTTGTATTCATGCTTTAATTCAGGGTCTGAAGATTGGAAATTTAATGTTTATTTATACTCAGGTTTACTGAAGGCAAGAGTCTGCCCTGGTTCAAGCCATCCACAGTTTGCCCTGGTTCAAGCCATCCACTGGCTGAGTTCTGTAAAAAATACAAGATCCTTCTTTAAAATCTGTTAAACTCTTGTGGAGTTAACATAACATGAAAAACTAAAAACTAATATATATTTTTCTTTGTTGAATATATTCTGCCTTATTAACTTAAAGCAGTACAGTTCTCATATGCTCACTTATTGTGCACAGAAAAGTATTCAGAAGAAATTCTGTCATTCTCGCACAAGATGTGTGCGTGTGTGTGTGTGTATGTGTGTGTGTGTGTGGACCAGCCAGCGTCCCTGTGTCTGCAGTAGGATTTTCAGTTCTCCCTCGGGCCTCATCATCTGAGGCAATGAGTGGCAGCTGCACGAGCTCTGCAGTCTGAGCCATTTGTGCATGCATGCGTGTGTATATGTGTGTGTCCAGGCTTTGTGTGTGGTGGGGGAGGTGTGTGTGTGTGTGTGTGTGTGTGTGTGTGTGTGTGTGTGACTCGCTTTTGCTTTCACTCATCTGTTCTTCAACACAGGTCATTCTGGCACCCCACCCACAGTGTCCACACACACACACACACACACACACACACACACACACACACACACACACATATATACACTCCCACTAGACATTACACTCACCTAAAAAAACACATCACACATCACACACACACACACACACACACACACACACACACACCACAAACATCAAATTCACGACAGATACAACATGCACATTCATCACACAAACCTCACACATGTCCAGTGCCACACATTGCACATACACAAACACATCAGACACGTCACATATAATGCAGGTTTTGCCACACTGTCAGAGAAGTCCAGTAAATATTGGCCCAACATTTTACAACAAATTTCAACATTCTAAACAAACGTCAATTATACAGACATTAGAATATTACGAAAAAGAACAGAAAATCCCAAATAACCATGTGGATCAGACAAAATATTCTGAAACCATTCCAACTATCACACACAGGTGCAGCAAACCAGCTCGAAGTTTGGGTTTTCTGAAGAATGTTTAAACAGTGTGCTCTATGTTTTGCACATGAATATCACTGTTAGAAGAAACATTTATTGGACGGTGGTTGTATTGAAATGTTCTTATTATTCCTTGAAGAGTATGAAAGGTATTGTGGTATGTTTCTATCAGTGGGTTTTTTTGAATTAAGCTTTGTTACTATTGCAGTTGTTGCTTGCTGATAGCCATGTCTTGAGTGGCAGTCAGCCTCTGTGGATGCCATTGCAGCATGTGTATGTTGGCAGCAGATCCAGGCAAAGCTTGGAGAACAACAGTAGCGATGAGGATACTGTGAGAATAACACACACACACACACACACACATACACATGCACAGTGCCAAATTACATAGGTCCTCTAATCTGTTCTAATCCAGGTGTGTGCAATGTGAAAGCCCACTCTGCTTCCAGCAAACAAGCAAACAGTGTCTATGACCTTAGAATATATCAGAACAGACATTTATATGCATTTCTTTTTTTACCTCAATCATGTTTGAAGATCGTTGTGTTCATTGGATCATCAACAGGCAAGTCTCTGTGCTAAATGTCATTCATAGCACACATGTTCTAAACAGCAACCAGGATATCAGAAATGCTTGATATTCCCCACTAAAGATACAGTATGCTTCAGACAGAAAAGCTCTTACACAAAGTTGAACAAAAATGGCTAACATATTTTGCAGTTTCACACATGACAGTGCATGACCAGCCAGAAAATAGGCAGGCGACCACGTTAGCAAAACAAATCAACATCGCATTCGATTTTGCTGGTGGTGTAAAAGTAGTGTTCTCCTAGAGAGCCTCTTCAGTTACTGTGCAATGTAGTCATAGTTACTGGGGGCTGTACTCATAGTTACTGTAGATACAGTACCACAGTTTATGTTAGCAAAACGTGACAACGAGCTCAAACTTTAACGCTACTTTAATTTGTCACTGCCAGAGATAAGCAGATGATAAAATGGGGAATATATCATTATTTAAAAAGTTATATAAAAAAAACATGGAAATAAGAAGGTTTTATGCAGCTCTGCCTCATTTTTGTCTTTTAATCTTTAACTTAAGCTGCTTGAGAAGCAAGAAAAAAAAAAAAACAGCTGCTTTGACTGCACTGTGCCAAAGCCATGGGCACTGCTCTCTTTAACCTGCTCAAATGACGCTATGATAATTAGATCATTATTCCAATGCCATTTTTATGTGGGCCTTCTCATAAAAAAACATAGTGAGAAGCGAACAGTGGCACCAAGAGAAAATTGTTGTGTGCTCTTTATTTTATTATTATTATTATTATTATTATTATTATTATTATTATTATCATTCTTATTCTTCTTCTTCTTATTATTATTATTATTATTATTATTATTAGTTCAATTTTGTTATTCCCCAGCCAACACAAACCTCTATGACATTATGTTTTTCTCTGGGCATACTGAGCGAGCCCAGTCTTTCAGCTTGAATGTAAAAAGTGCCGATGATGCACAACAGGTGTCCTCTTGCACAGATTCCAATAAACAAGGGCCTGCTGACAGTATGAAACATTATTTACAATACACACATTTCACAATAGTAAGAGAGTTTTCATGTCAGCATACAATCCACAGACAATCCAAGCCCACCCGATTCAAAGCCATTTAAAAAGTAAATAAAAAAGAATAAGAAATGTATTATTGTTGGGCTTGATTGTTAGAAAGATTGATAATACACCAAGTAGTTTGTGTTTTGTCAGGATAGAACTGGTATAAAACTAAATTCAGCACTTAAACAAGAAAAACAATCAATGTCACCATTCTGAGAAAGCACATATTTTTTTCCTTACCAAAAATGTTGAACCAGGGAGATAATTCTTAAGCCATTCTAACAATCACACACAGGCACAATACTACATCCACCATTTGGGCTTGTTTGGTCAGTGTGTTCTGGCATATATATATATATAAATTCCCCACTCGCCCTCTACCACAGGACTGGATGCCTGAGAGTCCTGAGTAGTCTCTTAGCTGTTCCCAAGACTGCACTCTTCTGGACCAAGATCTCGGATGTTGTTCTTGGTAATTGTTGGAGCTATTCTTCCGTTTTGGGGGTTTATCCCCAACATCTTTTTTATCTCTTCCTTCAGCCTTTGCTATTTCTCAAGCTTCTCATGTTCATTTTTCCTGATGTGGCTGTCACTTATGATCACCACTATGTATCACTACAGCCATCTTCTGCTGTTTGTCCTCCACTACTATGTTGATTAACCATTATCATCCTGTCTTTATCTGGAAGTCCCACAGGACCTTAGCATGGTCATTTTCCACCAAGTTTGGGGGTATATCCCACTTAGACCTTGGAACATCCAGCCCATACTCAGCAAAGATGTTTCCATATACTATGCCAGCCACTCGGTAATGGTGTTCCATATGCACCCTTGCCTGCGAGCATCTTGCATCTCACTGTGACGTGCTGGATTTTCTCAGGGGCATCTTTGCACAGCTTGCATCTGGAGTCCTGCCTTATCTTGGTGTATTCCTGGATCTTGGTTGTTTCATCCTGGATACACACACTTGTTCTCGGAGCCCTATTTCCGCTTAGTGTACAGTCTCAGAGTGCTGGATTTGGGTTGAAACCCTCCATGCATTGTAAGAGGTTTCCTTGTCTAGTGGCTTCTATCTCCTCCTTAGGCCTGTTTAAAATGCCAGTGGGGTGCCTGATGACTGGCAGAGCATTGGTGTCGATAGCTTGGATCTTCTTTGTCCCATTCATCTGTCTTCTCAGTGAGGCAAGTTGCCTCACTCTTTGTCGGTATTTGGCTGTAGCTGCTTTCCTTGTGGCCTTGTAATGATTCCCATTTGCTTGTGAGATTCCAAGGTACTTGTAGTTGTTCTCAACATCTGTTATATTACCCTTTGGTAGTGTGATCCCCTCTCCTCTAGCCACCTTCCCTCTCCTTGTAACCATACGCCCACACTTATCCAGTCCGAATGATTTTCCGATGTCATTGCTATATATCCTGGTGAGATGGATTAGTGTTATATATAAATCTGAAGAAGATTCCAGGTGATTAACTGCAGTGTACTCTAGTAGGAGACATAGAGATATTCAAAATGGTAGTAAAGTATACAAAGTTTCCAGAGAAGAATGTTTCAAACAGAGGTCCTTCATCAGCTGTATACTTTACTACAATCTTGATATCTATCTATCTATCTATCTATCTATCTATCTATCTAGATAGATAGATAGATAGATAGATAGATAGATAGATAGATAGATAGATAGATAGATAGATAGATAGATAGATAGATATTGAGAAAGAAAAATAGAGAGCTTTTCAACATCTCAAAATATAAACTGACTAAATTAGTACTTATTGTAGAGTATTGTTTATTGATTGATGTTGTTTAAAAAACTCTAGCACTTGTTGTTTATTACACTTATCATTATTTAAGAAAGACCTTATGTGTTTTGTATTCTAGATCATTGGTATATTGGACTCTAACCTGCTGTACTGGCTAGGATGTATTCTATGAGTAAATGACCAAGCACTTTTGTAAGTCCCTCTTGATAAGAGTGTCTGCTAAATGCCATAAATGTAAATGTAAATAAACCCAGGTACCTTGCTTTCTTTGCTGTATCTTTGGCTTATAATAAACATTGCTCATTTTGTTTTGGCCTGTGGAGAGCTCTCTTCATTCAGACACACTACCACTGCCATTCCTTAAAATCAGAGGTCAGAAAATCAGCGCTGGTTTCCAAGTCAAAAGTTCAGGAGCAATTATCTCAAAACCATTTGACAGCTACAGCATATTTTAAAGTTACAGGATGAAAGATTAATAAGCATTTGAAACTGTTCCGGGACTGTTTGGTTTCTGTATAAAGCAATGTTTCCCAACCCATTTCT
This sequence comes from Electrophorus electricus, assembly GCF_041902795.1. Lineage (NCBI taxonomy): Eukaryota > Metazoa > Chordata > Actinopteri > Gymnotiformes > Gymnotidae > Electrophorus > Electrophorus electricus. The sequence continues at coordinate 4,639,142 of NC_137522.1, forward strand.
CAAGAACCTTCAGACAGGCCACATTTTTGCACTGTCCCAGCTCCCAAAACACCTGAAACAAGCAGTCAAATTCGCTGAGTCCATGTTCAGTTATGCTGGGAGCTGGGGGAGAGCAAAAATGTGGTTTGGTGCTGTGGATCCCTGAGGACTGAGCTGGAAAACACTGGTAGATAAAGATACTGAGACATATTCAGCACCCTCCCTTTTTATCTATAGAGTAAGGGTCAAAGGTCATGCAAACTTGAGATTCTTGTCAGAATTATTAACATGTCTTTTAAACGCAAGGCAAGTGAGAGGTGAGTCGACCCAAAAGGTGGAACCTAAGAATTATTTATCAAAGGATGAGACATGGTGAAATCGCCAGTGTAGAATTAACTCTTACAGGTTTAACTCATTTATATTATATAGAGTATAGATTGTTCTGTGAACATTGCAGGAGTTTCATCAGGTGACTTTACTACATTTCTGGCATTCTGATGCTTTAAAGATAGAATCTATGAAAACACGGTGACACTTAAGTTACATAAAGAAATTTCCTTTCCAGGGGAGGTTGATAAAGACTTTAAAGTATTCATAAAGCAGTAAAAACAGGCACGGAGATAGTCCACAGCATTATGGGATGATTAAATACAGTGACATATACTTGCAGTAAAGACTCATTCTGGTGTTTTATAGTGAGATCATTCAGAAGACAGTGGTTGGTAGTTGTAGCTCTATCTATCACATAATAATAATAATAATAATAATAATAATAATAATAATAATAATAATTAAGAGGAGGAGGAGAAAAAGAAGAAATCAAATGCAATTTAAAATCATATGTTTTTCCTCCATGTATGCTCTTTTTCATGATGGCTTTCTTATTTTTGTTGTCTGGGGTAAAAATACTTCTTCTCCTACCAGGCCTTATTCCCTTGCTGTAACTGCACACACTGCCTGGCACACACCTGACCCAGCACTGCACTGCAATAATTCAGGTGCCATATACAGCAGTGGGAAGTACCACCCCACAGCGGCTGGGTCAGGTGTGTGCCGGGCAGTGCCCGCCCAGCCCAGCTCCTTCCCATGAACTCCTAACCCCGCTGTGCGTCGCAGGGATGCCTGGCCCACGTCCAGCCCCTGTACTTTTGCCTCTCCACTCCCATCACTGCTGGCTCCCCCTACATCCCCCATCACTCACCACAACCTCCAGTACGCCAAGCATTCCTGCTGTTTCCCTGAGTGACAGGTTTTAATAACATGTAAAAATAATTCTCTATTATTAAGGGTCTGCTAACGAATTTCTTGGGTCCTTGTCAAGAGCATGAGCTCAGGCCAAGCCAGCGGCTCCTAGGTCTTCATCTCTCTCTTTTTTTTTTTTATTCCTTGTCAGGAAAGAGTAATGATTTGGTGAATATTCACAAGTGCTAGAATACCTTCATTGTTAACAGAGCACTCTGTATCTTAACTGTAGCCATTGGCTCAAGCAGACTCTCCTTAGCAAGTAGCAGATAAACAGAAGCCTTGAGCAGGTCATGTCACAGAGAAAAGATTTGCATGTTGGGAAGAACATGCCTTGGGGCTGGCTGGACATTTCACCCCAAGCGCATGGAATAACGAACACTCTTCTTTAGAAATTTGGCATGTAATTTAATGTTAACTTAGCATTAGCTAACAATACTGGCATTACCACCATGTCTAAGAATGTGTGCTGAGCCGTGATCCCCGCCAATGATAAGGGCCCATCTGCTCAGATCCCCCATGAGGCTTTAAGTGGATCCAGACCCAGGCCGTCACTTGTCCTGTGTGCCGTGAGGCCTGTGGCGGATTAGCCTAGCATCAGCCGGCAGTACTTATTATTGCAGCTTTTCAGGGCTGAGGACGGTCTCTTTCTTCTTCTCTCTAGTTTCCTGGCAGGATTAGAGGCAGTGCATGCTTCTCCGTTAGCTATCAGGATATCTCTGCAGTTGCGCAGACTTTACCATCTCCTCTCTCTCAATCACGTTTTCTTGCTCCCCTTCCCAGGCCTCTCTGTCTGTTAAGTTGAGATATGCATTTTTTTTCTTTCTTTTTTTTTTTGTTTTGGTGGATGAGGTAGATGTTGTGCTTGAGCTTGTGGATCAAATGCTGTAGGGTGGAAGGTGCCAGGGATTCACCCTGTCACTGGTCTGGGTTGCCATAAAACCTTTTCAAAGCCTTTTCTCTTTTTCTTAATCACATCACGCTGGAGGAGAGGTTTACATCAGTTGCCACTCTATTTCCCCTGAACACGAGTGTATGTACCGTGCCAGATCATTTTACCCTCTAAATCAGCTGCTCTGATACATACACATTTGAGTTTGTTATCGAATGGTGGTGAAGAATGAAAACACAGTCCAAAACGTCCAGAGGACCATTACATAAGAGCATAGGTGCTGCAGATGATTAGCCACACACACACGCACACACATATACATGGACTCCACCCTCTTCCTTTTCAGTGTGACGCTAGTATATCAACACAAATCATAAACATGATGGATTGCATCTATATGACAAGTCATAACCCTGAGTGTGCAATGCCAAAATAAGCTCGCCTTGTGGCCAATCAAAAACCCTCAAAAACATAAAAACAGGAGGCTTGCTGACAAGGCATATTAGCAGTGACATGGGAAGAGTGGCATGCAGCCAGCCAGAGGGCTCGTGGGTCTCTGTGACCCAACTCGAAGATCAGAGCTCTCGCTGCTCTGTGGTGTCGTGGTCATCCACCCAGCCCTGTCTGTCACCCACTCAACCCACTAGCCTGACAGTCAGTAAAGTGACTCTAATTACCTTGGACAATGGGCTAAAAGTGGAGTTTTGTTTTTTTTTACTTTCAGAGTGTGTGCGTCTGTGAAAAGGCTGGGTGTTTTTTGCTGTTGCAGGAACGGCAAGGAGTTTTGAGACATGCATGTAGATGTGAGCATGCTTGGCTCCCGCACTTTCAGCTTTGGTCCAAGAAATCGGGTCTGCACCCAATTAGCTGCAGCCTAATCATGTGCCTCCCAGCTCTGGCTCGCGTTAGCCAGAGCAAGGGAGGAGAGAGGAAAAGAAAAGGGGAAAAAAAAAAGTCCAACAGGAACCTGAGCCAGTGGATTGTTCTGTGGGGCGATCTGGCTGGGCAAGTTCAAATAGTCTTAATTCAATCTGCACAGAAAATGCTTGAGGTTGGTTTTGGGAGAGACCACCTTCATCCCAGGCCCTGCTGCTCCACTCTCAATGAGACCTACAGCTGAAGAACTTGCATGATGGCCTGATAGACAAAGACTGCTGTCAAAACATGCTGACTGAAATGCACAGGCGTTGTATCTTTGCACACACACACACACACACACACACACACACAGACAGAGCAGTACACAATTTCTTTTTCTAATTATCAGGTTTATGGTGGCATTTAGACACTGGGCTCTGTTCTGATGGGATCTTTCCAGATTTGCAGTTCATCATGAGGTCATCACTCACTATTCTTCTTTTCAACCTCTCTCTGTCTCATTCTCTCTCTCTCTCTCTCTCTCTCTCTCTCTCTCTCTCTCCATCTCTCATTTTTCTCTCTCATTCTTTTCTCTATGTTCCTCAACAGCAACTGAATCTGAAAGCTCACATTCTTGATGTCAGGTCACATACTGCCCCCTAATGGCCAATACTTCTACACTTTTCAGTCTTTCCTGGATTGCATCGCTCCATCCTATCCTGGTAGAGTACACTGGTAGAGTATAATGCTGTGCACTTTATTAAGATTAAAGTTCTGGTCATGGTCTGGTTGCACAGCTTGAACTTGTTTATGATCATATATATTGACTAAAACAGCAACAAATCAGGATCTTGGCACTGGAGTCCCTTTGGCACAAAACACTGGCAAATCCAGAGGGGATGTCTGGGCAGGGTAATTCAGTAAAAGTTTAAGAGTGAACTGTTTTACACTCATGCACTTGTGGTGGAGGTTTTTTCCCGGTCTCTCTCGACAGTAAAAGACAAGCTCCATGAATTTATTTAAATGCTAGTATGCCAGCACAGTGGCACCATGACTATAAAAATATGATCAAAACAAATCAGGTTGGGGAATTACTTTGCTTAAGCACCTCTCTAGGTAAATCATCCTGTTCTCGGGGTCTGTATTTGGCAGAGCGATGTGTCCCAGTATTGTGCAGTTATGGCAGAGTGTGTGTTGGCGCATGAAGGTTAAAAGCCTTTGAATTGACGTTCAATCAGCACAGAGTGAGTGGACAGAGTATGTAGTCAACTACACATCTGACGGGTGGCACTGATTATCAGAACCCAGCTTGGAGTCCAGCTCAGTATCACAGCATGGGAATATTAGAGCATCAAAACCTGCGTAAGATTATCTATTTATATATCATAGAAATATGAAGAACTTTGTATTTTCATAAGTTGCATTGTTGCCTATCTGTGTTTAGCAAGGCAATGTTGCTATGTTTGTCTTTCAGATTTGGTGCCTTTTTGAATTGAAGTGGCACGTGCAAAAAATTAACATCTTTGGCATCCAGCAGACTGTGATGTGATGGTGGTGATGGAACATAGCCCAAAAGCATAAAATGCTACCCCTTACCTTTGTCTTCACACAAGCCTGGCTGGCTGAAGAGCAGAAACCAAAAACAATTTAACCCCAATTTAACAGGTTCCAAAACTCATTTCAGGTGATTTTGATGTCTTTTTCCCTTATATTATAATATATCTAGTAGATTAATAGTGGATTAAATTAATTTGTGATAAATATATTCAATTAAATTTGTATAATATATTCCTTTTATTCTTCTATAATAAATACTCCTCTAGTGGTTTCTTTTTTTTTTTTTTTTTTTTAATTACAATGCATAATTTAAAATGTGGTTTAATGGGAAGAGAGTGAGTAATTATTTCAACTTAGTTTTTTATTGTTTTGTATAATTAATATGTCTGAAAGCTGTTATTGTTCACTGGGCTCTAAGCTTCAAAATAAACTATTGTTTTGTGCTTTTTCAGGAAAGGCTGTAAAGAAGGCTAAAATATGTATGTATAAATTTAAAATAGCATTAATAACCATAACAATAAAAAAAAGAATAGTTAAAAAATTAGCTTATAAAATATCTCGCCTGTAAAGATTACAGTAGCAGTTATTTATGAGAGTACCAGCAGACATCAACAGAGTAAACAACACTAGTCAGAGCCCTTCTAAATGACACTCAGGGACTTGACTCTACACTCCACTTCAGTCAACTAGGCAGACTGTCTTTAATATGGGTTACAACCCCTCAAAATGAACAGACAGAGGAGTGCATCTCCACCCACTCCTGAGACAACATTTGGATGAAATATTCATATAAGCTTTTCTTTGAGGGATTACATACTTTCTATTATATTTAATTTCTATGATTAAATGATTTCAAACAGATGACATTCTGATTATTATTATTATTATTATTATTATTATTATTATTATTATTAATAATAATAATAATAATAATAATAATAATAATAATAATAATAATAATAAAGCTTCTTGTTCAGTTAATTTTCTATTTATCTACTTATTTTTTCATGTTACGAAATGGTCTAGGCCACGCCATAACATAAGCTAAATAGACCATCTCCATGTGCTGTGGGTTCCCTGACTTCATGTGCAACTAGCATAATGGCATAATAATTTATCTTTAACATAGACAACTTTTTCAGTCGATTGTTAGGTGGAAAGGAGAAATTGGTAAGCAATAGAAAATTAATTTAATCAGAGGAAATTAACCTATGTATTAGAAAAAGAATAGAATAGAATAGAATAGAATAGAATAGAATAGAATAGAATAGAATAGAATAGAATAGAAAATACAACTACCAGTCAACAAAGTTTATAACTGGTTGTATATGGTTCATTTTAGAAATTTCAGAAAAAAGGTATCATTTTCAGACAGTAATTGTTTGCTTAATGTTGTATTAGCAGTTGCTACCTCCTGTACCTCCTTACAAAGATGACAAAGCACTGCACTGTACTTATTTTAATTGAGATTAATAAATGATTTTATTTGATATGTGATAAATATACTTGATTTGTTAACACAGCACACTAAGTTATATGTTATTATACATTATTATCCAAGCTGGTAATTTTCCTTAGTTATTCAGTTGTGCATCTTTTACGGGAATGATAAGTGTCATAGCAACACAAAAACAAAATAAAATGTACCAATATATGGCAAGCCTTCTCTCATAACATATATGGTTCATGTTACTAAACAAAGTAGGTATCAGATTTCAATTTATAGTTGCGAACGGTACTGTTCATACATGCTGGCTTTTAAAATACAAAAAAGAAAATCTGTTTTTTTTTATTTTAAAGATTATGAATTAATTTTGGGAAAATTAATTTTAGTGAAAATAAATATGTGCTTCTATCACTTATCTTTAAACTAACTGAAGCTTAACTTGATTTATCTGCAGTCTATGTGTGTTGTACATGTGTGTTTTCTGTGTAGGTCTGATGGTGTAATCTCGCTGCGGCATGGAGCGTACGTGTGTATGACACTGTTTCACCGGCTCTTGGCTGACATCTGCCTCACCTCTCACAGTGGCCGTGTGCTATCATTCTGTCTATGCAGTGGCTCCACACGTGTTCACAGAGTGCTTCAGGAACAAGCTCTACTTTTCTCCTGCCTTTTCTCTCTCTCTCTCTCTCTCTCTCTCTCTCTCTCTCACACACACACACACACACACACACACACACAGTATTATTACCATAGCTTGCCTGTATTACTCATGCTTGGTGGAGCTGGGAAATGGGCATGCCTGTTTGTCAGTATTTGTCATTGTTTCCCACACGCTGAGATGCACAGACGTCCTGTGTGAGAGCGAGTGAGCACGCTCAATAAAGCACAAACACTGGAGGAAAGGTACACTGCTATTTTCAAATGTGGGCCAGCCAGCCATTCACAGTGAGAGGCAGGAGTCTCTGCTTGAGTGCACTGCCCCAATTACGCCTGCCTCCCGGTTTACCCCACAATGAAATCTGTAGATGGAATCATTGTTAAATAGTGCTTTGAAGACTGTGCTTCCTGTGCGTGCGTGCGTGCGTGTGTGCGTGCGTGTGTGTGTGTGTGTGTGTGTGTGTGTGTGTGTGTGTGTGTGTGTGTGTGTGTGTGTGACAGAGTGTATGTGCAGTGTTTCCTTTTGCCTGCAAAGAGAGTACAGCCCTGTAGTCTCTAGATCTGTGCCTGGGCCCTGACACAAACCACCCGAGGTGCTCATGTGCCAACCCTGCTCATCCACACCCACATGGGGGGAGCTGAGTTACTAATTGCACTTCTACTGAGACTTGTACCTTGTAAAATGCCTTCAAATCTTAGAATGTCTTCAAATCTGACTCCATTGTTTGAGAATAACTATTATCATAAGATATAAGACATTGAAAGTTTTTTTTTTTATTATGCTTATTAACACAATTTAGAAAATTATCTAGAATTTTCCTTTCCTTAAAATATTTTTTTCAGTGAAACTTTATTTCTACATATAATTAGAAATAAAATTATAATTATAATTTATTTCTTCATATAATTAGTTCGATCTCTGTATTTTTTCAGTATATCATATTCACCTTAATCGTGTATGCTTTAATTTGCAATGTATACACCTGTGCCATCTTAATTGCATTTCCAATTTTTAGTGAGCTGTAATCAAGTTCAACATTGTCGTACCAGCAATGTATTCCTTTTTTTTTAAACAGATACAGCTTCTCTTGACTGCTTGAGCCAGGTTAAACAGTGATTTTAATTAAATATGTCTTTTGTGGAATGCAACAAATTGCATTTTTGCTCTTTTGAATGCAGCTGGAATTTCTGATGTTTTTGACTGAAGTCTTTCAAAAACACAAAGGAAGTGCAGATTTGCAGTGAACTGGGTGTGCTGGGTGTGGGAGATAGAAACTCACAGTCAGTTCAGTATGCCAAAAAGACACTGCTGGAGGCCAGGCTGCTTTTACATTGCACACCAGTTGCTTAATAGAAGTTGAGTATGATGGCTCCTTAGAGGGTTAGGCTTAGAGGGAGTGAGAGGGTGAGAGAGAGAGAGAGAGAGGAGGAGAGAGAGAGAGCAGAGAGCTGAGAGTACAGCAGAGCAGAGAATTGATCTTTTACGCTGCTAAGTTATTGTAGTTTATAGCTGTGGTTATCTGCTGTAGTTAACTAGGTAGCTGCTGTATCTATCAGCTCTATCAGTTCTAATTAAGTAGCTGCTGTAGTTAGCTGTTGTAGTTAGATAGATGGTATAGATATCTGTTATAGTTAAATAGGTAGCTGCCATAGTTATCAGAAAAAAAAAAAAAAAAAAAAAAAAAAAAAAATATATATATATATATATATATATATATATATATTTTTTTTTTTTTTTTTTTTTTTTTTTTTTTTTGCCCCCCCCCCCCCCCCCAAAGTTTCTGTTAAAGGTTCTCTTAAAGCATTTCTGAAAATGTTAAAATCTCCTGACACAGTATAACAATTAATAATTAAGAATTACAAATTACAAGTATGACAAATTGGCCAGTTTATATGTATTTCAACACTAAAAACCTGTTATTTTCTGAATTTGTTGTTTAAATCTTTAAATAATTTATGCATTTGATTAAAAACCATGCAGCCTGTTGTTTGCCGACACATAGGTTTGACTGTTTAACTGCCCTGTTTAAAACTACAGTACAGATTCTGACTGTCATTTCACATTTTCTATATTTTTATAACATTGATTTTAATTTTCTAATATGTGCCCATGAACATTTTTGTCATAGGAAAATATTATAAATCACAGATTAGTTGAAATAGTGAACAAAGTCGGCTGCTTAGACATGCAACCACATTACCTCATCCAAATGAAACACTGATCACATGCTTCTGAACTATTTTTCCCACTAAGACTCTCCACTCACAACTTCATTGTGGAAAGGAATGCAGGCCAGGGAACCAACTGACCCCAATGGCAAAAGACCAACAAAGAACAACAGATTAAAGAGATGGGGTATAATTGGGGCTCCAGTTTTTAGTCAAAATTGTGAATAGAGGGGGTCATAACAGGGGTCAGTACACACACAGCTTTAACACCTGTTTGGCTCTGCTACAGTGGACCAGAATCATTAATGAATTGACATGCTTGCTATTCAGAATCCGGAGCAGTCAAAGTGGAGCTGACAGAGTACAGCACATGACGGTTTTCAGACGTTGCTGCAGATCCTGCATTCAGGTCAACACTGAATCTCAAGCCGTGGGTCCCATTCTCCGTGGATGATGTAAGGGTTTGTCGGGGTCGACAGTTCAGTGCCGCAGGGCTGCTGCTAAGCAGATAAACAAGTTCTCGCAGGAGTCCCAGGGGCTAATCAGAGCTGTCCACCTAACTGGATTTAATGAGCAAGTAAACAGTAAAGCATACCCTGATCAAATCAAACCACGACTGCCTATGCCACTGCCTCTCAGGTCAGTGGTTTGTAATGAGACTCCTCCCCACCCCCATCCCCCAGCACACACACACACACACACACACACACACACACTGCGCACACACACACACACACACACACATGCGTGCACACCCACCCTGTCTAAAACTTACTGTCTACTGGGCAGCCCAATCTAAGCTTTAATTCTCTGTTTCACTCTGCACTGACTATTTATTAACTGATCTCTGTCACTCTGTCTTTCTCTCCCTCTCTCCTTTTCTCTCTCCTTCTCCCTGCCTGCAACTGTTTCTGTATCTCAGTGTACCTTTTTGTCTTTTACCCATCCAAACTTACATTCGATTGCAGATTTATGGTTTTCCCATTAAGTCAAGAGGTCATCCAATCAAACAGCAGTATGATGTGAGCTTTCTATGGCCAAAACAGGATTATTTCTTGATATTATAAAATTAATTGCAGAGTTTTGGAGAGAGAAGAAAATTGAGGTCTGAAAGAGCGCACGTAAATTAAGACAGATTTCCTACCATAGGTTTGCTGAATCAAAGGTCTAAGGTTCTAATGTTAAAGTAGAGTAATGACTCAAAGAGGAAGGGTGCAAAAGGAGGTAGGGGGCTTTGCAGGTTACGGCCAGAACTGTGCTCAGGAATTCACTGCAGACATGTTTAATCACACCAATGTAAACCAGTAGCTGCAATGTGGTTGTTACATACTTTACAACATTTCAACATTTAGAAATATTTGAGTTCATTTATCAATAGTTAGTACTTGCATAATGTTCAAGACAAATGTTTCAAATCAGGTGTTTTCTCCAAATGAAGCATTTTTCTTTACTATATGTGCTAACAAAATTATCCTATTAATACTGGCCTGTCAGAAAAAAAAGAAAAAAAGAAAAAAAAAACATGATTAAAACTTATGAAAAATTGAATGACCTTTTATAGCCACTAAAATGAGCACACAAGAACAAATTTAGTGTTCATTCCTCTGTTGCAATATCTCCCCGAGAGCCAAAAATGTACTTTCTCTTCTCTTTCCCTCTTTCTCTGCCTTTGTCTCCTCTCTCCTCTCTCTCTCTATCTTCCTCTCTCCCCAGAGGCCTCCCTCCCTGACTGCGTTACGCTTGGTTCAGTGGCAGGGCAGTGGGTCATGGCTTCCGCTTGATTTTCACACTGTTTCTCCACTGAAAGCCACATCAACTTAATCCGGGTTAACAATCGCAGGGCCTCACTGGGCGGACTCAGCATCAGTCCCGGGGCTCTCGTCAGTGACGTGGATAGGACGCTAATCCCCACACCTGCTGAGAGAACAGGGCACAGAGGGCACATAGGCAGGCCACACCCATCACAGCAATGATGCACCAACGAGGGGCAATCACCCCATCCCGACCTACACACAGGCTTCGGTGGGATTTTTTAAATGCAAAGGTGACATAACTGTTTTTTATCTGTCATTTTTGCTCTAATGCGTCATCTCAAAGTCAGTCTATGAGTCGTGCTCTGGCAGCTGCAATCTGATGGACTTGCCAAAATAATTGGGGGGGGTGCTGGACACAGGAAGTCCAGAAGTCCAGCATCCTGACAGAGGTGAGCAGGAGGAACAGGAGTTTATTCTAGGGAAACTCCAAACCTTTCCAAAGGATACAGCTGTGTGCCATTTTTACAGAGCTCTCACCCATCTGTACATTTCCGAGCTCTGGATACTAAGTTGATATTTTTCTCATTAACGAGGACACACTACTTTGGTCAGCACTCAAATAAGAGTAGTGAGTAAATTAATGTTTCAGCTCCACCACTTTGAATATCATGACTCAACAGACCTAGACGTCATAAATGTTGATCAAATGCCAGGCACCTAGCCATGGCCCAAACAACTATGCTTGCAAAAACAAAACCCAACTTAACCTTTTCACAACATCAAAGTGACTTATCTGAAATGCCACTTGACATTCTCTGTTTGCCCTCTCCCACTCATTCTCTTCAGGTGCCAGCATCCTGTTACTTGGCACAAGTACATGCAGCCATTAGCACATACATTACTCTAAAAGGGCACCCTCATCTACACAAAGCCTAACTAAATCTCACACCTCCACCTCAGAGGAAGGATGTGTGTAGTGTGAGTATTATTAAAGACATACAAGAGTGTTTCTGATGCACTGACACCATCCAATTCACAACTTTCAAGTTCCCCACAATTTATATTTGACCCGCAGCGCAGGGGATTTGCCATGAGATTACTATGATTACTTCACACTGGTGTACAATCTAAATAATTCATAAAGCACAACTCAAAGGCTCAGATGGGTGCAGTCTGTTCATGGGTAGATGTTGTTGTAAAAGGTATTGCATAATTCCAAGGCTCGTATATGACACATGACTGATCTTTGTTCATAAAAAGTGATAAAAAAAAAAAACATGATGACCTCTGACATTGTTTTGATGAGTAGAGAAGTGTACAGAGGAGATGTTTCATGGTCTCTGTAGGGTGAACAGGAGCAAAATGGCAGTCTGCTGTGTTTCAGGTTCGATGTGGCAAAACACGGTCACCCACAGCCAGCAGACATACAACAGCAGGATGGAATCCTCTGAGGATTAATGCCTTGCCTTCTTGTGGAGTCAGACATGGCTCACTGCTTGGAGGAGCAGTGTAATAATAATAATAATAATAATAATAATAATAATGAGACTTATTGTCCAGTTAACCTTCAGTTACTATTTACTTACTTTTTTCCCCTCATCTGTAACAGGTGTACATGGTTGTTTTTAGAACTGATGTGCCAAAAGGTTATTTATAACCAGTAATTGTTAAACTACTGTTAAACTACTACCTTCACAGGCTAATTCTTTTTTTCTCATTATGGACATGCCAAAGCACTGAACTTTAAGTAAGTACTGTATCATGATAGATCCTTTAAGATGAATATTAGGTGATGAATTCACTTGACATTAATTTTTTTAGAAATCTTTTTAATCAAGTTTTTTTTTAATCTAAAGTTTTAATTTAATTTATTTTATAGGTGGCAAATATACTTTTTTTTTAACATGGTACACCAAGTTTTAGGTTAAATGAACTATTATTGCACCTTTTCGGGGCTGGTACCTATCAGAGTAGCGCAGCGGTTAATATTAAAATATGAATTTATTATTAAAATATTAATTAAATAAAGTATTATGTATTATTATTAGTGTTGTTGTTATAATTAATAATAACAATAGCAAGAATAGGGATAATAAACTCCTAGCATTTCAGTAAAATTTTAATAAATTTGTCCCCACTTCCCACATAAACAAATAAACAAACACCCCAAATCAGTCTACAGGTTCATCTAAAGTTCAAACATGCACTAGCATAGCACCAGCAGACAGGAAGGCTAGAACTGCGGGGGGGGGGGGTTCAAGGGGTAGTGGGCTGTTGATGCATCCACCCAATAACTAATGCTTCAGCAGTGTCATGTGACATTCTCTAAACTTCTGCCCTTGATCACTGGGTCAGTGTTCGGTCAGACTCCTCCCGCAGGCCAGAGACTGGTCCAACAGACCAGTCAAAATTCCCACCTTTTTGGCCTGATGCCAAATTTCCCTTGCCTAATTAAATAATCAACCCAATCTCAGAGTTCACTGAAATGTCCCAAGCCCTGAAAAATGGCATTTTCTAGTTGAGATTTTCAGAAATGCCGCACTGTCAGTGTTATCCAGGCTTTAGAACCTCAAATTACACCTAGGATACACAAAGTTGCTTTTTTATGGCTATTTAGAGGTACAGGGACAGCTTAAAAGAATAATAGCACCTTCGAAACCTTATCACAAATTTCAGTGAGTTTATATTCCTATGAAGAAATTCCTAGATTCACTCAATCATTGACATGCTAGAAATCACCAAATTATGAATAAAGTAATTATGGATTCGGCATTGTTATTATTACATTACTATTACAACTGCTAATGTCATAATTTAGAAGGAATGTAATAATTCAGAAATAAATGTTTAAATAGGATAAGAGGCACAGGGCATTCTGTAGTACAAAAAAAATTAAATGAAATCTAAAAATACTGTGTTGCAACCTCTAATTCCCAGGCCACTGGCAGAAGACCCAATGTGAGGAAAGATATGACACATGCATTCACAAACACTCTCACACACACTCATATACAGAAAGGGTGTGACATATATATATATATATATATATATATATATATATATATAAAAGGACAGGTTTGCTAAAAGTTGCAAGTCAATAAAGTCACTTTTTTAATATAATATTTTACATTTTTATATTCAGTAATACATAGGTATAATCTACAAAGTTAACAAAACTACTAAAATGTTACTAATGTAAAAACTATATAAAATATTTTACATCATGTCAGTGATTTTTTTTTTGGAAACTTTTACCAGTTTTTTTTTGTTTGTTTGTTTGTTTTTGTTTTTTTTTCCAGATAAGTAGTCCGATGATATACAGTACTAACTGTTAGACATGCATGGCATCAATGCTGACAATTGCCAATTGATCACAATTATTATATGTAATTTGTATTTACTTTATGAAATTAATTGTGTCAAATGAATTATATATAAATAAAATAAATAAAATGTGTTAAAATGTTCCCATCTCTAATGGGAAAATATTTTTAGAAAATATTTTTATGCTACTCGGGTAAATCATTATAATAACTCAGATACTGTAGATGTTCTACTGTAACATTTTAACCTGATGGCAATGCACAGACAGGCATTCAGTAATTGCATTACTATAGGTATTTGTGTTTTTCAAAGGAACAAATGAAAAATAACTCTCTGAATTTGCTAAATCTTAGTATTATTTAATAATTTAGCTTAGACAAATGTGGGATATATGTATAAATAAATACCTAGCTTAAATGCTATTTATGCTATATAAAATATTTTGTTTATCAAAAGTAACACCAAGAGACTGAGTAAAATGTTTTCTTTACATTTAAATGATTTTTTAAATGATGTGTTTAATGATGTTTGTAGCCATTATGACTAGCTTAAAATATTAGTAATAAATACTCTACATATTTAATCAAATATACATTTATTTCAAGTCATTTCAAGTGCCAAAGCAAGCAGAACCTTTCTACTTGTAGAAGTGGAAGCACCACAAGCACAAAAATATCATGTAAATATAGAGTACAGTAGTTATTCCCTAATGTTACCCACAATATGTTAGTTGTGTGATATTAAATTAGCGATGACCAGAACAGTGATGACCAGAACAAATATGTAAAAAAGGTCACGTTTTTGTTCTTTGCAGATCTTTGACCGTAGTCCATAATTGTAAACACAAGCTAAGGGCTCCCTCTTTAGTACAATTGTTATATTGCAGTTCTACAGTTCTTCAGTGCTGAAACTACCTGTCAGTGAAGATAATGTACACAGCTATGCGATACATTTTTGTGAAGGATGAACATTGTCTTATTGTCATTTTAGACCAATAATCTTTAGTTCTATCAATTTAAACAGTATAATTTATAGCGCATACTTTCCCAATAGATATATACCAGTTTTACCAAATATTACATATTACATATAAAACCTCATAAAACCATACTAAATATTGTGAATAGAGTAGTGCATGTCTTTCAAGTAGTACATTATAATTTTCAACACTAAGCATTTAAATCAACAACAACAACAATAAAAATAATGTATTTGCATTGCATTCCAGTGTTGATCATCATGTGCATGCCACAAGCCTCACTCGGAAATTTAATTATATTTGTTTAATTGTCTTTGTATGTCAGCTATTGTTGAGATTAATGTCATGGATCAAGATGACAAATTTCTGGTTTAAGTAATAAACAGTAACTATAATCAGAGGTACAAGAGAATGACTCAAACCTCTAAAAAGTCACAGCAGAACAATTCTGTATCCTCACTGCGCTGCAGCAGTACAACCAAGTGCAGAAATTCTCAAGTTGAAAACTACCAATGATTGTATTGTAATTTGGGACAAAGCTTTCAGTCAAAGCTTTTAAAAATGCGTTTTGGAAATACAGTATTGTATTAATAATATTGCAGTACAGTAAGAAGGTCTTACTCAAACCATTTGATACAGCCTTTCTCCCTCTCTTGAAAAATATTTGATTTTGGCTTCCAAGGTAACAAGTACCAACTAATTTTTTCTGATGACCTTTATAGGTGGAAAATAGTTCTCATTCAGCCATTATAACACAAAAAAAGGCCATTTTATTAGGTATCACAAAATCTTTATTGTTTTACACAGCTGTCCAGTGAATTTTGCATGTTTTGCTGTAGTGAGTGCTAACTATTTTGAAAAACTGTGCGAAACATATGTGAACAGTGCAAAAATGTCAACTACAGTCCTTAAAGGGTTAGACAAATTCAGTTTAAGACTTTGTAAGAATTCTTTAGTATCAGTTAATATCAATGATAAACACTAATGAAGGGCACACTAATTAAATGATTAATAAACAGCAAAAATAGAAACTTTTATATATTCTTAACTAAGTATATATGACAACTTTTATATATTTTGACAACTATTCTTGAGGTTTTCCCATCATGCCAAGCTTTAGGTTTTTATTGTTGGCGACACAGAAGCTTCCAGTTCTTTCCCTCTTTCAACCAAGTAGCAGAAATGTGGCATCTGCCAAAGCCAAGAGCAGTTTGAACTTCTTTATGACCTTGTCTGTATTTGTACTGGGGAGATAAAACATATTCATCAGAAATGCTTTTCACTGTAAGTTACACAAAGATGGCATCTTGCCAACCATTCAGTGTATGGAATAACCACCCCACGAGTGGTAAAATTTGCAGTTAAACAGGCATCACCATATTTTACACACCCAGTGCCATTACACTATTACATATTTAGGACCTCAGGGGGCTAAAATAAAAAAAGTAATTAAATAAAATACAATAAAAATGTTTAACTTTTTAAATGCTTTAACGTAGTTGAACTGAATGTAAGCCTTTCTGGGGAGCTGTTGACAGCCTGGTTAACACGTTTGTTTTCTTCCACTGTGTTAAGGAGACAATGGCCTTGTTTCCACTGTAGAGCCAGTTCTGAGTCCTGGTCTGGGTCCTGAGCAAACAGTGGAACTGCATTCCAGCAGTATATTCATATGGAAATGGTTTAGCACAGAACGCTTATAGTGGTTTATAAGCGTTCTGTGCTAAACCATTTCCATGGTCAGCCTGGTTAGACCCATTTTTCACTGCAGGGCCAAAGGGTTACCAAGGCTGCATGGTTCCTCTCCATGCTAGTGCAGACTCGTGAGACATTTTTACTGGTGCTTTTTCCATTAGGATCAGTCGGTGCCAAAGGGAGAATGAGACAGTTCTTATCTTTGCTCCAGGTGTTTGACAACTGTGAGTTCTGTAAGCTTTTTTGTCTGTTCTGTTTTTTGTTTTTTTTTCCTTTTTGGTGCAACGTAGCACAGAATAGTAGACACTGAACAATTGTAACATCAAACACACAGACAGGACTTCATTCTCACTTTGTTTTTGTTTTTTTTCATTAGAAGTACAGAAGCCACAAATCTGACAATACAAATGTGACGCAAATCAGTGAATCTCTACATCATCAAGTCATGGGCCAGAATCGTTCTTCAACTCAGCATGAAGAAGTAACCAGGCTGAGGAAACCAGACAGAGTGAGGCTTGTAAGAGTTCCGTGTCAAACTGTGTCCATATGGAAATGCTACTAGTTTAGTTTACACTCTTTGATCAACACTGTTCAGGCCTTTGGTGAAAAAGAGGCCTTAGCTACCCATACTGAGTAGAAAAGTACTCTTCAGATGAGTGGCTTAATGAAGTAAAAAACAGGCCCCCTAAAAACACTCATAGGACTCACAGTTCTTCATATTTTATTTTACAACTGTCACATACCTATTCTGCTTTCTCAGGCCCTTCCTGATCCCAGCTTAACAGTAGAACAGATGGAAATGGAAACCATAAACCAGTGTGCCTGACTGCAGAACGACGCATGGCAGTCTTGGTAACCATTCAGCCCCACAGTGGAAAAGAATGAAGGTGAAGTGTGCAGCAGCTGTGCTGCAACTCAGTAAGAGCTCCTGTACAGGTCGTGTCAGTCCTCCAGGCTGTCTGTATGCTCCACTGTAGGTCGCTCTACCAGTCGCTCATAGGAGACAGCCATCATTATCTGGGAAAAGTTCACAAAATGCCCAATAGAGGTCAGTGTTGCTCAAAATTCACATTGTGTTATGATCAGTCCAATTTTCTTTTTTTTAATTTGATTGAATACATTCAAGAAATCAGTTACATTGTGACAAAAAGCAAATCTAGACCTTATGTTGTTTTCATATTTTAAAAAGACATTTTATTACAATACTAGTATACACACACAGGAATAAACTAAAATACTAGTACATACACACAGTAAAATACTAGTATACACACACACTTACAGTAAAATACTAGTAATACACACACAATTAGAGTAAAATACTATTATACACACACAGTAAAATACTTGTATACACACACAGTAAAATACTAACACACACACACACACACACTTACAGTAAGCAGTGCTAGCAAACCCATCATCACGCCCAGCATTACGTAAAGGTTAGAGGTCAAACCTCCTGCCCAGAGTGGACCCAAGATGGTTGCCAGCCCTCCAACAGAGCGCCGTATTCCTTGACTAAAACCTGCACATGTGGACATGTGCGAACACACACACACACACACACACACACACACACACACACACATACACACACACATACAGTGATCCTTACTAGCACCAAGCATAATCCATATAATTACCATGAAAACCTGAATAAAACAATATGCCACTTTACCATGAAACTGGAATCTGCTTGTCTGAGCAGTTCTCCTTAATTCTGAGCATTTCTCTTGTATACCTCTCTTCTGTCTCTCAGTCTATGTCTGTCTCTTTCAAAGCTTTAGGTCTCACTTTGTGCCTTCTCTGAGACTTTCAAGAGAAAAATCTAAGCAACAGCTACAATGGTACTTTTCACTTTCTACATGGAGAGAATTCACTTTGATGTGCAAATGTGTCTTTTTGCTAATGTGTTGTTATTACATTTTTTGGTGTTCTGTTGTAATATCACTTTGAACAGTTCTTCTGAGTCTCAATTCTGTCTGCTGTTCTCTGCTTCTCTTCTGTATCTCACTGCATCTCCCTTAAGTCTCACCTTGTGTCTTCTCTGCCGTGATTTTCGAGAAAAGAGACACTTGGGCAACAGCTACAAATGGAAGACCCAAAACCTGGAGGAACACCCCGATAATGAACTCTCCCAGCTGCCAAGGAAATCCACCTACAGTAGAAGCACACAGCTGTAGAGCTGGAGGGGAAGTGACTGAAGATTCACCATTCCTGTCTCAGCACATTCAACACACTCCTTACAATATCCTGTTCTGCCACACACACATAAAAACAACCAAGTGGAGCTTTAAAATATTCTTATCTACAAGGGGGGGCACTGCAGAAAATGTTTGCAACCACTGCCTTAAAAGGAGAAAGATAGGCACAGAGAAGACAGACACTCACCCTGAGGGTTGGCAAGGAAAATGAGGCACCACACACAGGAGATGTTGCAGAGGATGAGGCCTACAGCAAGTACCACCCTCTCCTCCACCCGCCTGCTGAACCAGCGCACAAACACAAAGCCAGCAATCACCTCCACCCCACACAAACAGTACATGATGCTGTTCTCCAGCTCACCAAAGTTAAAGAATCTCTGAGTCAGAGGAGTCACCATAGTCTGTAAGCCGAGACAGAAGACACAATGAGTACACAGCTGTTGGGGTTTGGGGTTGCTATAGGTTACTAATCAACATAATGCTGTGCATCCAGAATTAGCTCATCAACATCAATGTTAAAATGTATGTTTATTAAAAGAGCAGCATAACTGCATTTGTGTGTGAGTTTGTGTATGTGTGCATATGTCCGTGTGTGACTACCTCCAGTGCCATTTGGTTGAACAGTGTAATAAACTGGGCAGCAAGCAGGACCAACACCTCTTCTTTGAGGAACTCTAATATCGGGACATAAAATAAATAAATAGACAAAAATAAATAAATAAATCATAACTAAAAACCGGTATAATGCAGAACAGAGTGGTGAGGCAATCAGTATACCCCTTTCTACCCTGGCAGTGCCAAATCATTCACCTCGACTGGCACTGAAGTGTTTGATGGGGCTGGAGTGGACCTGTTCAGGTGGAAGGCAAGGTGAGGGCAGGTCCCCCTTCACTTCAGCCGTTAGTGAGGAGCCGGAGTTGGGAAGCGTGCCGTAGCAGTCAGTGGGTTCATGGGGCCTGACCAGCGGCCTACCTTCTTCCCCCTCCCCTTCTTCCTCCATAGCAATGCCTGGGGGGGGGATGTCCCAGTACATCAGCAGCACCACCAGTTGCATAAGGAGCCACAGTGCACACATGAAGACCTGTGAATGCACATCACACAGAAACCAGGAATGTGAACATGGCAGGATACACCCACATCACCACAGTCATGCCTCTGTGAGTTACCCCAGGTGCAGTGTACTTGTTCACCACAAATGGACCCAGTTGGAAGTCACACAGCCGCAGAAAGATGTTGAAAGCAGGGCCTGCAGAAAAGCACAAGCAGTCCAAGCCCATACAGCATCAGTAGTACAATCGCATAAACATAACAGACCAAGCCACAAAAGGAGATTTCATGGAAATTAATCCCTAACAGCTGTGCCCATGAGATAGAAAATGAATGACATAAATGATGATGTAATGACCTAATCAATTTAATGTACTAACCAATTAGCAGGCCAACCTGGCGGCAGGCCATGACAGCAGCGAATACAGTAGAGCGATTTTTGGGGGCGGTGCTTCTTGTCAGGAAGCCAAAGATGGATGAGCCAGCACCAGTCCCAACACCTGCAACAGAATATCATCTACCTCAGCAGACCTAGCTACCACATGCACAACACTACTGTGGGCTGGCACAGACACAACACCATTGCACTCATCTAACACAGGCACAACAACACTATTACACCAGCCTAATGCAGGCACAACACTGTTACACCAGACTAACGTAGGCACAGTACCGTTACACTGGGCTAACACAGGCTCAGCACCGCTAAGCGGTTAGCCCAAACCTGGCCACAACATCGTTACACTGGACTAATATAGCAACAACACCGTTACTCTGGGCCAACACAGGCAAAACACATCTGCACTAGGTAAACTCAGGCACAACACGGCTAAGACCAGCTCGGAAATTCAAAGAAAGATATTCAGCCTTACCTGCAACAAAACGACTACTGAGCAACAGCCATTTAGAATATCCCATGAAATACATGAAATTACCTGAAACAGAGGAGACAGGCAGAGGGTTTAAGACAAGAGGCCAGATGAATGTGACACAAAAAGGGCTCAATCATCAAGGTACACATGTTGAAAGTGCTGTTCGCCTTTCTGGGCATAGCACCCTGATTCCATCAGGGCCACTACATAGACCGCTTTTACGAAATGTAGCTGGAGTTTAAAGTGCTACTCATGTGGTATTTAAACCTTTAATGTATTTAAGTCTTGCGCATCCTTACCAACTATTTCAAAGCAGTTGGCGAAGAGAATGATGTTTTTGGTAGTGCGTGTTCTGTCAGACCAGTGGCCGAACAGTGGGCCTGAGAGAAGCCCGCTGAGGCTGAACGCCGACAGACCGAGGCCCAAGAAATATGGCGCCGCGTCAAGAGTCTGCAGATATCGCCATATCGTGGGTAAAATCACAGCTGAAGAGTTAAGCATGAAAGAGAGAGAAAATGCTATTATATGTCATCCTATTATTAACCGAGCAGTGAAGAAGCGGTATAACTACTGTAAGTGAACAACACAGTGCAAGCTGAAAAAGAGAAAACATTCATCTGTTGTGATTTAACTGCAGCTAAACCTGCAGATGATTGCTAAAGTGAAGGAGTTGAGCTAGCGAAGGCAAATTCAGCTATGAAATAACCTGTTGTGGCCTTATGGAGGGAAAGAGGGAAATGTCAGAGACAAAAAGAACCAGTCATCACAACTTTCTCCCAGTTCACTGATAGGGAAAACTATGCTGTATGCAGCCTGTTTCAGTGTAATGAGCAGAATTCATTATTATTTCACTCGTGAGACTGAAACACATGACAGGCGGAGTAAATTAACAAAACTGCAAATAATTTTGACCATACTACATTAAATAGTTTGTTTTAGAAGGAATGTCCAAACAATGTTTAAGATACTGTTTGTAACTACATTAGCAGAAGGCTGTACTGCATATCTCCAAATTTTTTCTTAATTCTGTAAGTTTACTTTTGCTCACTATGGGGTGCCAAATGTAAAAGCTTGCAACTCGTTTCAGCTGACTTTTTTTTTTTTTTTTTTTTTTTTTTTTTAATATATTTAGCACAACTTCCATTCATTTAGACAGAATCTATGTAAAATATGCTCCAGCCTTATGGTGCAAATGCCTGTCGTTAATCTTCATTCTGACTGGTGTCTTTGGGGAGAAAATGTATATCTACTGTCTCAATGAAAAGCTGTGTCATCCATTTGTGTTAACCAATGGTGACTGCAGCAGGAGTTTTTGGATTAGTGAGACTAGATAACATTTTCCATTTCAGCGGAAAAATTCAGATTGGATGGCACTCCAGATAACGGGGAGTACAACCCTCAAGATGAAAGATGAAAGATCATCCACATAGAGCTTCATCAGATGTTATTATGTCTGGGTATTTGAGTAGAAAGGCTTGGCAACATTGAATGGGGCACAAAACTCTATCACAAGCAAACAGTAGCAAGACAAAGATGGAAAGATTCTGTCAGTCAGACTGCAGATATTCCCACAGCAGATACTAAGCAAATGGTTGTGACAGGGGTTACAGCTGGTATACAGGGCATCAGACCACCAACAGCATCTGTATCAGCTTCCACATTTCACACATTTGGAGATGGAACTGGAGTCCAGGCAAACCTGACAGGGAGTCAAGGGAAGGAGCGATTGGGCCTGCTCCCTCTTCCTGAGCATTCATCTTCGGCTAGAGATGCTTTTAGATTTTTTTTTTTTTTTTAAGATGGCTATGGAATGTTAGGAGAACACACAGAATATTATTTCAAACTAAGAATGGCTTAGCTAATAAACAACACATTTAAGCATATGTAACATTTTTTCATACAAACGATACTGAGTATGCGCACAGGTTGTTTGAGCTGTTCGAGTAGCTTTATAGTGCGGTGTGTTAGCATTAGTGTGTCTGGTGGTGCAAGAGCCCATGGAGCCAAGTTTCTTCTTTTGGCTTCTCATTTCTACCCTTCTTTTACGTTTTACATATGTTGTAATACTGTGCTTGAAAATGGGCCGTTTATGCTATAGTGCTTCCAGTCATTTGCTCCTCGTTTAGTACATATTTATAACCTATTATGCAAACATGGAAGCAAGTGGCAATAAATAGCAATAAATACTAATCATCATCATCATCATCATCATCATCCAAACAAAAATCTTCCACACTTCCGGGCGCCACACCATGGACGAGAGGTACATAAACTTCAGAAGTGGATTTTGCGTTAATTCCACAGATGCCTACCTACGGAAATACATGGCAAAAGGAAATATGTTTTATTTCTCTTCGAAATAATAATAATTAACCTGTCTATTGAAGCGAAAGAGCTACAACGCTGACATGACAGAATGAAGAAAGCAATCAACATCAGATATATTAAAAGTAACTTCAAGTTAATCCCGCGTCTCCATAGCTCCGCACCGTGTATAGAATAAAGGAAATATATGAACACGAGATATCTCGAAAGAACTATTTAACCTGACCTAGGTTAGCTAACGTTTTTGCCACTACAAGCAATAATGTAGCAAGCTAGCTAGCTATCTAGGAAATCTTTATGGAAGACCAAACTGAACATCCCGTGCAGACAAATATCCAGCAGAGGTCATTTACCGTACTCAACGCCGCTTAGTAGGAATATAAATCCAATTGTGAAAAATGTGATCTTGCGTTTGCGTCGATTGTTCATTTCGTCTGTTTTAAATTTTTAATTTAAAAAAAATGTCGAAATGTCATTAGCGGTGTCTATGTAATCCATGGTGCATTGTATCCAGTCAGAACTCTAACGAACCTCACTCTCCATAATGGCATTCCAAACAGCTCAATGAAAATGTGCTGGTAGTAGTTTACTTATTCCAGTGTCTCGTCTTCGCGGAGAGATTACCACGTATTTAGTTGTTTAGGGAGATCAAAATAGTACCATAGATAACGAATCAGTCAGTAACAGCTGTGCTTAGTGGGTCTCCTACTACCACCAGTCAAGCGCTTATCTAGTTCTCAAGACATTACAAAACGTAATTTAATCGCACATGACTACGGATTCTACTCTGGCGAAGCTTGTTACCGTGAATGACGTCCGGTCCCTATGATAGATTTATAGACCGATCTCTAAAATAAAGAAACCATACGATTTTCCTCAATTCCTTTACAAACATTTTAGAACTTCTGACACGTCGACTGCAGTAAACGAACATTAATCTGTATTACATGTATCTCTGAAATTACTATTCTGGTGTTTCCAGCTTTATAAGAAACAAGGAAGGCCTCCCACCCATGTAACAATATTCCTAGCCTTTATTTTTGAAACAAGAGGAGACTGAAGACTAGTCTGTCCTGTGACTTCCATTGGGTTACAGCACTGACATTGTGTTAAATTTAATTTCCATCTCGGCTGGAACAAACTGTCAGCAGTGGCCACGAAGCAATAAACCACAAGATTTCTATTACAAGGACTAGGAATACAAAAGTAGCAATTCTTACATCACTAAATTCAATCAGTTTTCCAAAGTGCATGCAGGCACATGCACAGTAGAAGAAAATCCAAGCCTGACAAATCTGGCATGGCCTGGTATAAATTGTAATTCTAATATTTAACCATTGATGATGTTCTTTGGCAGTTAAATTTGACAAACCAAGATGTTATTTGTGTCACATCCACAAGTATGACCATTTTAAATGTATAACTAAATAAAATGTTAAAGACCTATACATATAAAACATGTTTTTATTTACAGAATTATCATTAGGTGTTCTGAACTTTGTTTTTACTTTAAAAAAAGGACAAATCAAAACAAGTTTTTCTTGTTGCTCCAAAAGAAAGCACACATGGTCAGGACAGCATAAGGTTAGTAACTTCAGTCAGAATGCAAGTTTCTTCATGAGTAGATAGACTCTGGAGTCCACCTCAAAGCCATGCAGGTTGTTGGCATCCCCTTGTAGTCGCATAAGTAGGCCGCCATATGAGACATATGCAGAGCTGGTGGTGAGAAGAAAAAATTGTATCTTTTTGAAAAGTTTAGAAACATTTTAAAGTTAGATTTATGCCTGTGAAATGTAAATTAATTTCTTAACCAAGGTATGTTTAAGAGTCAACAAACTGACAGCTACAAGACTCACAGGCGTGTAGCTGCTTCCGTGGAGGTCTCATCCCCCTCAATCTTATAAGCTTTCCCATACATTACATAATCAAACTGATCTGCTCTGCAGGAAGACAGCAAACACTGGTTAGTGTTCAGTACTGAGTATATGTCTTTGCAATGATGGCAGGAGGTGATAGTGATGTTACCTGGATGGTCTTTCATCTTGAGGGTTGTACTCCCCATCATCTGGGGTGCCATCTTCATACAGTGTGCTGGCTATTACTAATCGGAATTTATCCCCTGAAATGGAAAATGTTTTCTAGCCCTATTAATCCAAGACATCCTACTGGTTAACACAGATGATGACGCAGCTTTTCATTGAGGAAATATATATATAAACCAATCAGAATGAAGATTAACCACAGACATTTGCGCTCTAAGACCAGTGATTCTGTGCATGATAATATTTTACATACAAACTGAAGAAGGTAAAGAAAGCAGATAATCCTTAAAAAGAGTCAAACTAGTTAAATGCAGTCTCACTTTTGTAAATCGGCCATTTACCTAGATCAACAGGATAAATCTGAGTATTCACATCCAGGATGAGGTCCATTTTGAAAGACTCACTCTCACAGTGAAGTCGAGAAACTGGAAAAGAAGAAAGGAAATAAACATTCTGATAACGTTGTGTGCTTGAGAGTAGCACCGTGAAATAAACAGTATGCAAGTCACTATTGCATCATTGGCAATTTCATTTGTTGCCACATTACAATTTCCTGTTAAAAAGAGCAATACACAGTAAAATATTGTTGATTAAGCTAAATTAAAGATTTTAACTCAGACTGCCTCCTGATCTCACCTCTGTCAAACTTTTTTCCATCTGGATCTATATCCTTCACGTCAAAAATGTCTTCAAATAGAATTCCAGCCATCCCTGCAGACTACTGCTTGTCTGTACAGGAAAGTAACCTAAACAGTGGGTATCCTGTTAAATCCTATCAGCACTTGTCAGTATTTCACTTTTACATTCAAAAAAGCTTAACGTATGTTTGAACACAAAAACATTAGCAATCTGACTAACTTAATTAGCTTAAGTTTTGTTATTACCGGTTGTGATTGTTTACAAAAACGATTTCCTCCTCTTAAGCCACTTAGCTACTATCTTTATAAATCTTCTATTTCAACAGTAGAGTAAATATTAGAAAGTTCGCATTAAACGATAGCCTTCGATTCATTTAGGTTACCAAACGTCTGGAAAGGGACCGCGCTACTATGCTACAATGTGCTTTATATTTGACCTTACCGCTTCACAATTACTTCCGTGGCACAGAATACCAGGCAATGAAGAAAACGGTGCTTTATTAAAATATTTACTTCATACACTCTCATAAAATAGGTTTACAGCTACACCGGTGATTTCATTGATTAAATTAGATTTGTTGAATAAAAACCTAAACTATAACTCGCCTAATTTCAGATACTAATTGTATTTTTTACGACACTTCAGCGCACTATCCGGTTGTTCCTCCGCGTTGCTAGGTGAATTTCCCAAAAGCGTCTTCCTTTTGGTTGCTAGACTCAAAATAGTTTCTAAACAACGCTGCAGGCTCATCAAATACATCCGTTAGCTATCTTGCTTTATAGCTTGAGAGAACATAGAAACGCTTAGTCTTCGCCAGTACCTTCCTATATATTTTGATATTTAAGTATTTTAATCTGATAGAAATGTATCGTAACATTTTTATTACCACAAAGGAGTATGTGTGATTGAGGTAAGTATACTCGTGCTAGCTTAGCTAGCTAGGCGATGTTCTGCATCGACATATGATCACAGGTTGCTTGCTGTTAGCTAGCTAACTAATTTACTGTAACGCATGGTTTATTACATTCCCAGAGTCACAAGACCCTTTTTATGCCTGTATTATCGTATAATCATTATATAACGTCACGACGTGCATATAATAGACTAACATTACAAAATGTTTGCTAAACTTAAGCGTAGGTTTCTTGATACAAGTATAGTAACGTTAGGACAGCTAACGTTAGCGTACCTGGCTAGAATTTCTGATGTGTCTGTTAGCTAAGTGTAAAAGTAAGCAACGATTCCTGCCGCTATTTGATTCGGAAAATGTATCGTCAGTGCGTTAAAACATAAGACTGTAACCTACAATTTTTTTTATGAAATGGCTACACTGGGTAGTGTTCACCTAGCTGTTTAAAGATTGGTGTAGCTTTTGGTTAAACATGGCATTTCAAAGAAAGAGGTGAATCTGAACCACACAAGGCTCAATTAATAAAGTATAGTGTGATTTAGATAATAATAATAATGAGGATGATGATGAAAACAATGATGTTGGTATGGAGTTTACCTCTTACATCCCAGTGTTCATGATGTCAAACACCCAAAGGGCTGCAGGAGGGCAAGCTTACAGTTTAACAAATAATTTGCTTTATTGTGCTGGATTGCACATTAATTAAATAATGTTTTGGAAGAATATAAATACTAAAGTGCCCAGTGTACCGATCCTTAGATTAAACATGTGGATAACTCCTTTTCTCTCTTTGTTTTTTTAAACAGACGGGGGATACATGAATTCCAAAAAAGGTCAAGAGATGGGGGATGTTTTGGCAAATGAAGCAGATCTACTTTTGATGATTAAAGAAGTAGGTTTATCTCATGTTTATGAATAAATGGCAGTTCGATTGGTTAAGTATACTATATTCCTGTACACTCCTGTTAATGACTGAGTTCATATATTTCAGCCATTGCTCATAGGTGTAGTTATAAAATTGAGCACACAGCCATGCAATCTCCATAGACAAGCAATGGAAGTAGAATGCGATGTATTGAAGAGCCCAGTGACATTAAAAACAACACAACTTTGCCACAAGTCAGGTGGAGAAATGTCTGCACTGCTAGATCTGACCAGGTCAACTGTAGGTGCTGTTATTGTGAAATTGAAGCAATAGCAGCAGTTCAGACATGAGGAGGTAAACCATGCAGAGCAGGGCTGCTGAGTGCTGAAGCATGTAGCATCTAAACATTTCCTATCCTATGTTGTCACTCCCTACTGATGTCTAAACTGTCTATGGAAGCAACACTGGCACAAGAACTGTGCATCATGAATTAGGTTTCTATGGCTGAGCTGCTGCACACATACCTAAAAACACTATATGCAATGTCAAGCATCAGCTGGAGTCCACAATGCATGTGGATTGTGGAGTAGTGGAAAGGAGTTCTCTGGAGTGATGAATCATGATTTACTATAGGCTGATTTCCTATATGAGGCCTAATGGTTCTGTATGGGCAGTACTACACTATGAGTGGCTGCATGACTCTACTCATTCCCACTGGCATGCCATTCCTGTTTTGAAGCTTTCAGTTGACAATCTGAAAATCACCATTTTACTGAATTTATGAAGTAAATCAAAACTGGAGCCAGAGGTACTACTTGGCGTACGCCATCTTTCAAGTATCATGGAAGATAAGCATCAAGACTCCTCTCACTTATAAGTGCAATAAGTAGATGACAAAGCACTTATGTAAATTGCTGTGGACAAGCATTTCGTTTATATGCCGTAAATATAAGCACAAAGTACAGACTGACAGAACCTAAGATTTTTAGTAAAATCAGCAAGTGGAGAAGTGGTCATCTAGCTAATGCCCACGAATATTGTACTGAACTGAAATTAATGTTAGGTAGCTAGAAAAATAGCCCAATTAGCACATTGTAATGAAGAGGTTATCTAACTAGCTATATAATCTGTGAGCTAGCTAGAAAACCAGGGAGCAGGTTAATCTATAGAAATTTTTCATAAGAACCTCATCCTTAAAATGATCATCATTTTGAGTACCTTGCTAACTTTGGTTATGCGGTAGCTAGATATCAAAATGAATCACTAACCCCCACCACCCCCCCCAAAAAAATGGAAAAGAACAAAAGCAAAATGGCAAACTAAAGAAAAAAGGCAATTTTGCTTCAGAACAGTCAAACTGTATCAAAATTCTGTTGTCATCTGTACATAAAACATAAACTCTCTCTTGAAGGTATATTACTACACAGGTTGTGTAATTTGTCATTTTAAATATTAAGCCCATTTTACACCAAACATATAACCTTTTACATCAGCCATGTGTTTTACATCAGCCATGCAGCTGTAATATGCTATGGAAAGCCAAGTAATTAAAAAGCATTGATAACATGCAACAATGAGTTAACAATGCGCAATGTGCTGTTTAGATATTGTCAATGCATTAATTTTTCGCAATTATGTACAAGTTATGTAAATGATGCATAAACATGTTGACAACACATTAAGAACGTGAACTCAGAAATACACAGCATGTACATATTTTAAATGACAAAAAAGTACAACTAACAAAAACAACAAATTTTCCTACCTCGTATATGTATATTTTTCACCACTGTTTGGCACCCCCTTTTTCGTACTAAAGCATACCCTCTTTTTGTGCCTCTAGCAAACCCTTAAAATTACAGAAAAGGTTTAACCCTAGTGTTTAGCAACCAGTGGGGACTTATGAGACTTACCCATTCAAACTGGACAATTGGCCAAACAGGTCAAAATTATAGGAAATTGACACCTCAGATTACATGTTGTTAATGTATTGTTTATGCATTGTTTAGTTGATGTGAAAAACACATTGATGACAGATCATTGGCCATGTTTGCACATTGTTAACATGTTTATTCATGTTTAGCCTCAGGGTCATTGCAGTCAGTGTGTAGTATTTAAGGTGGAATGTAAAATGTGACCAAGGAGCTGTGAATAAGGAGCTAACTTCAGCCTTGTCATGCAGTTTCTGATGTGGGCTTTGAGTTTCACTTGTGGCTCTGTTGCCTTGCATATGTGCATGCAGGGTTAAAATTTGCCCAGACAGTATAAGAAACCAGAGATGTTTTGCCTTTAACTTTTGGTTACTGTCATGCTGAGCAATTATACCCTTTCAGTATATCCATAATCACACATTAATGTAAAATTTCATAATTACCAGTACCTGAAGTTCTGTGAGTTGGAGGAAACATTGAAGATCTTTGAGAAAGAGTGCAAAAGCAAAGGGAAACCTGTCCCAAAAGCACCAAGCAGCTCACCTGGAGATTCCAAAACCTTGATCATTCAGGTATGGCAAATTGCAGTTCTGCAGGAATGTTCTTGAATGTTGACCCATAAATGTTTTACACGTGCAGCTTGTGAGATTTACATGCTCACTGTGACTTGTGTTCAAAACTTTATGCAAAAAGTGAGCTACACAACTTTCAGATGGGTATCTTATATTGGTTAGAATATAAGTTTACAAATCTTCCAGTCCTAACACACCTGCTTCCATTCATCATCAGGTTGCTAATTTTCTAGATCCGG
This sequence comes from Electrophorus electricus, assembly GCF_041902795.1. Taxonomy (NCBI): domain Eukaryota; kingdom Metazoa; phylum Chordata; class Actinopteri; order Gymnotiformes; family Gymnotidae; genus Electrophorus; species Electrophorus electricus. The sequence goes on from NC_137522.1 coordinate 4,669,341, forward strand.
TCAGTCAGAGATTTTAGAGAAGCATACATCAGCAAACAGCAATGAGATGCCTTGTAAATGAGTGCTTACTATAAGTTTACTTATAGCTTTCAGTTCTGAAGTTTAGTGTTACTATAATTTACACTGTCCTCTTCTTCATGTATTAAGAATGAGTCTTAAATAGAGGTATCTAGCTGTATATTCTTTATTCAACAGTGCGTTAGATTCATCTCAGTGTCTTTGCCAAATGTTTGCATGATAGATTTGGCCATAGTACCTTCATGCAGAGTAATTTTTGAAGTGAAAGAATTATGAAGAATTCTAACATTATGGAAACTTTTCTTTCCTACCCAGAAAGAGAGTTATTTAGAGAAAGATAATCTAATTAGAAAGATAAGATAATGTCCATACATTATAGGTAAGTAAACATTGTTTTCATAATATATGCAAATATTTTAAATAAATACACATATACAAACACATGGAAAAATAGAAGAGCTGTCTTGATTGCTAAACCATTTCACATTATGTAAAAAATTTTGGTTTTTATGTTGCATTCACTTTTTTATTATAGCAGAATGTGGCTTCCCTTCTTAGTAGGTTATATTACAAATACATGCAATATTTCAGACAGGTATACCATTGAACCAACCCAAAAGCCCATGGGCAGAATACTTCAGTTACTTTCAGTTCATTTGTTTTTGCTCTTCAGTTTAGTTAAAATTAAATGATCATTAAATACCCCCAATAAATGTATGTGGAAAAATCTGTAAATGCTTAATATGACTAGATGGCAGGCTTGTATTTAAGAGAGCTGTTAAATGTGGCCTTGTGTTCTCTATAATATAATCTAATAGTTTCACTGACATTTATTGAGCTTGTAAGTGTTTTGTTGTTGTTTTTTTTGCATCTTCAGAAGGATCTCCTTAGCTCATTTGATGATGGAGATATGAAGGTATTCTTTGAGCTGTGGGCAGAACATGTTCCTGAAGACATCCGGGACAATGACCCAGCTGTCCGGAAACTGGAATTCTACTTGCACATTCATTTTGCTATCTACCCACTGAAGAACTCTCTTGGAAGACAGGTCAACTTCACTTTTATTGTGTACTTGAAATGTTCATGTTTGAAAAATTTGCTTTATCCTGTTGTTCTTTCTCTAGCCAGCAGATGTCCCTGCTGAAACAAAAAAAACTTCTTTTGGGCTGCTGTAGTGCTATGACTAAGCTAGTGCAGACACCCTCAGACAAAATTCACACTTGTCTCTGCATGCTACTTCCGTGTATCAGGGTTAATGGTTAACCGGTAACCTGCAGTCTATTAGAGTGAGTCATTTTCTCAGGACAGACACCACCCTGAGACATATAGTACTACTAATAATAATCAACATCATCTTCATCACCATGATCATAACTTTATTAATATAGAACTTTTTAAACACATTTTACAAAGGGTTTTTCAGAAAATAAAAGAGTAGGTTCTGAATGGCACAGGTAGGATTGGTGTAATATTCTCTTTCATCTTTGCATGGGCTAGTCATCTGTTCTATGTAGACACATTACAATGATCCAGACAGGATGATACAAATGCATGTATGAGATTTTCACTGTCAGTAGTTATGAGGATGTTTCTGACCTTGGCTGTGTTATGCAAATGCTGTTCTAGAGACAGTGCTAACATGGTATTTAAAATTTAGATCAAATGTGACGCACAGATTTTTGATATGGTGTTTGGGATTATCTGATAGGTATGCTAGATATGCTATTGCCCCTCTGCATTCATGAACATTCCCAATAATATCTGTGATAAAACAGAATTATGATCCATCCAGGACTTGATGTCTTCTAGACAATTAAAAATGAAGTCATTGGGATCAGAGGCTAGGGACAATTGTGTGTCGTCTTTGTACTGATAAAACTAAATAGATTTACTGATGAGTTTGGCCAGTGGGAGCGTTTAACGATTAAAGAGTGCTGGTCCCAAAAGTGAGCCCTGGGGGACACAACAGGATAGACCATAGCATTTAGAGTTGCTCTCACCTAGTGCCACATAGTACGCATGACTAGTCAGATATGACTGGAACCAGTTCAGAGTAACACCAGTTAGGGCAACCCAGTCTTTTAGACAGATTAGGAGTATATGATGGTTTACAGTGGCAGCACTAAGGTCAAGAAGACCAATATAAACAGGTTACCGATATCAGATTGTTTAGGACCTTGGTGAGCAAAATCATTAATGTAGTTTCTCTCATGTAATGAGCTCTAAAACGAGCCTAAAAAATATCATTCAATTATTTGTTTAAGTAATCTTGTTATCAAGATAATTAAGGTACCACCTTCTTAGTGATCTTTCCTATGAATGGAATATTGGAGATTGTTCTATAATTGTTAGGATTTAAGGTTGACCCTTCTTCAGAAGAGGCCTGATAACTGCTGTTTTAAGACTCTGTGGGCAAATTCCTTGTTTAAGTGAATGATTAACAATATTGATATTGCCATTCAACAGTGCACAGAAAACCTTTGTAGAGAATCTTGTACATATGGGGTCTAGGGGACATCTGGTGTTGTCTGAGAGTAAATTTATTTTAAACTGCTAATATCCTATACTTTTTGTATCGATCTTCCTGCATATTAAACATTTATCACAAATCAGTGAAAACCTCTACCTGGTGTCCCTATAAAGCTCTGGTATCTGATCTTAGACAGACCATGTTCCAACAGGAAAAGGCTGAGATTGGTGAGCAGATGAGCCAGTTCAGGCACTACCTGGAGACCAGAGGGGCGGCGCTGAGCCACACCACTGAGTTTCTGCCCTTCTATGCCCTACCTTTTGTGCCCAATCCAGCAGTGCACCCTTCATTCCAAGAGCTCTTCCAGGTGCATGACCCCCTCCCCCCTACCAAATTGCACACCTGTGTAGCTGCCTTCTCAAATGCTACTTTTATTGTTTAATTGTGCTTTAGCAAAATTTACATACTTTCTGCCATGGCGGGTTTAATGTGTCTTGTTTGTTTGTTTCATTTAGGATTCCTGGACACCAGATTTAAAGAAAAGGCTTGAGAAGCTCTTGGCTCTGACACTAAAAGCCTCAGCCACACCGAGGCTGCTCACTCTGTATGTATCCTTTTACTTTAAATCGTTGTAGTGGGAAAGCTGGTCTTTCTAAATGTAACACATTTATTCATTACATTGCCTTTCAGAACTTAAAAAACTAAATTATATCAGTTGTTTATGGTACCAGTTTGGATTAGGTGTAGCCAGTTGTTCATTGTCACACATGTAACATTAACTTTGACAAAGAGGTATTGGCACAAAAAGTAGAAATATGATTATATTTTAAATGAATTTTAGTGGTTCGTTATTTAACATTGCCTTTACACATGAAAAGCAAATATCCAACTTCTAGTCCCCTGTCTTCATCAACAAATATTAATAATTATTTGGCTGATAGTAGTTGAAATATGCTTTATTATAAAACCTGCTATATCTGTACACATTTAAGCCCTATATGGACAGGATTAGTTTTACATGGGGAGGCTGGGTAATATAATTATTAGCCCCATTCTTCACTGATTTAATTGTGTCCAAATACACCATGTCAGTCATTTTTACAGAATTTGTACTTTCACATAAGTAAAGCACCTTTTAACTACTACAAAATGACAGGTAAAAATAACCCCAGGTTTTGTTAATCCTGTATGAATTGCCATGTCAGTAAATATTCCATAATATCCTATGGAAAATTTGTTTTCACGCTTCTTCTCAAGCATAGCATTCAAGGAATAATTTACTGGCCAAAGGCATTCTCAGAGGAGCAGCACGTCTGGTAGAATTTGGTACTACATGAGGTTTATGTAGCCGGCTCATGTTACAACCCAGAATATTGTTATTATAAGCATTTTTTATTAAATATCAGAATGTTGCATAGATTATGATGCGTGTAGGATTAAAGACAAGTCAGTTAGGAATTTAGACCCAATCTAATTTATAATAGCCATATATAATAGATATATATAATGTTTAATATTCCATGCAACAATAACATTTTGTGGTTGCAACCATTGAATTCTAGCTACATATTATGCATGGATTTTTTTTATGTGATGATAATTTGTAAATTGAGTAGCCACTCCCATTTCTGTTCTTTTTATATCCAGATTTCTTATCCATGAAAATTAGCCATAAATATTACAGACGTCCTGGGGTAAAATTACATTAACTCACATCCTTATGTAAATCTATTCCATTCCACTGGGGCTTTGGGGGAAGAACAGAAAATGAATTGTGTTTTTTTGGTTTTGTTTACTTAAGTCTATGGATATGTGTGAAATTGAACAATTGGCAGCTTTATAGAAACTTTGCATACCAGTTTAGCTCGTTGTTCATCTGACATGGATGTTATGTGTCTTATTCCTCTGAAAGCAGTGAGACTGGAATAATCACAGACAGTGACGCCTTTAAGGCTCATGCTGTACATACTCTGGAGGAGGCTCAGACTGGTGTGTGGGTCTAGTGTGTATGCTCCAGTAGATGTTTTTTCTAGTGGCATGCCTTTTCAGAGATAGATTGTTCCAGATCAATCAGGGTTACTATTAGTCTGGATGATTGAACAGCTCAGTGACAGTTAATGGTGCTACAAAAGTAAGCAGAATTCCTGTACAGTATGAAATTTCGTTCCAGTGTTTCCTTAGCTGCTGTTCAACAGAGAGACAGTGCAAAAGAAAACAAGGGTAAAGTACTCATTCGATATTCATACTTGGTTGAATATTAGACCTCATCGCTCTTGCATTTTTTGCATTATGACTGTTATTTGTTTTTTGTGCATTATTAATGTAACATTGAAGACGCAAAGCTTACATACCCTTTTCTGCAGGTTTTATTTATTATCTATTAATTTACTTTGATTCTTTCTTAGTTACTCTGTTTCATCGATTGCATTTTACCCTTGCCACTCTGCGTATTTGGGAAATGATATGAGACTGGTGCTCATATGTGTATTTGTGTGCTCCCAGAGAGCTCGAAACAGGTGCATGCCCAGCTGGCTGAGGCAGAGAAGAGAGCTGCCAGCTACACCAGGAGGTTCAACAGGATGCAGGCCGACTACCACAACCTCATTGGTGTGACGGCTGAGCTTGTGGACTCACTGGAGGCCACCGTCAGTGGGAAGATGGCAAGCAATGATCTCCCTCACATCCTCACACTCGTACACATGTACACACACATGCTCAAAGTAACACGCAGCACCTTTTGGCAGCACCCAGTCTACTCCAACCCCAGAACAAACAGCATGCTTACAGGAAACGTGCCTTTTCACAGATCTCCCCTGAGTACCTCCAGGGTGTGTGCATACGTCTGTTCAATGGGCAGATGAGGCAAAGCGCTGCTCAGAGCATTGACTTCACAAGGCCTGGCACAGTGAGTCACAACGCAAGCACACACACACGTCAACAATGATGAACGTGTTTGATCAAAGGCTAATATCCAATCAAGATGAATTGAGTTTGTCTAAGCTCATATTACTGCTATGATGTTTCTGCATTTCACAAATCACTTGGCATCAAATTCCCATTCATCAGGTTGACCTTTGATTAATTTTAAGGTTGTATACAAATAAATGAAGAAGAGGAGGTGTATTTGTAGTTGGAATATGGTTTCATCCTATTGACTTATTCCTTTTGTCCTGTTTTATCTCCTTAATATTAAGGGCAAAATGACCAATATATTTTTGAAAGTTTATTTTTAATAAAAAGGCATGTGACCAGTACCAGTGTTAATAGTGTCAGGAAACATTTTGGCACTCTTGGAATTCATTCACACACTTGATTGGTCATTTATACTCAGTAACTATGAAAAAAGAAAATCTGCCTCTAAATCAAAGTATTCCCCATTGTTCTGCTCAATGTGTCCTCAACCATTTCTTTGTGTCTGCCTGTGTGTGAAGGGATATTACTCTATGACTCCCTATGATGATGGATATGTAAGTTGCTGGCCTATCTTCATCTCTCTCCTTCTTTCTTTCCCTCTGTCTTGCTCTCCCTCCCCCCCTCTCCTTGGCACGCCTGCCTCACTCCCCCACCCCACCCCTGCTCCTTTACATGTGTCCTTTTGTGTGAGTGCCAAATCCCTCTGGTTCCTCCAGTGGTTTGCCCCCGTTTCGTGAGACGAATATCCTTGCTCAGCATAACAATGCTCCTCTTTGTTCAGTGAGGTTGCAGGATAACTCCCACAGGGCATGCGTTACTTGGCATTTAGCATTATCTAATTCCCCTTCTCCCATTTGCTCACCCCAGTAGACAGGTGACCAGACCCTTTTAGACTAAAGCCATATGTTTCAAAATTTGTCATATTTAAAGTTAAAAGTAAAAGGGCTTGCACAGCTAGGAATTGGAAGGAGTGAACTCGTGTCCAGCACCCAGTGGCTGCGCATGGCAGAGCTTTGAGAGTCATGCTCCCCAGAATCAAGCTCTCCAAAGGATTCCGGATCCAAGCCTTGTACAAACCTTCGTCATCATGAGGCAAACATGCGCAAGGAAGGCAAATATTTAGGGCTAGCACACAAGATTTGCGGCACTCGAACGTGTGCATGCTTTGATTAACGTCATCTGAAACAATGCTCCAACCTTTAACTTATCAACACTAACCATATGCGTGGATTATTAGAATTATTTTGTTACAGGAGGTTAAGGTGCCACCCTCTGCCTTTCCTCTATAGAATGTGCTAACATTAAAATGTACAAAAAGCATGAATTCTAGTCTTTTACACTTTTGTTGAGTTTTATTTTTTATTTGGTTTGAGTAAACTCTCAACCAAAGACTAGCAGAAGTAAAGCACCTTATTGTATTGTGCTGGTGATCAGCAGTGGCGTGCTCTCTGGACTTGAAGTGAAACCTGAGCCGTCATCAGGTACAGGAACGACTGCAAGGAATATCCTTAACCCCTGCCCCACCCCCTGAGGGAAGACCTGCTCTGCCCACAGGAATTTCAGTCCCCTAACTGCATGATTTTATCAACATACATACCAAACCTATGATTCTGCATGCAACCCAACCATACAAACACACAATCTGACGTACCACTATAGTTAACATTTTCTAAACCTTTGTACAGAGTCGGATGAACTGTAAATATTTGTGAGCATTTGTCACAAACTGCAGCTCTCTTTTTTTTTTCATTACTGTTAAATCAAAGAGTAGATTTCTTGTAAATAGTAGATAATAGGTTTGGGGGTTTTTTTTAGTTCTCATCAGCTGGAAAGTGAAACAATATTTGCTTGTATGGCTGATATTTAGTTACAACCTGCTGCAAATCGTAAGACTATTGTCCATCTTTGACTTTATTTTAGACCTAGTGAAGACCTCAGAGAAACTTTAAGATCCTAACTGACAGTAATGATGAAACACAGCAATTATCTGTGGCTACATGCAGACTTGTGCCATGATGTGCATGTGTGTCTGTGTCTGTATGTCTGTGTCTGTGTGTCTGTCTGTCTGTCTGTGTGTGTGTGTGTGTGTGTGTGTGTGTGTGTGTGTGTGTGTGTGTGTGTGTGTGTGTGTGTGTGTGTGTGTGTGTGTGTGTGAGAGAACAGGCCTCCTCCATGTTACGAGCCTCCATTGCAGCCCAGTAAGTAATATTTCCTATTGCAGTGTTTAAAGTGAAGAATGAGGTGCTTTCTGAATGCTGATCACTCAACAGTAAACAGTGTATATGTGCATATGATTCCCACTGTATGTGACCCATGATCCCTGATTCCATGATCCTTGGCTTATAATTAAATTATAGACAAACAAGTTTTTCATACAGCAACAATCTCCCACCTCCAGTACTGGTGTTTGTGTGCTGATGTGTGCATGCTGCTGGCCTTCCTCACTCCAATGTCTCTGTCCACATTAGGCCCAAAGACGTGCCATTGCTGCCTTCTCTGGACTATGAGAAGCTCAAAAAGGATCTGGTAACTGGTTCAGACAGACTCAAGGCCCTGCTGCTTCAGGCACTGCGCTGGGTATTATAACCAACATCCAACCCCTTAACAACCCCCCCCCCCCCCCCCACTAAACCATTTCCTTTTTAGAGGTGGATAGTTCAGGTTAGTCAGAACTTCATTATTTTGCACCAAGCACCTGCATTCCAGTTGATGCCAGAGTCAGTCATGCCTGGAAGTCCCTCTATCCTAATTATCGGATACTCAGAAGATTCTTCCCTTTCTGGGTTGTTGTTTTTTTGCATTGTAGAGTTTGCCCTTTGACATGTTAACTGAACTGGGAAGCATAACAAGTAACAAATAATTGCTGTTATCTGTAGTTTAAATTTCAGAAACCTCTTGCCAGTAGTTGAAAAAAAAAATTATAGTTTGTATAGTGTACAGCCTTTGTCCCCAGCACAGGTCCAAACCCAGTGTGTTGATTATAGATATGGAAAGGCTCACCTTGACTTTTTTCAGATGTGTGACTCATGCTGGCTGTGTCCTTTGGAAATTTGTAGAGACTGACGCGTTCTCTACAGGGGGAGCAGAGAGATACGGTTCTGCAAGCTTTCATCAGTAACGACCTGCTAGACAGCCACACCACCAAACAGGTGCTGCCCCTCTGTGTCTTCTGCAACATGTCAGAAAGAAAAAAAACATGAACTTATCCATTGTAACCTATTTGTTTGGAATCTAGGGTTAGGGTTAGAGTACATTGCCTTGAACTCAGTATAAAATAAGTTGTTAATAATGTTGTGGTCTCTGTATAGCAATGATTCTTGATTGCAGAATGAAATACGTTGAAATTTGCTGTAATGTACTTTATTCTGTTTCCTCTTCACTCTTGGCACATAGAGATGGGGATAGTGTAAAAGGTTTCCTATCATGAAAATGTATTACCAAACTTGTTATTGTGGTATTGCTAAAATAACCTTTACACCATTTAAAACAAGACACATATTTAAGTAATTTTACTGCAGTTATTTTATTAATAGTCTTTATTGAACCTTTCCTAATTCTAATAACAAAAAATATAATGTCATATAAATGTGAAATAATGCCAGCATTGCTTTTTACTGCTTAGATTATCAACACAATTGCATGGAACTACAGCAGTAATAGTACGGTGGTTATTTCCTTATTTAAAAAAGAATCATATAGTTATCATAATTATTAACAATTGAAGTTTAGTTTTACACTGCAATCTAGTTTTACACTGCAATATATTGTTAAAACCAGTAATCATTCCATCCTTAGTTGCCAGCTTTTCATTAAAAAAGAAGCACTCATCTTTCCACAGGTACCACCTACATCAGTGCAGATGTCTAACTCACAAAATGTTCAACTTCCTTCTTAGCATCAGTCTTTCCCTCAGGTGTTGAGGGACCTGGATGTGAACACTATTAGCTTTCAGTATCCATTCAACATGGCAGCCATGTTAAACTCACTTTAGGCACCAAATTCGAAATCATGCTTATGGCCTTCAGACACTCCTTTCTGAATGAAGTTATGCCTGAATGCAGCTCTTGTCTCAGTTTCTCTCCGTTTCTCTTTCTCTTAGTTCCGAAACCCATGTGGGAACACTAAAGCACAAAGCCAGTTTCAGTTTGCTTTGTTTGATGGACAATTTGATTAGATGCTGACGCAGCATTTGCAAGCTAAAATAAACTGAAATTGCTTAAACAGTAACACTCTTTTCTGTCACAAAAACTGAAAGGCCTCTCTAATTTGCAGAAGTCTGTGCTCCATCTCATCAAATCAAAGAATGAGATTGTGAGGCAGTATATGGCTCGACTGATCAATGCCTTCGCCTCTCTGTCAGAGGGTAAGAAGCAGTATTTATAGAGTTTTACTTTATTAATTAAAAGTCTGGATGACACACTGTTATCTAATGTACTGTGTGGCTGGTTAAGTTTGGTGTAAGGGGTAGGTTATATGTAGGGTATAATTTGGCTAAGGTTGGGCTAGGAATAGGGTGGTGATTTGTGGGGTATGTTTGATTAAGTTTAGAGGTTGGAGTAAGGGTAGGTTATTTGTAGGCCGTAGTTAGTGGTAGGGATAGGGTATTTGTTTGTGGTAGGGTAGTGGTAGGGTTAGATGCTGGTGTCAGGATTTAGCTAAACCATGTCTTGTTCTCCCCAGGCCGCACATACCTTTCTCAGGTGCCATCTTTGCTGAGACCTCTGGTGGACTGTCTGCAGACAGAAAAGAAGGACTCAGTGACGAGAGAGAATGTTCTGGGAGCCCTGCAGAAGCTTAGCCTCAGGTATCCTATGAGAAGACTGATGCACCCCTGGCCACATGTATATGTCACAAAACCTTTGTTCTCATTAACATGGCATGAAGCAATATGAAAGAAGTCTTTCAAAACTTTATTCAGTCAGTCCTCTATTCAAAGTCAAGTCAAATTTATTTATATAGCTCTTTTTAAAGCACTCATTGTCACAAAGCAGCTTTACAGATGTACGGGTCAAGGTATATAATGAGCAAGCCGAAGGTGACAGTAGCAAGTAAAAACTCCAAGGGTTGAAATGAGGAAGAAACCTTGAGAGGGCCACAATTCAAGAGGGATCACATCCTCCACCGAGTGTCCCAGCTAGTAACCAGAACATGTTATTATGTTATTTTTAGTCAACATAGCCACTGTAGTATAGATGAGGGAGCCTCAGTTCCTCCAGTGGGTCTAGGCTTGGTGAGCTATTTCTGACAAAGCATCATCAAATCATCTACGCACAGCATCAGTTCATCTACTGGCTGCTTTGGTTCATCTACAGGCAGGACCGGGACATTTTCTGAGATACTTTGTTGCCAATGAGCAGGTATAGTCCACTGTTGTCATCATCTCTGCTGTAGCATGCAAATAAAACAGAAAGCTGTAGGTTAGATCTGTACAGACGAACACCAGGTGATTAGTTTGTAACTCCAGCAGGTTTATCTGTAGCAGCATAACTAAAAGAGAGGGCCATAACTTGAGAGGGGGTGATTACAGGCCTGAGGGCTCTCTGAGACTTAGCATTCCAGCCATATTGCCCTCCACCCATTCCACCCATAGCCTTGTCACAAATCTGAGTGTATGCATGAAGTGGTCAGACAGGTGTCAACAACTCAGATTTTCTTCTGAATTAATTCTGATAAAAATTCTGATAACACCATGGTCCACCACTGAATTCTGACACCAGCCAACAATTACAAAATAGCTACATTCCAAAGTCTCGCTGCAGCCAAGGTAGGTCACATTTCATAGAAGGCTATGTCACAGAAGGACCCTTCGTACACAGCCTAGAAATGCAGTCTACATTCGGAGCCATTTTGAGGACACACCTGATGTATCCTTCTATGCCCTTGGTTACCACCAGTTCTCTGTGCATGTGCGATGCAAAGGAAACAAAAACAGCACCAGGAAAATGGTGTAAAAAGAAACAGAAGGAGAGTTAGTTTTAAAATGTAATGTTTTTCACATGCTTAAATTCAACTTTGTTACCTTGTAATATGATTGATTGATTAATTAAAGCATTCATCCAAATATCGTATTTTAATCAGAAGTATATAGCTATATATTATGTAGCGTATTGTATTACATAAGCTTGTTGGCTAGCTACCATAGCAAATGCTAACCAAAATAGCATACTTTTACTTAGTGGTAGTTTATTTTTAATCCCAGTAAACACTTTAGCTTGAAGTTTTAGTGTTTAAGAGGATGCGAACTATATACAGACCTTTCTGGTGATGTCACCATGCAGCCTCATTGGACTGTTCCATTTGTTTGTCCATTAGGCTACTAAGAAAGTAAGAGAGAGAGGTGGAGCAGGTGTGTGCATTGCTAGTGTATAATCACGACAAATGAAACCCAGAGCCAAATGTGAATGATGACAGATCTTTCAGTGTGCCCAAACAAATCTTAACATGCTATCACCACTGGTTTATGTACACCAGATTGACAACTTGGCCGAGTGCCATGAGGTGCTGTGTGTTGCAGATGGTACATTATGTATACACGTGGTGCGGAGGTGCAGACCATGTACAACTAGTGGAGACATATAATGAATGAAAGCCTCCAGCTAGTAAACTACAGTTTGAAAAAGCATCTGTCAGATTCTGGATATCTGATGTTTATTTTATTTTATTTTTTTATTTCATACACAGAAGTAATTCAAATGTTTTGGTTCATATTCTGCTGGATTGTAATTGTCTGCATTTGTGGGGTTTTATGTATATATAGTTGTTGTTGACACCTGTGTTTGTATGTTCCTTAGACGCGTCCATCAGTCTGCTCTGATCAGATATGGACTGATAGGATGGCTGGTTGGTGAACTACAACACTCCGACTGTCTTTCTGACTACACTCTAGAATATGCGGTAGCCCTGCTCATGAACCTCTGCTTGCGCACACAAGGTACCAAGCCTCCCCTCACTCAATAGGCACCTTTTGTTCCATCAGGTGTTGGCTCCAATTACCGTTTATTTTCATAAGTCAACTTTAATTGGCATAGGTTTTTATAGACTTTGTGCGTTTTCTGTAGTAAATGCTAAAATTAGTGGCCCTGAAGGATAGTTGCCCTTGAGTGACCCTCAGTGTACTAGAGAATATTTTCTAAATATTTTGTAAAAAAGTCATTAAATGAATGAGATACTTGACCAGCTATTGATCATGTTCCAGGAAAGAGACAGTGCATGGAAAGAGCAAAGCATGTATTAAAGGTTCTGACTGATCTACTGGGACATGAGAACCGCGAGGTACCTTTTATCTTGCTTCAGTCTCTGTGATCGCTGGCATGTATAGTCACTGCTATGTGCAAGAAAAATTACATGCAAAAAATAATAAGATGGTTTGCTGAAGTTCTTCAAAACTCAATGTTTTTTTTTGTTTTTTTTTATTAGACCTTATCAGAAGTAGTCCAGTCAGTGGTGTATTGTTGACTTAACATGGTAACCCATTCATAGTTACTTCCTTTTTAAGTACGCATACTCATGCATATTTTTTTCAGCCATAGACCATCAAATTCCTCCCATATACTCATGCAAATAACTTTGTTGCATGAACAAAGAAAAGAACATTTTTAAATTTGTGTCAAAGCACAATGAATTCAGTCCTTGCTGTTTTCTTTCATTTTCATTGACAATTATTTGGAATACACTATTTATTTTTATTATATGTTGGTCTGTGTGTGTGTGTCTATGTGTTTGTGTGTATGTGTACAGATCCGTCCCTATGTGAATGGAGCTTTGTACAGCATTCTAAGTATCCCAACTGTACGGAAAGATGCCAAAGAGATGGTTAGTGTTTAACCTTTAAACCAAGACTTATATGTAACACACCTTACAGTCATGCCCTCACTTACATTTCACATCTCACCGCTTTTCTGGCACTGTTGCCTAATATTCCTGGTTCTCAGATCTGAGGAATAATCTCAACCAAATGCACGTTTTAACATGGAAGCCCAAAGTCCCTAATGACTAAAAATCATGCTTCATCTGTATTTGCACATTGACCATTATAAGTCAGTGAGTCGCCAATTTGCAGTGCTGATGATGATGTTTGACTGGGTTTTAGAGTTTGGAGGAGATCCTGCACTGCTACACTAAAGAAGACAGTCCTGAGCTCAATAGACAAATTGAGTTCATTATTAGACAACTAAACTCAGGTACGAAGGACCAGTGGATGTGTCATCTAACATGATTAGTACAGTACATAACCATACATTCTTCTTTTTTTATATATTGCCCTCCCCTCACTAAATTTTAACCTTTATAGAGGAAAGGCATGCCACCTGCGTGCAGAGAAAAGGGTGTGATGTTTACTCGGTGTTACTGAGTGTTTGCCTTTTTTTTTTTTTTTTTTGCGTAAAAGTTAGCGTAACGTCATGTTACTAAAACCAACCGAATCTTGCTTCACTACATACACACCCTCATCTTTCTTATCTCACTTCATGTTTGTTCAGAAGAGGTACTGGAACATGAGGCGGAGTCAGATGATGAAGAGGAGGAGGAGGAGGAGGAGGTAAATTGTGAAGAATTCTGTTAATGTGTGTGAGGGCCCTTATCCCCACTCACTGCATGTGTGTATGCCGTTAGTGACCCCTACACTCCCTACATTGGCCTGACCTGTTAATATGCTGCAGTTTCAGTTCACAATTTCCTACTTGGCAAAACGTGTTGGTTTTTTTATTTATTTAATTTTTGTCGTTGTTATTTTTTATTTTCTTACCTGTCTCATAATGTCCCTAAATCAAAGACATGTTCACTGGTGCACAACAGATATTTTGCATTTGTCTTTTTATGTTTAAATGAAACTGAGTTACTATATACCATAACTAACCATTTTGATGTGATCATGCCAATACTAACAGGAGGATGTAATGGAGGCAGATCTGGATAAGGAAGAGGTTCTTCAGCCAAATCCTAAAGAGCTCTATGGCGAGAACCTTCTGACCACAGAGTACTTGGGGGTAGGTCCTCAATTCGCACACACACAAACACACACACACACACATACACGCAAGCACAATTAAAACCATATCCAAAGACAATTTAGCACATAAACCAGTTTTTATCAAACCCCAATAAAGGAAAAGTTTGTGCTGAGATGGCTAATACACAGTATGTAATGATAACAAGAATGAGTATGGTTTAGCACTGAGTGAAACTGGTATGCTACTTCATGTTTGTGAATTTAGTCAGTATGTTTCTGCAAATCCTCACCTAACAACACAGCAAATAAACTAAAGTATATATTGGTATGGTAGGGCTGGGGTGAGTAATTGTGTGTATTTAGCTGTTTGTCTCTCCTGGTCTAGATCATGACTAACATGGTGAAAGCCAAGAGGAGATGGAGTCTCCACTCCTCTCAGACTATAGATGAGCCTCTTCAAAGACCCGTCACACCGAGCTCCCACAGGAATACCATGTAAGAATCCTCGTACATTCCTAGCTCAGACAAGACCTGCTAACGCACTCGAGACCGCTGTCTAAGAAACATTTTCATTGTTTCACTGGATTGTTTCAATGAATGGAGGAAATTGCTGATTATAGCAGCTTTTTTAAAAACCTAAAAAGGTTTTTCTTGTTGTTTTAAATGTCTTATTATTGAAATCTTGATGAGAAGACACAGACAGTAAACCACGCATTGAATAGTCATACATCATACGTCATTTACAATGTATGGACTTCAAGACCATTGCATTATACTGGATAAACTGGATTGAAGTATCCCTTCAGTAAAGGTCTGGAATCTGGAAAAAAACAGAAACTTACTAAGTGGGCTTGATCATTACACAACCTATGATACATTTATACTTGATAAAGAACTTTGTGTATCCCTGTTAAAATGTGACCAGGTATCAGTTTTTGGTGTCCTTCCATCTGACCAAATGGTTAAAATACATAACTACTGAAGTTTGAAATGTTTACATGAAATGTTTATTATAGCTGCAGCTGGAAGTAGATTCTAAGACTATATCTTACACATGGAGCTCAAAGTGATGGGAATTCCAAAATTCTGAATTGATAGCTAAAAGTGCAATCTAAATTTGACATTACAGAAGTTATGTGATCAGACTGCTACAGACATACTGAGTTAGATCATATACATGCATTCAGGATTACTGAACATGAAACTTTTGAACATGAAACACATTTGCAGATAAGTATATATATTTTCCAGAGTAAGCTACCTGTAAATACAAAAGCCAGTAAAAGCAGAAAGCTTACCTGAGAGAAGTTCTTCATGGCCTTCAGTCATAGTCCAAACTCGAGGGAAACCTGTGCACTGATTAAATGTAAGGCAAACCACTGTGAAATAACATAACACTAGCTGAGATCTTCCAACCCATGATGGAAAAAATAAAATCAAGAACTTTTTTGGCCCTCGAGGTCCAACATTTCTTTCATTTGTGCTCTGAGGTCAGAAATTTGGAACACAATCACATATATATGTATATGGATCACATACATATGAATATGGATATTAATTACTTGCCCAAGAGATTGTTAAAGTTGGTAGTGCACAACCTCAGAGCTTCCTTACCTTGAATATGCTGGCGTGTGATATTCTGGTAATTTGCACCACTTTTGTGATGTTAAAATATAAAACATTTCAGAGCTGACGTGTACATATGCAATATGAGAAATATAGTACATTATGCACAATATAATTTTCATGCTTAATGCAATATAATTCAAATGGCAGTGCAATTTTAATAAGGTATGACATACATTTATCATCATAAATCAATCATAAATATGACAATTGCAGTGAGTCTGTTATGTGTGTATTCAGTGTTTTAATTTATTTCTATATTCCTAGCGCAGCAGGTGAGTTCCATGTGAAAGATACCTAGCCTAATTAAAGGGAGTCCATGGCATACCATTATTTGTGTTCTCTGGACACAGCTGACAGGTGTCTACAACACCTGAGCTATTGTAGTAGCTACTTGGTGGTAAAAGTCTTTTTAAAAGATGACTTGCTAGTCATTCAGTGGTACTCTTTAAGGAAGATGATGTGGAAAAGGCATATAGGAGAAAGAATATGCCTGTGTTGTACCATTTAGGGTCTTGCTTACGTTGGTGGTGGCGGATTTAATGGTGGAATTGGATAGGGATTATCTACGTTAGTTTTTGTATGTGTGTGCCCTTAGAAATCCAGTAAACCCACGTAACATCACAGTTTGTTGTGTAAGTAAATAGCAATGAGGGAAAACCTTTAGCGTGTGTGTGCATAGCTTTTAATTAAACAAGAAAAAACAGCAATATACTCATGTCTTTATGCACAGTGGTTTCTACATACAGCGTTTTGATGCTTTTTCTATATGCACAGTACCATTGATATCACTACCAGTGTTGACTCTGGTTGATATAAAGCCCAAAGAGATTCTGCGTTCACTAGCCAGCTCCACCTCTCTTCATCTGTGTGTAGTGTTGTGAAATACATCCATCAGCCATTTGTGTGTAGCAATATTGCCTGCCCACAAATCAAACAGTGCTTTAGCGAGCGAACAGGATATTGCTCTTGGCTAGGGAAAGCCAGTGCCTCACACTTTTTCATAAAGACTGAGGTGTTAGGTGTTAGTGTGTTAGTTTGTTCTTTAATATTTGTTAATTTGTTAATGTTCCAATATAAATCTGATTTGTGGAACTGTCCGTGTGTATGTGTGTGTTCGTGTGTTCGTGTTTGTGTGTGTGTGTCACAGGGATGGCCGAGCTGCTTATGGTGAAGTGGACCCCTCCAGCCTGTTCCATTCCCCTATTACCTCTCGCCCCCCCACCCGTAGTGGAAGTCACACTAGCACAAGTGACTCCATCGGCTGTGCTCTGAGTAAGCACACACACATAGTTTATGCCATGCTCTGCTGAATCACCTACCAGCACTGCAAGCATTTCCTATGCAGTAGGTCAACAATACTAAGCATACACTGACCATCCACCTAACGTATCTTATATCTATCAGATTTTTCTGTTTTATGTCTATATATTTTACATGTCAATGTTCTGCATAAATGTATGCTGGCCTGTCCAGCCCTCTTTTGCACCGTGACTGTTGTGTTCACTGTAGCTGTGTGTATTTACTACTGCTTACCTCACAAAAAAGATGATTAAGTGGTATCTCCTACATACCCCCCCCCCCCCCACACACACACACACACACATCACCTGCCCTACCCCAGCTGCCCACAGGCTGAATATCCTGAAATGTTCATGCTAATTTCGGCATGTATGAGGATTAATCATGCATGTTGTTCTATGCAGAGCTAGAGTGAAACCCATTCTGAAAGGAGGGGTAGTAACTGCCATTATGAGCTAACTGACACTGAGCAGCATCCTTCCCAATCACAGACTTGCTGAATGTGGTTTGTGCTTTAGCCAGCTCTGACCCCATATACACGCAACATCTCAGCCAACTCTGAGAACTCTCGTTTTCGAGACCCCTTCGAAGTGGGGGCAATTTATTAAGTGTGTATGTGCCATAATTTCAGATTTCAGTCATATTAAGGTGTGAGTGGATTTGTAAATGTACTATTCAGAAAAACTTTACCATTTGGAGTTTTGAGAAGGTGAGCTTTAGCTGTCCTCTGTTGGCTCAGGCCTGACCTTCCTCAGAGCATGCAGAGGTGAGGACTGCTATAGTCCAGGGGTACACTACTGTGAGCGTTTATGGTTCCGTGTCCCTGGTCCCAGTGGCTCCCAGTAGAATACTGCAAAACACTGAATGTCTCTGTGTGTTTATATATTGGAAATCTTAGAAGAACTGTACATTTCTTTGTATGCTTCTAAGTTTCTTTGTTCAGAATTTGGCCTTTGTCAGTTCCTTGTTAGGTTTTTGTCAGTTGGCTGTGTCAGATTCCTAGAAAACTGAAAAAGTTTTTCGTCATATTTTCCACTGAACTTAATGACCATATAGTTAAATGTACATGTCATTGTGATAGAATAGTGGCAGCTCAACACAATGTCCAGTCAGAGAGACACACCCTGATTTTGATTTGACATTCAGGACTATGAAAGCACGGCAGGTGCATTCAGCTCTTGCCAGTGGGAGACTTTCTGAGCTGCAGGGCTCATGGTCACACTTCACTCCCATTTCCAAACTGACACCCATCTCTCAGAGGCATGTAAGCAACACCCAGGGGTGACTTGAATCTGTTGTACCAGCATGAACAAGAGTGTGTTTGTGTCTGTTTTCTTGAGTGTTTGTGCACATGTTTGTTCAACCAACAAACGAGTTGTTTCCTAACTCTTGTTCTTTTCTTGAACCTTTTGGAACTCTCACAGAATGCGTCACACTTCCTCATGAAAGCAGGTGTGTGTTAATGATGTCAGTGAAATGAGAAATGTGTTTGTGTGTGTGCGTATTTGTGTGCGCGTGCATGTTTGGATCTGCAGACTCTGAGTGCTGGCGTTACTCTCAGGAGTCTGGGCTTGAAGGTTCCTTAGTAGCCAGTGCCCTCCTGACCAACAGCCACGAAAGCAATGGCCCCTCACAAAGGTGGGTGTCACTTTACACAGGCACATACTTACCTTCCTTCTGGCAGTTGGCGGCAGACAGAAGGGAGACTTGCGGCTGGAGTGGGACATTTCCCACAGCCTTCAGCACAGCTGCTCTGGAATGAGAGCATGAGTGGCATGTCTGCAGTCTGTAGTTCAGCTCAAAAAGGGAAGGAGAGAGGGGAGAGAGAAGGACTCAAGACCGGGGGAACGTGTAAGAGGAGAAAAGGTCTTAGGGAAGATGAGATTGAGGAGGGTAGAGGTGTGATGGCAGAGGAGAGGGGAAGGTTTAGAGAGGATGGGAAAGGGTAGGGGAGAGGAGAGGAGAGGGGAGGTCTGAGGGAAGGGGGGGAGAGGTCTCAGGGAGGGGGTGGGGGCTGGAGAGGGGAAGTCTCAGCTGAGGGGTGGTGTGGCTAGAGGGGAAGTCTCAGAAGAGAGGGGAGAGGTAGTGCAGGTTGACCCAGCAGTGGCTCTACTGTGGTTGTGACATGCCTCTTAACCAGCCCTGAACAAAGGGCTGATTGAGTTGGACTGGGCCATGCCACCCAGGAGAACATGACTCCTCCTGCTTTTGGCTATATTGAGCTTGGAGACGGTACCCTCGCCAAAAGCACATTGCGACCCTCCCAACATGCATGGATCTCAGAACCCTTCCTATGTGAAAGATGTGTAGTCCTGTGTGTGTAGTGACTTTGCTGGTGTTTCATTAGAGCCCCTCAGGCAAATCTCCAGCTCAGCTATCCCTGCATGAGTTTAATTCATGCCTAGAGCTCCTTTACCTCTGGACTTACTGAGTCTGTCACCTCACCCTTAGATACCAGTGAGCTGTGGTGGTTTTCTGGCAACCCTGCACTCTCACAGTGCTTTATGTGTCTGCACTGTGTGCGTGTGCGCGTGTGTGTGTGTGTGTGTGTGTGTGTGTGTGCGTGTGTGTGTGTGCGTGTGCGCGTGTATGTGTGTTCTGGTTTCCTTCTTCATGCTGCGGTGAGCATGCTTAGACACTATTTTTCTCATTCATGCCTGAAGTCAAATAATCCAGATTTAAGACTAATGCTGCATCTCATGTATGTCATTTACAGACTATAATTTCAGGCAAAATCACAGTGACACTTATTGCTTTAAATTAATCGTCTTGCTTGCCCCATGATGGATTTGCACACATAACAAGTGGCTTCTTCTCTCCTCATATCTCCCCATCAGTGACCTCATCCCTGGCTTTGTGGGCCAGCCTAAGGTTCAGCGTATGCCTAGTGGTCATGCAAGCAGTGAGGGCCGCTTGAAAGCCCCCTTGTTGGGCCCCCAGTTCTCCAACAGTGAACCCCAGCAGAGCAGCAGCAGGCCAGGCAGTGCCCCTCTCAGCACCGGCAGTGAGTCCTCCACCCATACACCACCACAGAGTACCTTGCTCCACTCCCCAACCTACACACTACAACTCTCACTGCTGCAGTCACCACTGGGGTTGAGTTATAATGAAATATAAATAACAGCAGTGAATTTACAAAATATGAAAGTGAATTATCTGTCCATGATTCATTTTGAAGATATTCAGAATAGTCAGTTTCTACTTTTTGGAGAATCTAGTGCAGGTCTATAAGTCTTTGATAAATAAAGTTTAGCAAGTAATATCTGGTCAGCTTGAGTAAGAGGTTTAATGTATTTTATTGTTTCAAATGGGGTATATGGCCAAAATTATGTGGACACTTGACCATTCAATTCATTTCTATTAATATCAAGATATCACTGGCAAGCACTGAAGTGCAGACAGGAAGCAAAGCAAACAAACACAAAATTTATTTATATAGCGCTTTTTACAACAGCTGTTGTCACAAAGCAGCTGTACAGATGTCCGAGTCCAAGCCCCAATAGAGCAAGCCAAAGGCAACAGTGATGAGGAAAAACTCCCTAAGGCTGAGAGGAGTAAACCTCAAAAGGAATCAGGACTCAAAAAGGGGAACCCATCCTCGTCTAGTTGACACTGGAAAGCATGACGACATGGATGAAATAAGCAAAAATAACAACAAAAGTGAACTAGGAATAATAATCACAGCAAGTGGGGGGTATTATGTTGACATTATAGTCTCTAATGTCTAGGGCCAGGTCTTGTGGAAGACCAGCTCGAGTCCTGTATGTAGCATATTTTCTAACAAGCCCTTCTAACCTCTTTGGCTAGGGCAAATCAGAGACACCATCTTTCCTTCAGTGCCTAGGAAGTGGGTTGTTGGAGCATATCCTCAGCTGCTATCCAAGAACCCTGGGAGACATGCATTATTGTTGGCACCATGGCCAGATGCTAAGGACAGTGGCTGAAATCATCCACATCGATAATATCTGCTGCAAGAAACCCCACCCTGAATACCAGTTTATCATATTTATCAAGGAGAGGAGCCCCATGTAACCACAGCCAGTGCAAGCCTGCTGGGAAAGCAAGGGGACTGGTAGCTAATGGTAGACCTGGGAGAGCAGCAAATTTCCTGAGGCCATCATCTTGACAATGCTGAGGCCAGAAATAGTTCTGCTTTCAGTAACACCTAAACATGTGGTGAAGCTTCTGAGTTGACATTTCCCTGGAAAGGGAAACTAGAAAAGGCATTTGATTGGAAGAAGGGCAAGTATCAAGATTAGGTGAAGTAGTGCCATAGGAGGGTGTGGCAGGCAAAGTGTATGCCCATAGACGTGTACTGTAGAGGGTTTGCTGATTGGCCCCTCAGCAAAGCCCTCAATCAATTGGATATTTGATTGACAAAAAGGCATGTAAGTGTGCACAAAAAGGCAGCCATTAGGAGATCCACAGAGAAGGCCTCAAGATGGCTGTTGGGTGAGATGTGGCAGAACGCCCAAAATGGAAGTTTGTCATGCCCAGCTGGGTCACACATGTGAGATTGTATGATGCTGAAAGACCCAAAACAACTGATAACCTCAGGAACATCGCTCATGATGTGTCTGAAAGCATTGTAAAATTAATTATCCAACTTGCTCAAACATGTGAACTGAATAATTACAATTAGGATGTCCGCATACATTTTGCCCAAATAGTTAATTAGTTAGCTAGTTGGTTAGATATATTTTATATAGCACATGTAGAACCAATGTTCCTCATACGTAATGGACAGAATATTTCCAGCCAACCATACTCCATACACCAGTCTCGTTTGTACATAAAACACATTTACACTACCACCACAACCAGGAATCAGGCTGTAGTCAAGAACAAGCGTAAGTGTGTGTGCACTTAAAATTAGATTAAAATTCCTTTAGTATATTTACACACACGTGTACGTGCATGTGTGTATATAAGCATGTGCATACATATGGTTGCGTCTCTTGTTTTTTTTGGGGGGGGGGTTTACGTAGAAACCAGCATCAGCTTTGTTTATATGTCTGTCCATGTTTGTTGTTTATTTTGGTGAACTCTATTTTGGAGTTCCCAGAGCTGAAGGTGGGGCTTAGCACACTTTATACTTGTGCTCATGCCAGTCAAAGATTTCTGAATGAAGCAAGATTAAGCTTTAGTTTTTGTGCAAACAGATGGATTCACAAGTATATGCTCTTCCAGTTTGGGAAAGAATAAATCTCATTTTATTATCCTCATGGATGGCCTTAAAGTGTTCCCTCTTCAAAACAACCAACCAAACACACAAACCAAAAAAAAAAAAAAACACTTTTCTGAAAGCACTCCTTTATGTGTGTATGTTGTGTTTTTCCTTTACTATCAAAAGTGCAAAGTTAACAAGGAAATAGAAATCTATATCTGGAGCTGACGGACATGTTAATTAAATGTATTCATTATTGCATCCTGTTTCCACTCCATGTGTGGTTTTAGTCTGTAAACAGGGTTTTACCAGACGTACCATTTGGCCAAAGGGTTTTACTCTAGCATTCTCTGGTTGACCCTTGGGTATTGGTTATGGTTTGTTTCTGGTCCCCCCCCCCCCCCTTTTTTTTGTTTTTTTTTTTCTCAAACCAATCACCATTTTACTTTCTGTGAATATGAATGAACAGCTACATACTATTGTTAGGTGACAGATTTTAATTATAAAAGTAAATTATAGGGCCTGAAGCTTCCTGCTTTGTGGGCAGGGAACTGCTCATTTTAGAGCACTCTACAGCCTAATGTCTTACACATAGTGGCTCTGCCTGCCTGTGCCTTCTACAAATCTAATGTAAGTGTCCTGCAGCCTCACTTGTAGATCCAATATGCCCTTTACTGTCCAAAGAGGATTTTGTCTGTAGTGAATTTAGATAAGTGTTTTTTGTTTTTGTTTTTTACCATTTATGAATTTAGACACTGAAATACTTTGACTATTGTATGTTATTGTATCAGCTATTTTACGGGAACTCTTTCTTGTTCACTTCTAAGTTTCTTTGTTCCAGTTTAGCCTTTGTCAGTACCCTTTGTTGCCTCTGAGATCCCAGGTAAACTGAAAACTGAATCACTGTCATTATTCTTGACCTTTTCCTCATATTATCCACTGACCCTATTACGTACAGAGTCACGTGCATGTGAGCATGTGGGAACAGCAGCAACTCAGTACAGTCTACAGTCCAAGAGAACACACTCAAGACTATGAAAGCAAAGCAGGTGCATTCAGCTCTTTTGCCTTGCTGAGCTGGAGGGCTCACGGTCACACTTCACTCCTGTTTCCAAACTGACACCCGTCTATCAGTGGCATGTAAGTGAAACCAAGGGTTGACCTGAATCTGTTGTACCAGCATGAATTAAAATGAATCTGGATAATATGGCCAAACCATTCCACACAGGCAAGTTCTTTAAAATCCTTCTAAAACTGCAACATCAAGACTATTGTCACTTCACTTCCAGATTGTGGAAGCGTCACAGTTCACTTTAGAAAGATGTTTCTTAAACTTTCACTTTTTAAAATTTTATTATAGTTTGTGCAGTTTAACATATGAAGAGTAAATGTTCACTGCCCTGTCACTTCCTGGCATGAGACCCCAGAAAGTTCCATCATTGCACCCTCATAACCGTAGTGTGCTGAAGAGTGAAAATGAAATAAACAGGGCTGGGTAGTAACATGATACATAAAATGGCATTATGTAATCAGACTACAAAAAAATACTGTATTCCTGTATAGTTACAGAAAAACGGAAGCAATTTGATTACTGGTATATTTCAAAAACAGGGTATTTATTAGCAGGATTGCATTACAACTTAACAAGGAGGACTTCTTTTTTATTTATTCTTCTATTTTTTACCTTTTCTAATAGTTTTGTTCAAATGCATGAGCATTGAATGTAGGCAACATTTATTTATGGGTTTGCTTCCACCCCTGGTAGGTCTTTGGGCCTTTTGCTTCATTTCTTTGCAATATGTAACTTGAAACTGATGTACATTTGTGAGATGTATGGTGTTTGGTGTTTGTTTGTGTGGTCTAAGGAAAACCACTTATAATGGCTTCAGTCACAGTGTCTGACTGCTTCAGCGGATTTCATGGCCAAGAGTAGTGAAATATGTTTATTGCTTATATAGTTTTACTAATTCATTTCCTTCTCAGAAAGTCTGAGAAAAAAAAAATTATTTACAAGGTTCCTGGGAACCTGCACTTTCAAAATGAATAAAATTCGTGTAAACAACCATACTTTTTTTTTTTTACTTAAAACACATGCATAAATGCTTGTGCATGTACTCCCTATATTTATGGATATTATATGCCTTTGTAACTGATGGTACTTGTGCTTCTTTAAGTGTAGTGAGGAATTTCGGGAATCCCATTCTAATGCCTAGATTTCTGCCCTCTAGGTAACCATTCTAACAGGAAGTGAACAGGGGCCATTTGGGCATGAGAAGTCTGTCTCCCAAGGATAGCTTCCTGTAACACCATACAGACGTTATCAGGGTCAGGCTGACAGAAGGAGCCGTGTGCCAGTGGGGTGGAGGGTACAATGCATGCAATTGTGGCTGAGCTGTTTGAGCCTCTGCCACTAAGCTGCTCTGTAACCCAACACACTTCAGCAATACTCACAACGAACACTTTTATTATGCCAAGCCCCCTGTCCTCCACAAAAGGACACACCTCCCTGCTCTTTCATTTGCATGACCCATCAGCCAATACCTTGTGCCTTGTCACTTTATTAAAAATGTAAAATGCTTTTCTAAGTCTTTTTTTGTGTGTGATTTAAACAGAAACCATTATTGTAATACTATTCTGCTTTTTTGTGTTTTTATTTGTTTTGCATTGTTTATGTTGCATTTTCTCAATTTTTAAATGTGGATTTATCCCTGTTATTTTAATTGAATTTAGTTTTTTTGTTAGTTTTGGTGGTGGTTGGGATGTCTAGAGGCTTGTCAAGTTGTCCGTTTTCTGAGCAGCTCGTTAATGACGACACTTCTCAGTCCCAGGTAACCATCACACTGGGACTTTCCTGTTTTCCTGTTTTCCAAAGCACACGAGCAGAACATGTGGTCCCCAAGACTGAGCTTAAGAGCTGCTGGGTACTAATCATTAAAAGAATCAGAGTGAAAAAAGAGATGGCCTGTCTCTGATTCCTTAACAGTAGCATTGACCACTGGTTTGTTGGACATTTTGTAGGGTTTTCAGTGGCTCAGTGCATTAATTACCTCCTGTCCAAGCTCATTTACATGTGATCATGTTTATTTTAATTATTCCTCAAAAAGTAACTTAGAAGTATTAATAGAATTATGATGTTTACAACCACTTAATTATTTAAAAAAAACTTAAAAGCCTTTGAAATTATAGCAATTTATCTGGATGAGGGCCCTGTTGTACTAGTTTATATACAAAGAATGGGCCTGCTAGTGGCAGCTTTATGGTGCCTCTAAAGCTTGTGGCAGTGGGACAGCTAGTTCTTTGCTAGATAGCCGAGACTTTATATCATTTATGAACATTAGTGTGAACTTGCACGTTCACTCACTTGAGAGCTGCACCTGCCTTTCTGCTAATGATTTGTTTGACATATACTTAGTGTTCATTCCAGTACAAATCAGATAATGTGCTTTGAGCTTTATAAATCTGTTGCTTGGCATAGCTAGTGTTAGAGTGTGTCCAGGTAACCACTACACTCACTACTTGTAGGTATGCAATTAGAGTGTATTACCCTTTTCTTCCCATGTACAATTGATGTTTGTTTGCTATCCTCCAGTTCTTCAGCAGTTGTCACTGCACTTCTATTGGCTGTATATAGTTGGGCAACACACCACTCTTTACACAGATATGACAGTAACACCTTTAAAAAAAATAGCACTGTACGATAGACTCATGCCACCTCAGAACTCACTACCACTGCTTTGGTGAGAATGAATGATCTGATCCCAAATAACATCTAGTCAACAGTGGTCCTGTAGTCCTCGCAAATTGTACATGATAACAAATGGGAACTATTCTGTAACTGTACACCTATAAAATGCAGTTCTAAGATAGATGTATGTAATAAAGTGACCCTTGAATGTAGGTATGCATTTCTAATAAAGTGCTAGAGTGTAGCTACAAAGCAGGCCTTTATAAGGAAGTCATTAATTATATAGTCAATAAATTGGAAACTAATTCAAAAGGCATTCAAAAATTCAAAATTCAAAAATGTTTGAATTTAAAGAATGCAGTCAGATCTGTTAGGGGGTTGAAAACATTAAATTACTCACATTAAGAAGAGTGTGTCATTGTGCCACACTTTATGAACGGGTTTTACAGGGTTTTTTTAGGTTTTTCCAAGTCTTTGCAGGCTCAGAGCTCACATACACATGCAGCATATGTAGGGATCACATTTATTACAAGAGCCTAAGGCCCAGAGACCAAGATAACCACCATGCAGCTTCAAACTTCCCCATCAGTGTTCTTTAGTCAAACCTTGTCCGTGTGCTTCTTGTACTGTCAGCTTTCTGTTTTTAACACTCACCATTTTAGTTGTTGCTGTGTGAGGTCTAAAATATTTCTCTAGACATGAACTGTAATATTTTTGTACAGTAAATAAACTGCACAAACTTGGATCTTATTGTCTTTATCATTGTTTAAAAAGATAATCTGTTCTTAAAATGATCAGTTTGTAAAGAAAAATGTAAAAAGGTGGAGGCATGGTAGCTTTCCTAATAGGAGGAAAGAGGTGCCAGCTCTAGATGTGTGTGTGTGTGTGTGTGCGTGTGTGTGTGTGTGTGTGTGTGTGTGTGTGTGTGTGTGTGTGTGTGTGTGTGTGTCATTGAAACACAAGGTGGCCGTTGTCGTGCATTGTGCTGATATAGTGAGATGGCTGGTTGCGTTGGCTGTGTGGGCAAAACTCCCAAATTTTTTACAGGAACAGCTACACACCCCTCCATTCTCTTTGTCCTGTAAAGCTGTCAGGCTCTGTAGGGAAAGCAGAACCTGCATCCTGCTGTGTGACTCTGCTAGCCTCACCAGCTGCACATCTGTACATGGCAGGGGGGTGAGGTGACATGTGACCAGCAAACACCAGCCTGGGGAGGGGGGTCTCGGAGGAGAACGCCTTTTGCTCTGCATGATGTGTGTTAAAGTAGGAAAAGGAAGTAACTGCAAAAAAACAAACTGATTCAGAACTAACACTTTCTTGTCTGTCTCAAAGCAGCTCATTCTCATGGAAGTTCAACTATTCAGACTCTGGGGCAGTGTGAAAGAGTGACACTGATATAGAGAGTGTTTATAAATATAACTTTGAATGTGTCAATTATATTCAAATCACATGTGGAAGAAGGGCTCGCACACACAAGCACATATTTACAACTCCAAACAGTTGGACTGAATGCTCTGGTAGAACTGGTAGTGACTACATTAGGTGTGCACTATGTGTATAATTACATATACTAAATGAAGGACAATGTGAGGAAACAGGCAGTGTGAGCTAAAGAGGCAGTGTGCAGGTGGCTGCAACTATGACCTGTGATTGGCTCAGCACTCTCAGAGATGGGGAGGAAGAGGGCCAGTCAGTATGAAAACAAACAGGCACTCAGGGGGATAAAAGCAGTCACAAAGTGGAAAGATTACACTCAGGGAACAAAAATGAAGAGAGTGATATTGCAAACCTATTTATTTGAAGCACTGCAGGGCCTATTGACAGAGTAATGTGTTTTGTAGCACTAAAGGCCTTGTGGTTGCAGCAAGATGTGTGTGCAGCGCTGAGAGCTCGGGGCCGGCCCATGCTCATGAGGGACAGGACATGTAGCGGACCTGCAAGGTCATTGGAGCTCTGTCATCTGCGTCTATCTGGACACCACCAGGTGTTTTAGTGATAAAAGACAACGGCAAGTCACAAGCAACTCTTTTTTTTCCCCTCTCCTCTGCTCTCCACTCCCTCACCCACCCTTCTTTTCTTCTCTCGTATTCTGTCAAATATTTTATTCAAATAAAATATTTTATTTCTCTTCATTTACTTTTTCACCTAAAACAGTTTACTTCTGTTTACCTTTATGTAAGACATATAATTTAAGTTTTGATCTGGTCTAACATCCCAAGGTATACACATTTACAAAGAGACTCTAAAACATGCCCAGTCATCATTACAATGTGCATACAGTCTGTAGCTCACCTAATAAAGCAGGTAGAGTTATTATATAGACTAAAACGCTAACGCACAACAATCAATGTTTTAGTCCATGTAATATCTCCCTGCTTTTCTCACTCTCGGTGCCAGTGTGAATGTGTCTGTGCTGCGTGTTTGTGCTGGTTTGTTCATAACATCAGTACATGGGGTTCTGTTTGTGGTGAGCAGCAGCCTTGAATACCATAATGCCATCATCTGCTCTACACTTCACTCAGGCAGTAAAAAGATAAGAGCATATTTGACCTTTGGATCAATTCAAAAGTGTGCAATGTGGCATACCTTCCTGTGGTCCTTCCTGAGCTGTCTCTGATTGACACAAGCATAGATAAAACACAAGCAAGCCCAAACATCCCTTTTAATACTGAATCACGGTGAGTCAATAAGTTCATTCATACTATTCATGCTAGACTATTCACTCTGTGCTTCAGAGATGTGATGGGAAATGTCCATTTGTATACATATGTATACATATTGCAACTATAGAAGCAGATTTTTGCAATAAATATTTATTTTAGCTATAAACTTCACAATAAAGTAGGATGAGCCTTCTGATAGCTACTGTTACCTGTGGTTAATGTAAATTAAGATGTAAATGAAGTCCACTCTAATGACTCTTACACCTGCTGCTCCAAGCGGGTGCCATGACGGAGTGAGCAACAGGATAGTGAAGGATTTATAAACCGGAAACAAGTCACCACAGTTCATTATGGTTAAATGAAAAACGTCACCAGAATGAACACAAATGTTGAAAAGCAAGAATGAATTTTTATGGACCACACTTTCACAGCACAAGGGCAATTTAGGCAAATGAAAAATGGTAAAATTAATAATAATAATAATAATATTATAATAATAATAATAATAATAATATCCAGTGCTACAAATGTGAATAAAATTTTATTTAAAAATTACACAAAGTATGTGTATCCTTTTACAAGGATGTTGTAATACTTCTTCATACCCCAAATAAGTCTGTTGTAAGACATTGTGTCCCGTGGTTCGATGCAGAAGGTTATAAAGGGGTTTCAGCTGTGAGGTCTCTCAGTTTACCAGTGTTGCTGTTTAAAGCACAACAGGCCTGCTGCAGGGTTAAAGGCGCTTGAACCACAGCTGAAGATTCAGATGTGCATTAGCCCATCAGGCCACATGCTAAACTGCACTGGAGGAAAACATGCTCTTCTGGCAGACGGCCAGTTCATCTGTGAACGTCTCTCCATGTAGCATCTTCCTTCATAGGTGAGAGGCTTCACTCTTCAGTCAAAAACACTCATCTTAAAATAGTTGTATGTCTGTTAATGTTTTAACCATCTTTTGAAATTTCTGGCTTTAAAACAAGTGGGGAATCATTGATTGTTAACAGTGTACTATTTCTTTGTTTGTTTCAGCAGCTTGATACAACATAATCACGTTCTTAATTCAGTCGTTAAATTGTTAAATTGAATACGTGATGTAGTACATAGATGTAGTACATAGATATAGTAGCCTTTTCTGTTTTTCAGTGTACGAATAGTTTCAACATTAACGACGTGACTAAATCACTATAAAATACAATACAGATATGATTATCATAGAATTACTAAGGAAACGCATTTCACTGTCTTAGAGCAGAATAAAAACATGCCAAAGTTTTCATAAAAACTCAAACAGTTGTTTAGTTATAACTCTTAAAGTTAAATATTAAGTTAATACTGTAAATTAATTAGAGATTATTTTGAAACTAAGATTAAAGGTATGGAATTACAAGACTGGGGGAGTAGTATCTGGACCAGGTCCTTTGAGTGTAAGGGATTAAAACCAGAGATGGGTCAAAACATACACTACAGGTGTCCAGAAACTCTCACAGGTGCTCGTGAATGTGGAAGAAATAGTCCAGTGTTCACAGCAAGACCTGCAGGGACACAGTTTTCCCATCTTACAGCAACCCACTTAACTCTTGACAGGTTTATTGATAGGTTTAAGAACTGAATCATGTGTTATGGCAGTGCTATAATCAGTCTGTCTCCAAGGCTAAGATTTACAAATGGTGAACTGGACAAACAGGGTTTTTAAAATGGGGTGGTGATGTATGGGAATTCAGTAATTAGCCTACAGAAGGACAAATAATGTTGAAGGGAAAGATTTATTTAGATTTTTCACATCACAACAGGAAGCTTGATCTTGGTACTTTATTAACTGCATGATAAAGAACAAAAAATATGAGGCTAAATAATCAGCCTTAAGAACACAGAAATGTTTACATGTTTGACCTTACAAATCTGAAGGAATAATCAAAGTCAAAAGCCTACATGATTATCAGAATATGAATATTTCTTATTTCATAAGAGAAATATTTAGTATGTTTATACACTCAGACACAGACACAGCGTTTAAGATTCACCCTTTTATACACTCAGACAATATGTGAAATTATTTTAATGGCCGAATGGTCAAGTGGAAATAATCTTTTGGACTCAGATGATAATTTTATTTTTAATGCCTCTATTCTTTGTAACCTTATAATGGACGAAGCCTCTCAAATGTCCTCTAGTGCTCAGGAAGCACATAACCAAAGCACATATTGTTACGTATGAAGTAATCTAGTTAAAAGTAAGCTTTAAAGTCTAACTTTAAAGTGTATATGGAAACCAGTTTTCTAAATTTGACAGGAGATGGTTTTGGGGCAGGGATTAAAAATCTGCATATGTGTGACAAACGTTAAGCAGTCAATGAATCTCAGGGCGTTAAATGACTCATACAGTCATGTGGCCAATATTGCAACCTCATGGTGTTTTCATGCAACATTAACTGGTCAATTAACATCAGGATCATAAATGCAGGGTGCTGGAAACAGGCTCCTTCTCTCCTGATCCTCCAACTGTCCTGAGTCAGGAAGCTGCAAGGCCTTCAGTACACTGGAAAAAAGAGTTTGAAAACAGGAATCTCCAGACTTCAGCTGTGTTCCAATTCCTTTCTTCCTCTCCTTCTCACTGTTTCCTGATGCACTCCTACCATGCTACTCAAAGCCATGTGCATCCTGTCACTTTTTTGGGGCGCTGTTCCTGTTCTCCCCCCACTCCATGATCTACTCACTTCTCCTCAAAACACACACACATGCATGCACACACAAAAAAACATGTGCAGGGTAGCAAGCGCATTAGTGACATGCTTTTCTGCTCCTACAGAATGAGGAAGTTCGGGAGTGTTAACAGCTGTTGGGGGCAGACAGTATTTGTGCTTAAAGAATGTGGAACCCATGTCCATTTGAGAAAATTAATGGGTTTTTCTCACAGGTCTGAGTGCTTTAAGAAAGAAAAAGGCAAAAAAAAACAACATTCCATACTAATGGAAGAGATTTATATTAGATTAAGTTTTCTCTATATAAGATTTTTCTCTCTCTCTCTCTTTCTTTCTATCTTTCTCTTTCTCTTTCTTTCTTTTCCTCGCTCTCTCTCTCTCTCTCTCTCTCTCTCTCTCTCTCTCTCTCTCTCTCTCTCTCTCTCTCTCTCTCTCTCTTAAAACAAACTCAGTAACTTTCTAAGCAGAATTTCATGGTTAAGAATAAAGTCACGGGTAAAAGTAGACTACCGTGTTAAAATATGTTTAAAACTGTTGTTTGTGATAGGTATGTTTTCAACAAAAGGTGAACGATGCATCGCCGTATGAAATCTTATTTGGGATGGGGTCCTTTTACACGATCTACATGGAAACCTGGGCGTGTGGAACTTTTTAGCGTTATATGGGCGGATACATTAGCTACGCAGTCTATGCCATAAAAGACGGTAATCGTTAATCAGTAAATGGTTACACAGAGGCTGTGCTTCAATACACATGACTTTTTTACACTGTGACAAACGTCGGATTGCTCTGCTTTATCCATCCTTGGCATAAACAGCTCTGGCTTATATCGCAACCTAATCAAGACGCAACGTCTCAAAATGTGAGTTCTGCTTAATTATTATATATATCTATGTATTTATTTGCTGATAAAACGTGGTCAGTGAATTGTATATAGGGAACACAGGGCTAACGCTGACTTGAAGGAAAATTTTAATTCGCTTTTACCGACATTAATTCAACTAAATATTCAGTTTGTGTATACTTAGTGTAGGCGTATATCGTTTAAAACGTATGGCAATATACTAATCAATTAACTTACGTAATTGATATCTGCATATATAATTATCAAATAGTAATACAGCTATAATATTATCTGTATTTCCGTCGACAGTACCGTTTGCATGCCAGGCAAAAATTTTAGAATCATGAGTTTTGATAATGGGTATTGTCAATTTTATTCCGAAGAGTAAGGAAAATATTTATATATTTATTCGTCAAAGTCACATTTCACATTTCAAGCAGACTACAGTCACACTATTAAAGAGGAATTACAAATAGTTGGTAGGATTTATTTACGAATTTTCCTTCCTTGTACTGGGGATCATGAATACAATTATTTTGTGGTCTGGTAAAGAAATGGTATATTTTTATATTTGTAATAGTAAGTAAATCTATTTTTTGTATAGCACTTTTGTAGACTGAGTCACAAAATTCTTACAAAATTCAATAAAAAGTAAACAAAATAAAGCGCAATCCCTGACCATGGACGAAAGGACATGATACACCTACGAAATATTCACTACATGTAAAACATCAAAACTCACTGAAAGCAAGAGAATAAAAAGAAGTCTTAAGAAATTTCTTAAAAATGTGTCCAGAGTTGGAATTTTATAAGTATAGGAAAATCATTCAAAATTTAAAGTGCCTAAAACCCTTGTTTTCATCTAACAAACCCTTATGTTTTATATGCGAATGAGTAATATAGTGTTATCTTCTTTTAAAAGAGGGTATTTTAACATTACCACTAAAATGAGGCTGGAGGCTGTAGAATTATGTAAATTATTAGTGGATGTAATCTGTTCAAAACAGCTGTGATCTTAATGTTTTTTTTTTCTTTTTTTCCCTCATTTTCACAAGGATGACTACCAGGGACCGTTGGCGAGTGATCAAGACAGTGGGCCTGATGTTCTTATTGGCTGTGGTGATGCTGACTGTGTTCCAGAGAGGCAGTGGCCGAATGAACCAATTTCAGATAGAGCGGCACCCCCCTATGGAGGCCCCAGCAGAGAGAGCCACTCTAAACAAGGCCTTTTACATTAGCCCTGAGAGCTTCTGGAAAGAAGACCACAAAAGACCGATGGCCACCACAGAGGAACCCTTGGTCACACTAGCCAGAAGGCCCAAATCCTGGGATATCACTACCTCCAACTGCAGTGCCAATCTAAGCATCTCTTCTGTAAGGTGGTTCACCGGCCTGGAGGAAACCTTTCAGCAGTTCCTGATCTACAGGCACTGCCGCTTCTTCCCCATGACAATCAATCACCCAGAAAAGTGTGTGGGGGACGTTCACCTGCTGATGGTGATCAAATCAGTTATAACACAGCATGACCGGAGGGAGGTTATCAGGCAAACATGGGGCAAAGAACTGGTGATGAATGGCAAGCGAATAAAGACGATCTTCCTCCTGGGCAAATCCACTAATAAAAAGGAGAAGGCCAACCACCAGAAGCTTCTAGAATATGAGGATTACATCTATGGGGACATTCTGCAGTGGGACTTCATGGATAGTTTCTTTAACCTCACCCTAAAGGAGACCCACTTTCTGAAATGGTTCTACACCTACTGTGGAACTGTTCCATACATCTTCAAGGGAGATGATGACGTGTTTGTCAGTGTAGAAAACATCCTGGAGTACCTAGAGAGCAGTAAGAACATTAAGCACCTCTTTACTGGAGATGTACTCTTTAAAGCCAAGCCCATCCGGAAGAAAGAGAACAAATACTACATTCCACAAGCTTTGTACAATAAGACTTACTACCCCCCATATGCAGGTGGAGGGGGATTTCTGATGGACGGCCCTCTCGCCCGCAAGCTGTACAAAGTATCCGAAACACTAGACTTGTTCCCTATTGATGATGTTTTCCTTGGCATGTGCTTAGAGGTGCTTCAAGTCACCCCTATAAAACATAATGCGTTTAAAACCTTCGGGCTCATGAAAGACAAAAACAGCAAGCTAAACAAGGAGCCATGCTTCTTTAAGAGCATGATAGTGGTACATAAACTGCTCCCCCAGGAGCTCAAGGACATGTGGAGACTAGTCCATACTGACCTGATTTGTGCCCAGAAAATGGAGCTCCTATAGCACAACCTGAGTGAACAAATAAAAGGAGGACTGATGTTGAAGAGGAGAACTGTGTTTTAAGTGTACTCAAATAAACATGCTCCTTTTTTGAGGAGATTTCCCAACGATTATGTACTTATGTATTGTAGCAAATGGGAATGAATGGTGTATGGTGGCTGTGTGAACTGAAAGATATTTATGGGTGTATGAAATGTTATGTTAAATTCATTGAAGTGAACTAAAAAGGACATACATAGAAGACATTTTGCTGCTAATTATGGTTATGTTGAGTACTAATTTCGATTATCCCAGGAAAAAAAAAAAATTGGAAAAAAATGTTTTGAATGGCCATCTTCTGATATGAAATGTCTCAAAAACAGGAGATGCAAACTGTCCTACCTCATTTAGTCTTAATGTTTGCCCTGAATGTGAACATTTCATGGCTTTCACACATCATGCTTATTAGATTTTGCAATACCCACTGTCTGGTTATGACAATAATCTCATCTTAATATGGACATAATTTTCAAGATCACCATTTCAGACTTGCTTTGTTTGAATGATAAAAAGTCTGAAACATTTAATGTGCCCCAAACAGAAGCTTGAACTTGGCAAAGGACATCTTTTATTGCATATTGTCAAATGTACAAAAAAAAATGAAATGTATGAACTGTATACATTGATTTAAATGTGATGAAACTTGTGAGTTGAATCTGGTAGAGGTATGTTAAAACTGTGAAACACGGGGCTGCTGATACATATGATAAATGAATTTAAGAATTTCTTCTGTTGTCAGGGGAGGGGTTTAGGTTATTTTGATATTCAATTCTTCTTAAAAATACATACCTTTTTAAAAAATCTAAACTGTGTAGGGTGAGTGACTTGAAATTATCTAAATTGAACCTGGGGACATAGGAAAAGAATGTGGGAAATTATATTTATAAATAAAGCTTTAAAAAGGATGTGTGTGTGTCCCTGTCTCAGTTTGGAGAAAATCTTAAGTCCTACTGAAATAGGCAGGTCTGTGTGCATTTAGAAGAAGTGGGTGGTAACGTTTTGACAATTTACTGTATTTGTAATTCCTAAACATGAACAGTATCTATGCTAATTAGAAGTCCATCCTGAACAGTGAATAATGAACAAGTTTACATAACATTGGTTTTCTTAAAATCCTAGGCACTGGGGATGCACTATCCAGTTTATAGTTTATATCCAGTATATATAATTTATAGTTTTATGGAACCAATGAAGTCTGGTTCAGATCATTAAGATCCTTCTTTATATTTTGCAGTTCTCCCTATTATGTGGTAAAGACTTTCAGAAACTGTGACTATTATCTAGGGAATCTATATATAATGGTGAAAAATTCAAAAAGTGCATCACAGAATAGCTATTTAGAATAGCTAATAGCTATCAGAATAGCTATTTGCTCTTCATTCAAATTTTGTAGAATCATGGTTCACAGACCACTTCAGAAGGATGTGGATGAGTCAGTGGACCTAAAGAGGCCATAAAAAGCCCTGCGTGAAAGTAACATGCAGGTGCCTAACACTCAGACATATGACAGCAATCTGCAGGCGTCTAACACATGGGCTTCTAACACTCAGACACATGACAAGCTTCTAACACAGGTGGCAGGTGAGGGGAAGCTAAGCAGAATGCAATGAAGAGTACAACATTCATCTGGTATAAATTAAAGAACCAAATTACAGAACATTTGATGCTAGAATTTATGCTAATGAATGTAATGGGGGGGAAAGCAAATCCAATAATCCAAATTTGTTGTTGTTGAGTATCACCTTACTAACTATTATATTATTTCTCTCTGCAGTCAAATGGAGCTATGTTAGCTATGATATTCATGTCTCCTATTTACATAGATATTTACATGTTATACCAGTTCCTGGAAAAGCACTATCCACCTGCTCATTGTAATATTGCTGGCTGAGTTTTCTGTGGTAAACTAGACCATGAATGAATACATCTGAATTATGAATTCTGACCATCTCTGTTCACACGTCTTTAAACTTTTTTCATTTTTATTCAAAAGCAAGCCTAAAAACAAAACTTTGGATGTTCTAGCTATAGAACATAATAGCACTACATATTTAACATTTCTCTTTTATGATCAATAGGCATTGAGCAGACACAGCCAGAGGGTAGCAGGAATGTCCTTGAAGATGTGACTGCACACAACCATTCAGTGATACCAAACTGTTATCAGCTCCTGTTTGTTGTGGATAAACTGTTAAAGCATTTAATGCCAGCTGTGCAAGAGGTCTAGGCTGTGCAAATTGACTTTAAAATCTTGAGGCCACAACTGCACTCCAAGGCTGTTTGCTCTCTTTACAAAACCATCTAGACATAACCCTTTTCAACAATAAATGTATTCTATCGTGGAATATGCAGAACAAAGGCAGTCCACTGAAAGTTAAGTACATTCTGCCACTGATGGAACAATGTAATATGAGGTTAGAAAACTAGTCAGTTGCTGTTCATGTCAAAGCAGCAGTTTATTCTTAAGGCTAGAGAAATAGGTGCTAAGGTAACAGTCGACCACCCAGACTTAACAAACTGACAGAGGGAACTTTGGATAGTAATTAGGAAGTTTGTGTGGAGAATCCAACCCCCACCCCCCAACACTGCGATTGTTTTTCTTGTAAACCATATTTTATTATTAAGTATGTTTCCTTTGGTTTGGTGAAACTAGCTCATACTCCTGGAACGTAGTGGGTAGTGGTGTGCTTCTCTGCAACAGGAGAAGAATATAAAGGTCAAAGAGCTAGTAAGAGAGACTAATATGCCTAGACCTAGACTAAATCTAAATACACCAATCTGATCATTTGGCATTTTAGTTATTTTTGCATATAAAGGCAACTTCTTTCAAAGTCTGACATTAATCCAAGACAAAACCAAAAATGGTGATCAATTTACACCTGTTTTTCTAAATAGCATTGGGTATTATGGTAAGATGAGTCACTTCAACCTTTTCTGACCACTTTCATCTATTGAATCAACACACATTCCCCTTTATTGTCTATTTTCTTTAATATCAAATTAACTGTGAACAGTCTGTCCTAGAACATGGATAGAATTTTTCACCTAACTCTTTTAGGCTTTTATGGACATGAAGTTCCACACTTACTATAAATACCTCTGTTTAATCAGATAATTATACCATTCCAGGCTAGAGTAATCCCAGCAGTGGTGGTATAGTTGGAGAGAGAAAAATGCAGCACAAAACATCATGCATACCTAAAGAAGCTAATGGAGGACATTCACTCCAAGATTACAGGTGATTGTATATAGTCTTTTATATTTGAAGTGGCCTGGGGAATATCCACAAATTACAGGTAAAGAGGGAACAATATAGTAATATCTCTGTGTCACTGCTGTGCTGTAGTGCACTTCGCTTTACAAAGAAATGCTATTTGACCAAATCAAGCAATCTTTCTTGACCCGAATGAATGAACTGAACTGAAACAAAATGAAATTCAGTCCTACCAGTTAGCCCCCTGTATCAGCTCAGACTGACGTGCCAGTGAGAAGCTAAGATGCTGAACCAGACTGTAAGGAACAATGGAAAATTAAGGAGCACAGATGGTATCACCTCCTGACAGGCAAGAGGTAACCAATGATTAAAAGACACTTTGAGGGAGCTGTCGACAGTCAGCCAGGCTATCAGTGAGCCACCACCCAGCCCTGGAGTGTGCACAGCCCTGCATGCTGCCTTGACCCTTCATGTCACCTTGAGTCTGCATTACACCTTAAGTGCATTACACCTGAAGTGTATATAGTTCACCATACAATTGCAGAATCGCATATCACAAGACCAGAAATGTTGTGTGGTTATACAGTTTTTTTCCTTGGTTCTGAAATAGCAAATTTTGAAGTTAATATTTCCTCATTCTCCTTGTTCAGTACGAGGAACATTCAGTGTAAGGACTGCAATGTCAGTGTAGAACACTCAGTAGGGCAAGCAAGGTCAGGCAAATATAGTGTATACCACTCTTCTTACACAGTGGCAATTCAAGTTTTACACAGACATACACAGAAGAATTTAAATAATGAAGCTCATTACATCCTGAGATCTACATCACATTTCTTGGGCCTAACTGAAAGCTTAGTTTGGGAAACAAAAAAAAAAGTTCAAATTTTAAAGACTCTCAAGGTCATGTTTTGACAAGAAATCCCTACTTTTGTTAATGTTTTCGAGATTACGGAATGCTTGTTGTGACGGGTACATGGAGGGAGTGAGATGCAAGTGCAAGTTTTTACTGTCTTTATTCTCCATAAGATAGGAAACAAAGAAGCACAGCGGTGAGCTGGCCAAAAATAAACAAGAGCAAAACTCAGGGCATTTAAGACAGAGCAGAAAAGAAGCATTACTCATTACTTACTTCCAGTGCACTGGACAAGCATTCTTGTGGGCTTAATTAAAGAGTTAAACAAAATGGAAATCAAGGGACAGATGTGAGCAATTAATAATCAGGGGGCTTGGGAACAGGAAGAGGTGTGTGTGTGTGTGTGTGTGTGTGTGTGTGTGTGTGTGTGTGTGTGTGTGTGTGTGTGTGTGTGTGTGTGTGAAATCAGAGTCCAGTAGGACACTTAGGTTGCAAACTGTCTTTTGATTTGATATTCCATGTTCTTGAAGGATGTGGCCAAGGGAAAATATAGAAATTGAATAGAAATGATCTAAGAAATAGAACCCTGGAGCAAACAATAGGTCATAGGCATCCACTCAGATACATATTTCATATTATGGATTTTAGTGTTGAAAAAACATGCATTATATATCTCAGCTGATGTAATTTAAGAAGCCGTTTATGTGGGAGGATTAGTTAGCCTGTTCATTTGTGGCAAACAATTCACTTGTTGTTAATGTTATTGTTGATGATTTTGGAGAGGAATGACTTCCATTCCACTTTCTACTTACTTTGCCTAATAGGGTATTTAATGCACACAGTGCATTTGTAGATCTTTGTGAATCTGAAGTCTGGTTTTATTCCATTTGCATTCTGCTTTTCTATGTTCTCTTGAAATGACTTTTAACTAGTGCTCCATGACAATGATCTTTTTTTACTTTAAAAAACATAACAAGTGACCCAGACAGGTTGGTGTCACGGTACGGCCCCTCCCCCCAAATGTCTACCTGTGTGTGTGTGTGTCTCCAGAGAGATCTTTCAGTCTAAGGAGGAGGAAGATGGGCAAGTTTGGAGCAAAATCTGTGTAAGAAATACCTTACCCCCCCCCCCCCCCCCCCCCCCCACCCACACACACACACACAAGTTTTTCCATCTTCTCAGGAAAGTCCAAATGTGGAGGGGAGGATGTAGAGGGAGTTGTTTGCAGGGAGTCTGGTGGTGATTACTTTGACCCTGGTAAAGAGCCTGGTGGTGGTTGCCATGACCCTGGCAGACAGAGCAGGTCATGTTGACTCTCATCCAGTCAGACATCCTGCCTGAGTCATGTACTATGTCTTTCTGCCATTACTTTCCTCTTCAGGTGGCTGACAGGTGACAGTGAAAAAAGAAGCTTGTACTGTTGTGCTTTTACTCCAGCCTTGTTATGGCTTACACCATCAGTTCTAAAAAAAAAATCTACAACCCCAGAACAGATTGAAATTGTCAATGTAACTGAGTCCACTGGAGCTACAAAATCGACTGAGCTCCATGTTGAGAAAATGAGAGAACACATTAGTTCATCTGTCTCGAAGGGGTTAAACAGTTCAATAAAGTCAATTTTAGTCATTTCTGATTGTTCTGTTTGAATGTCAGCCTTGCCAACATGTACAGTAATCTAACTGACTGTCTAATGGTAGGACGGAGTGCTGTGAATCTTCTCATTTACATTGTAAACCATCACAGTGGGGAAGCAGTATGTTTTATGCCCATGTACCTGATAGTGGAATCACCCACAATCAGAGTGCTCGGCGTGGCATTCCTCTCAGCAGAGAGCCGCTGCTCAATTGGGCCTATACTGCTAGCCCGCTGAAATGGGCCTGTACTACTAGCCTGCTGAATTGGGATTGTACTGCTTTGCATTTCTGTTCATGGTACCTTGCAAGTGCTGTGTGCTTAGAGGAAGAAGAGGTGCTCTCCTACAGGAAAGCAAAGTGCATAGACATACAACCCCTTAAGAATCAACTTACAGAAATCGACAAATCTGTTACAATGTTTTCTTGCAAGACATTTTCAGACGTCAGCAGTTTACATGCAGATAGGAGATCAGGGTAAGAAACTGCACAATCCACAAAACTACACAAACTTGTTACTGAAAATGGTAAAACTAGCTTCAGCAGGTGGTCCAGTGGGTCTTGAGCAAAACACATTTTCAGTCTTAGTATATTTACCAACAGCATTGCTCTGGTTACCTTCTTAAAATATTTTGTGTTCTAACATATTTACATTAGCTGCAGTGTTTTGTGCTCACCTTGTGATGTAAGCATTGCTGGCATTTGAACCTATGAAGCATATTTGACAATCACAGTGATGCTGGAGGGAGAAAATCATTCCTGTTGTAAGTGTGTAGTTTTTTCTATATTAGTTCAGTCATAACTTTATATCATAAGACGAAAACCAGACATGGATTATGTATTTCAGCTATAAAATAGTGACAATGTGTACAAGTGAATGAAACTCTAGATACATATGCTGAAGGAATATAAACTTAGCTTGGGGTACTCTGGGTGTAATATAAAATTTTGGAATAATACCAATTACAAGGGTAAGTTTACTTTCAGCATGATTTCATGTACATACTGGGAAAGTGACCTGATATCCTGCAAATTGAGTCCACAGCTGTACATCTCAGTGGCATCATAATGGAGTATAAAGGAGCTTCAAAACTTCCCCAAGACAGCGACCATGAGCAAGCTTGAAAACAGTAGCGAGAGATAAGACTTGGGAGAAGGAATACTGTGCTATAATGTTACAGCCTGTTCTGGGTATGGACTGCAATACACAAGGAAGCAAAATGCTCTTTCAGAGTTTTCATTGTTGTTTGTTTTGTACTTTTTTGTAGGTAGGGGAGATGTAGTCTATGGTAAAATCAGACAGTAAAACAACCAATGGAGAAATACTTCAAACAGAGACCTAAAGTTGGTCATAAACAATTCACAAATCAATTATTTTCATGACCCAACCAGAACAAAACACTAAATAAAACACTACTGCCCAATAAAAGGATAAAAGGAACCTCATCAAAGAAAGTGAAATCAAACACTTATTATTATCCCTAACTCCCTAGCTAGTAACAGCCAGGTGTAAAATACGTCAAATATATGTCAAATAACTGTGCCAGA
Organism: Electrophorus electricus; assembly: GCF_041902795.1. Taxonomy (NCBI): domain Eukaryota; kingdom Metazoa; phylum Chordata; class Actinopteri; order Gymnotiformes; family Gymnotidae; genus Electrophorus; species Electrophorus electricus. The sequence goes on from NC_137522.1 coordinate 4,711,236, forward strand.
ACTACAGAAATTACAAACAATTTTTTAGAGATTTTTGCATATGCAACCAAATCCAGAATGTTAGGGGCAGTGAAGCGCAGACCACATTTGTACAGTAAAACAGGCAGGGCTTAAACATACCACAGACAGTTCATTCACAAGCTTCACAAAGACAGAAAAACAGCATGTCAGACACACAAAAAGAATTAAAGGCAACCAAAGGCCAGTAATCAGCCAATCAGAAACAAGAGGTGTGACTGGATCAGAAGCACAAAGACACCAAAACACAACCTACAGCAATGGCATATTTTAGCAGATTTTCATAAAGACTACAGAAACTCAATACATTTACAGTTAAAATGATTATCAAAATGAGTTATCTCAAACATACTATATGTAAAACAGATTACCAAAACTTCCTGAACCTGAATAAAGATAAAACAGAGTACATGTTCTTGTTCAGTGGAACAAATAACAGAGATGTGATTAGAGTACCAAATCAGCAATCTACCATCTCTAAGATAAACTAAATTTGATTTTTTTTTTTTTTTTTGTCAAAACAAGACCTTGAAAAACTCATTCAAGCATTTATTTTTAACAGGGTCAACTATAACTGCGTCCCACTGGTCTTCCTAAAACCAGCTTCCTAAAACCAAGTCAAAGAAATAGAGTTGACTCAAAATGTTGCTGCCAGAAAAGGGAACACATCAACCCAATGTTCAAATCCTTACACTGGCTCCCACTATGTTGCATTACTCCTCTATAAAACAATAAATAGTTAATGTATGCTCTAGGAATATAATCAAACCAGACTCTCAGATCAATAGAAACCATAACATATTCAAACCAGACTCTCGGATCACTAGAAACTCATCAGTTAATTGTGCCTAAGGTGAAGTATTAAGCATGGAGAACCAGCATTTAGCTTCTACACTGCACTTTGATCAAAGCATTTGTCAAAGACACTCAGAGGTGGACATTTTTGAGACAGAAAAACTACATATTCAATCAAGGATTCAAGGCAGTTTTAGCCATCAGCAGAGGTGGGTAGAGTAGCCAAAACTGTACTCAAGTAAACGTACTGTTAGTTTAAAATAATACTTACTCAATTAGAAGTAAAAATAGTCATTTAAATTAGTAAGAAAGAAAGTATCTGTTAAAAAGTCTATTTAAGTAGCGAGTTAATTCATCAGAACTTATTTAGCAACACCGGGCAAATATAACATGTGGTCCTCGTCTTTCATTTTACATTGAATTCAAATCTGTTTTAAAGACGTTTCTATTAGACATGGTTCTTAAGTTAAATTTACAATAATTGTCCATTGTCGGCCAGAGGAGGATGGGTCCCCCTTTGAGTCTTGGTTCCTCTCAAGGTTTCTTCCTCATGCACTGGGGAGTTTTTCCTTGTCACTGTTGCCCTTGGCTTGCTCACTGGGGGCTTTGACTTGGACATTTGTAAAGCTGCTTTGTGACAACATCTGCACTATATATATATATATATATATATACACACACACACACACACACACACACAGGCGTACAGTCTTGTACAGCTGTATATATTTGGACTCAGAAACATCCCTCTTCAGTGTCCAGCAATACTCTGCCAACACATCCACATAGCAGTAAAATAATACCATACACAGGCCTGCAGAAAGTATATAATGAACATTTAGCAGCTGGTGCTGAATGTCTGCTTCCTCTGTAGTAAGAAATACCTCATTTACCAGAGGTCCTTGATCTCACCATCTTTTATAACAACAGGTCTAACAAGTACTTCCTAAATTAAAAGGTTGTGTCTTTTAAAAATTAATCCTGAACAAGTAAACCTGTAATAAGCAATGTAAGTAATAAGCAATGATTCATCCAAATTTCACAAACTAAAAAGTCACAGAAGCCTATATATATATATATTGTATAGGTTATAAACTTCTCACACCAGCTAGTAAACCACCATATTTAGCTACTGATAAATATACTCCCCCACAGCCTCCACACACATTAAATAATGTCACAAGAGCAATCGGGTGCTGCGAGTTAGGCAAATAGCTATAAATATTCACCAATCGGCCATAACATTAAAACCACTAATGAATAACATTATTAGTCGCAATGGCACCTGTCAATAATGTAGAGGCTAGCCCATCTGATCTGATGCCACAGAAGAGCAACACTGGAACACATTATTGATAAAGATAATGCTGGCTAGGACAGAACGGTATGACAGATAGCACTTTGACACGTACTATCAACCTAAGTGGCAATGGTATACCCTAATGACATTTCAGAAGGATAATGCTGTCTGCCACACTTCAAAAAATTGCTCAGGAATAGCTTAAGGAACATGACAAGAGTTCAAGGTGTCATTCAAATTTCACAAACCTCAATGTAATTGACCATCTGTGGGATAAACTGGAAAAACAAGCCTAGACACCCCACCTCAACTTACAGGACTTATTTTCAAATACCTCAGAACCTTCAGAGATCTTGAGGAGTCCATGCCTTAAGTGAGAGCTGTTTATGTTCCAAGTCAAAGCTGTTCTAGAATTCACAATTTATAAATTAAAACAAATTCAATTTAATTATGAACAAAATGTTAGGATTTTTTTTTATTATTGCAGCATTGGGCCCATAATACTTCTAATGCAGTAGTCTTGATGAGACTGACACCTGGTGGAACAATGGCCACGTTATTCATGTTAAAAATACATTGAAAATATTCTACTCATTCAAATTAAAGCATGATCCCAATACTCCATTGCATTCGTGTTAGCTGAAGGTCAAAAATATCCAATTAAAAGAGCCCCTTATATTTGTCACACACATTACCATGCCTTTCCTTTTTATATGCAATTTCCTTTTATAACTCATTTCTATATTTGAAACATTAGCATTTAACCCTGACAACTGCACTAAACCCCACAATTAGACACTGTATTTAGCCTTTAAATAAGTTTGAGAAGACTTTAGCCCAAGAGCTACAAACCATCATCAACTCGTGTTACACTCCTGTTAACTGAAATCAGACCAGTTTAAAGATGCATAACAACAACCAGAAACTGTATTGGGTGGATGACTCTCCAACACACTCCAGCACCTCAAAAACAAGACGTTGACTACTTTACAAATAAATTTTGTTTATTCAAAATTCATGGGCTTTTCCATTTTCAAAACATGAAAACATGAAAAATACTGAAAGTTAGTCATTACAGTTACATATAATTCAAACACCGAGCTCTATAAACTCAACTTCATCTCCAGATGGACTCATCACTGGGACAGCTCCTCAGTAAGAATGAAAAACCTCCCACGCCATTTAAGACAGTACACCAATTTACCAGATTCTAAACACCCAAAAACAGCTTGGGTCAATTTAAACGTTCATTCATTACAATATGCTTTGTACATTAACGATAAAACACGCACCTAAAGCAAACTAAAAAAAAGAAGCTTACTTTAACAAAAATTAAAAAAAAGAGGAGGAACTTGTATCTAAACCAACAGAGTATTATTCATGATATTCACATTTCAATTTTCCCTCCTTAAAAAGGGAAAACGAAGATGTGCGTAGGTTCAGGGGAACATCTCAGAGCACAGTCACAGAGGGCAGAGAAGTGAGGAACTCCATACAGGTTCAACACACTAGATGCTTTCTGGAATGTCCGAAAAGCCCTGTTAGAGCAGACGCACAGACAAAAAAAAACAAAAACAAAAACAAAAAAAACCACGAGTCCATTCAAAAGGAAATAAAATTTAATCATCAAACTTGATCTTCTTCCCTTGAGGCTTTGACCCGAATCCACCACCTCTGCCACCTGAAAAATTGGTCAAGAAAAAAAAAAAAGGGCACTCAGGTCAAGCAGTAACAGGAGTCAATGATCCAATCCATTAAATATATATTTTTACCAAAAGCTTGCTAAACACGCCTCAACACAAACTCATACCTCTGAAGCCTCCTCTTCCACCCCCACGGTTTCCTCCACGACCTCCACGGAAGCCACCACCGCGGCCGAAGCCTCCTCTTCCGCCCCCTCTGCCTCCAAATCCACCACCAAAGCCACCCCGGCCACCCCCACGGCCGCCCTCCCCCTTGGGCCTGGCGTAGTCTAGGGTCACTCTATTGCCATCTATCTCCCCATCATTCATGGCCTCTTTGGCTGCTTTGCATTCCTCCTCACTGTCAAAGTCCACAAAGCCATACCTGGAGGACAGGGATAAGAATTGTCATTGACAAAAATCACTATTTTATTAGTGTGTTCATTTTGCACGCGTACAAAAAAAAGGCTCACGCACAGGTGAGACCAGGTGTCTCACAGAAAAAAAAAAGTGACTCCCACTACAGAGGAGCGACTCTCTCTCCCGTGACTTTGACTCTACTTCTCTAGCGAATCCATGCAGTGTCACTGGTTAGACAGAGAGGAGCTCAAGAGAAGACCTTTTTTTTTGTCTCTCTACAATGCAGAACCTCCCATTTTCTTGTGAAGGATGCACAAAAGCAAATTTATTCCAGTTTGTCCAATCATCAATATGACAAATGCAATGCTTAGCAAATGTTTCCAAGAGTCTCTGACTTGATGTGCTCTGAGCTAATGCAGATTTTTCAGCATTAATTCATCAGCAAATAATCAGCATTAATTCATCAGCAAACAAGAAATAGACTCATGCAGTTATACAGCACCTGGACCAACCATGACCACATACCCATCAACAGAGATGAACACCTAGGTATCTGGAAATTCTCTCCATAAGGTCTCTTACACAAACTCAAATTGTTACAAAACCTAAATTACCCTTTACAGGAACCAGTGTCCTTATCTGTGGCCACTCTAGCAGCAATGGAGCCCTCGAAGGCATCTTGCAAGGTCTGCTCTGTGGTCTCCTCAGATAGGCCCTTCACAAACAGGGTTTTTGTGGGACCTGTGGGCAGAGAACCTGTGTGAACAGCAAGCCAAATCACAACATCCCATCCTCGTGCGTACCAACAGATGTTCTGTGCTTCCGACGCAGTGTGTACCAACCTGAGGAGCCCCTGCCTCCCCCACTCTCCCCACGGCTCTGACTGTACTCCAGCCTGATGGACCGGCCCTCAATCTCTGTGTTGTTGCAGGAGTCAAGTGCCTCCTTGCAGTCCTCTGTGCTCTCAAACTCCACAAAGGCATACCTACAGAGAAGCACACAATGTTTAATTAGTCTTCCTGAGGGAGAGTAGGGCCATAGAGCCCCAGGAACTGTTGTTCTCTGCCAGGAACAAAACCACTGAGTACCTTCCTTACCACCATCATGAACAATAAAAGCAAACAAACCACATACTCATGTACATTTCATATCAACCTTTACGATGTAGAAAAAGTAGTAGTAAAAAACAACAACATTCTAAAACTCACCCCTTAGCACGGCCATTGTTTTGTGGTATCCTGATAGACACTGCCTTTTCAAATACACTCTGAAGAGACTCTTCTGTAGCACTGAAGGCCAAATTGTTTACTACAAGGACTTTGCTTACAGTTGCTGTAGCTATAGAAAGAGTAGGGCCAACAAAAAAAAGGATTAGTCTTGCATATAAAGTAACAATCTCAACAATGGTATCAATACTGCCTCAGTACTTGACTATCCTGAGATCCACAGCAGATGTCAGACATTTCAAGCTTCATCATAAGCAGCCAGGGTAAGAGTTTATTTCCCGTGGGGGCAGAGCTTACCTGGGCCTTTGCCACCCTGTCTGCTCTTAGCTCCTGTGAAGTCCACCATGATGGACCGCCCCTGAACATCTGAACCTTGCGTTTTCTCCAACATCTCTTCAGCAATTGCCTCTGTTTTGAACTCTATGTATGCAATTCTATCCAGTAAAACAAAAACAAAATAAGCCACACCAACTCTGTAGAGTAGCAAAATGATATCAATCCATGTTTTTGTATCATTTGATAAGTGATTGTTCTGTACCCTCTGCTGGAACCATTTTGGCCTTTAGGCATCCTGATTTCCACTGCCTGGTCAAAGACCTCCTTCAGATCCTCTTCCGTTACAGAGTATGGGAGATTCTTCACAAAGAGCGTGCGAGCATCTCTCTCTGCAGGCATGTGCATAGACACAAAGAAGTCAGCCACCTGTGGCTTTGATCAAACCTTCGGTTGTGAACACCTGTTACCAGATCAGTACTTGACTATCGTTTGAAACCCACATCAATGTTTCAGGAGACAAATAAAAATCATCACATCTGGATACCATACATATATACTAACGAAATAAATTCAGACCAAATGAAAAATACCTTTTTTGTTTTCCTGAGAATTCTCCTTGCTTCTGGCCCTGTCCAGTTTTATTGGCAGGCCCATACACTTTTTTCCATTCAGAGCAAGAGCCTTCAGCAGCTCCTCTTCTGAACCAAAGTCAACATAGCCAAACTTCCTGCAATAGCAAGGTACATTTCCATAGTCAGTCAACAACTTAAGTAATTTCTACTGCATACATCACTACTGCAACAATTTGTGAACAATTCATATGTACTGCTAAATCCATCCAGACCTGTTTGCTCCAAGTCGGACATCCTGAACTACAAGGCTCTCCTTCTTAAAGAACTTGGCGACAGCATCCTTGATTTCATCAAAGTCATTTTCAGAATTCAAGTTGCCCATAAAGAGACTGAAGGCTGAAAATTCAAAGCTCAACATCAGTAACCAGATTTACAAAAAACAGCATCAACAGCCAATGAATTACACCAAGTCAGAACTGCAAAAAAGGTGACATCATACATCAGTATTAAGTCCCTTAATGTTCATCATGTATAGCATCTCTGCCTTTCAAGAGCTTGGCTACACAGAGGGAGGGAGGGGAGACTTACGCTCGCCATCAGCCTTGGTTTTCTTGGCAGGAGGTGTGCTCATATCCTTAACATCTGCTTTTCTCTTCCCTGTTGTAGCAGGGGCTGCTGTAATGAACAATAAAACAGCCTTAAGGCAAACAACCCAAATACATCACAATACTGATGAAAGTTTGTTCCTTTTAAGAAAGTCTACCACCAGTTCTTCATTTGCAAACATTTTGGATTCTGACATACCAAACTTTAGGGAACCCCAACACCTCGCCTTTACTTTGCTTCTGGGATGAGCTGTAACTTCCACCCTGCACTCCATAGAATGGACAAGAGACTGTCTTACCTTCTTCCTCCTCATCGTCGTCGTCTTCCTCGTCATCATCATCATCTTCCTCTTCAGACTCCTCCCTCACCTTCACCATTCCAGCTTTTTTGGTCGGGACAGCTGGAGCTGGCGTGGTGTCCATTTCTTCCTCGTCTGAATCTGCATCACAAGATGGTAAAACTTTACATGGAATCCCACTAAAACAGTGAGGAAAAACAGAAAAACAACTCCACGAAACCAGCACAGCAGTCCAAAATGGTCAACAAATACTTTTAGTATTAAGTCCAAAATTTCATATTTGCTGACCAAAGCAAGTCAAAGCCATGCTGACCAACATGTTCAGAGAGATAGACCACTAAATCAGCTCTGCACACATACCATCATCATCTTCCTCCTCTGACTCTTGTTTAGCAGCCTTGGCTTGAGCTGCTTTGGGAGCAGGTTTGGCTGGTGTTGCCTTCTTAGGAGGTGCTGCTTTCTTAGGAGGTGGGGCTTCCTCCTCTTCTGATTCTGTTGCCACCCCAACACACCCATCATTTGATCAGAAACCCATCACTTACATTTTGGACTAAAAAAGCCTTTTTAACTACCATTTCGCACCATCATCCTCCTCCTCATCATCATCATCAGATTCATCCACAGGGGCTGCCTTTCCAGGGGCCTTTCCGGCGGGGGCCGCCTTTCCAGGGGCCTTTCCGGCAGGGGCTGCCTTTCCAGGGGCCTTTCCGGCAGGGGCTGCCTTTCCAGGGGCCTTTCCGGCAGGGGCCGCCTTTCCAGGCGTTGCCTTCTTTGGTACCGGAAGCTCCTCCTCCTCTGTTGTGGTCCAAAGATAATGGCACATTTATCATAAGAAATGCCATAGTTTTAAAAAGTTCAGTAATGAGTATAAAATTGTTAGAAGACATGATATGTCCACCACCAGTCATGATCCCACATGCAAACATATCAAGTCCAAGTCTTGTGTCTCTGGCTAAGTAAAGTCTTAAGCTACTGATCATATAAACTAACATACATTCCCAATTGCAAAGTCATGAAACTGTGCACGAAACCCAACATTAAATTACAAGAAAACAGCAGCAGAATGCAGCACGCAGCTACAAAAGCTAGAAACTCACTAGTGCTTATAATTAGCCCAAATGTTCACAGCAGTTTGAATAAAAACAATAGTTTATCATTTAGCAGTATTTAATATTAGATCTTTAAGGAACTCGGCAATATAGCTAGTAGCTGCAACTACATTAATAAATCATTCCTTTAATAAACTTGTGCGATCTCACTTCTCAATGATTTTATTTTTTTTTCATCCAGACAATGCTCTCCCAGGTTGTGTATGGGTAGAAGATTTACCATGCAGACAAAGTAAATGGTTGGATCTTCAAAAGCATCAATGTTTTTCAATCAGTAAAAACTAAGCATTTATACACTTACCAGATTCTTCTTCTTCTTCATCATCATCATCATCATCATCATCATCATCATCATCGTCGTCGTCCACTTCCTTCTTCTTCCCTTTAGTTGAGGCTGATTTATTTACTTTAGGTGGTGGCACCTCCTCCTCTACAGGAAAAGAAAAACACCTCAGGTGAGACACTTTCAATACACAATTACACCAACAATTTACACTTAAATATTTTTCACATAGCACAACATTCCATTTACACATACAGAAAATGGACAAGTCATTTAAAGCTTACATATAAATGCAAGACCTACCAGATTCATCGTCTTCGTCATCATCATCATCATCCTCACTTTCTTCCTTGGCAGCAACCTTTCCATTTTTAAATACCTTTGGAACAGGTTTCCTAGCCACCGCTTTGGTTGGGAGTGTCTGCATTTATAGTCATGTAATTTTTGTTTGTTTTTTTGTTTTTACACCAACGAGTGACATGGATATCAATTTAAAACTGAACAAAATATTTAAGAAATTCTTACCACTTCCTCATCATCACTGTCTTCTTCACTGGAGTCCTCTTCTACCTCTTTCGGGGGGGGAGGAGCTTTTTTCTTAGGGGGAGCTTGTTTTTTTGCAGTCTAAACAGATTCAAAAATGGTCTCACATGGTGCACAATTAGAAGTTACAACAAGTCGACTTAATTAGGATCTCACAACAGCTAAAAATGTTGCGAGACGACAAGTACAACCTATTCATTTATTGACTTAGTTAACATAAACGGGGCAGGCACAGTCGCCACGTGTGAGGCGGCTGCTACCTGCATGGGACGAACCCACGTGGGGCTTCTCGTTTGCCAGGGGCCTCATGCTAAGCTAACTTGTCCAGCACAACACGCGGTAGGATGCGGCTAGAAACCACGATGTTACAATAAAAAGGTAGCTAGCTAGCAAAACAGGCGCTTGTTGCTCGTCTTCTAATGCAAACTTACACCGCCACCTAGCTACATTCACTTATCTTTATAACGAAGTTAGCTAGCAAGCTAACCGCCTAACTGAAGTGTTCGTTATGTGCATTTTACTCGCCGTGGCCCATTTTAAATGCCTTTCACGCGCAAACCTAACGTAGACGTTGATATTGATGCTTTTTAGTACACTGTGTACTCAAATTGTGTACACGGGATGTGTAGGCCACTGTGTGTTGGGGCGCGCTGGCCATTTTAAGCTCAAAATGAAGGACTCTAAGCAACGGAGCAGAGAAGAGAAACATGGCCGCTCCGACCTACGGCGTCCATTTTCGACACTGCAATGTTGTGTTAAGGTTTTCATACGTGCTGGTTAGTTATTTTACACACGTCTGGATTTTGTTAATACACGTCTCATCATTAGCATTAGTTAACCACATCAGATAGCTTACTAATAAACAAGCTAACGTTGCTAGCTGATACTAGGAAGTACAACTAGCCTAGCGTTAGCTACCCTCGTATAGTTGGCTAGAAGTATGTCGCGTAGAAACAATTCCACTTTGAATTTTATTACAGCAGTGTTAAAATAAAGAACAAATCTTACCTTTGCAAGTTTCACCATGGCTGAACAGTGTTTGCTTGAAACACGATGACAACGTTAAGCGAGTCGGGTTGTAACTCACACGTGGTTCCGTTCACAGCCTGGCGTACACTGGTGAGACAGAGTCCTTTCCTCCGCAGCAAGTTCACGTCTCTCCTCCCACAAAACCCACTACGTAGGCTGCATATATTTGCATAACGGTGTCTGATTATTTCTTCATTGCAGCTACTTGGCTACAACAATTCAGTTTAGTTTTCCGAAGAGTAAACCATTTTCATTATGATATAATGTACAATTTATTTGATGAAATAATAATAATAAAAAAATATACTTTTTTATTCCATCGATGCAAATCACTCTCATTCATCTCACAACATGTTCCAACATGGTTTCTAAGGAAAGTTGTTTCGGTCTCACAGATTTGACCCTGATGATAGAGTAGTAAGATAGCAAGGTAGCATGAAACAAGCTGGAGCCAGAAACTTCAACACTATCCTACACCAGCTGTTTTAAATGCTCCTAAATAAAATGTAAACAGACAAGAACTTGCATTTAAATGATTTAGCCACTACATTCTTACAGTACCATCAGGATTGCTTACAATATACATACAGGATCTGTATTCAGAATTGTCATTCACCAAATTCAAATGGCCATAGTGCTACTCTTGCCAATAGCTTTTAGGTGGTTTAGACATCTGAAGCAGCATTTCCTTGTGAGAACAACTTGGGCTTCAAATTTCTTCACATGATTGTCTACACTAATAGATTACTGCATGAGTAGATTTTCTGCAGGAGCCAACACACAGTATGGTTATTATCTGTATGGACGTCAACATGGCTGGGTTGGACTCGCAACTCAACATGCTTGGTTACATATGCAAAGCAGACAGCATCTTTAATAATCTCTAAATGATAACAAGCAGGCTGTGGGGCAGAATTGATGAAGGCTATTAATAGTATTGAGAAATCATATCTACCAGGTACATTGAAATTATGTTGTCTTTAATCTGACATGCTGCCTCACAATAGATGGCCACTTATGGATTTTGAGGTCACAATTACACAAATGGAGAGGCTGAAGAGGATTATGAATTAGTCTATAAGGAAGTGGCTGGGGTGTCTTATTGTTGTGGCAAAAAGGAAAATCACCTGGCCAGAGCTGTGGGCAATGGAGTTGCATCAGGCTTTTCTTGGAGCAATCTACAACATCCTTCCAACTCCGCAAAACATTGGACAGTGGGTAGACATATAAATTATATGTGGGGTTGGCATGCAGAAGCATATTTTATCAGTATGTAATCTTATTTTGTTACAGGGTCAATATACGTGAAGACAAAATCAAGTGCTTACATTTACATTTACGGCATTTAGAAGATGCTCTCATCCAGAGCGAATAACAAAAGTGCTTTGTCATATACTCATAGAATACATCCCAGCCAGTAGAGCAGGTTAGAGTCCAATGTACAAATGATGTAGAATACTGTAGAAATACAGGGATCACTGCTGATGCCTAGAAGTACAAAATATATAAGGTCTCTCTTAAACAATGATAAGTGTAATAAACAATAAGTGCTAGAGTTTGTTAAAAAACAACAGTTTAATAAACAAAAGCCTACAATAAGTATTAATTTAGTTAGTCAATATGGGAGCAGGGTCAGTTGTCATTTAAATATGCCACGAATAGATGTGTCTTCAGTCTGTGTTTGAAGACTGCAAGGGACTCTGCTGTCTGGACAGCAAGTGAGAGTTCATTCCACCATCTTGGAGCCAGGACAGAAAACAGTCTTCCATGAGACCTGAAGCATGGTATTTTAAGATGGGTGGATTGGTTTCTTAGCAGATTAGCATGTTAATTTGATAGTAAATTCCTAGATGTTAACTTATTGCCTAGTGAAATTAGTAATAAAGCAATTTAGTTTGTGCGAGGGGCAACGTTTTGGAGAGTGAGTGCAGGCTATAAATATAAATATAAGGTGAAGCACAAAATTGAAAATTGCTTGTGGATGTAGGTAAAAAAAAACTACAGGTCCCGTAGTGTATTGCTTAACTACACTGAAGTTGGACATGGTGTTGTACTCAGAAAGCAAATTAATAGTTTATTTCATACAGTTAACAATTCCATTTGAGGATGCAGTGGATGAAGCTTTTGAAACTATTTCTCCATTGCCCTTGATGGACGTTCTCATGCGGGATGGGTTTCGGACATGTGTACACCATCAAGGCCATACCAGGACTTCTAGAAAACCGGACTAGTCATTGATTGCAAATGTTTTAATTTTTCTTATTTTTTATTTATTTTCTTCTCTCTTTCACTACTTATTATGCTCCTTATTGTTTATATTGTTACTATTTTAGTGTCCGTTCTCGGCCAGAGGAGAATGGGAACCCCCCCCCCTTTGGGTCTTGGTTCTTCTCAAGGTTTCTTCCTCATGCTCTAAGGAGTTTTTCCTTGCCACCTTGTCGCCCTTGGCTTTGGGGCTTGGACTCTGGCATTTGTAAAGCTGCTTTGTGACAGCGACTGTTGTTGTAAAAAGTGCTATAAAATAAATTTGACTTGGCTTGATTCAAAAGGAAAAAGCTGATGCAGTATGTATTAACAGTGCCAGTCGGACTGGGTACAACTTTTGTTGCTCTGGAGGCCAACATGAATGATGGGTTGTGATAGTGGCATAGTGTGTAAAGCCCACATGAAATTGGTGGCACTGAGCATGCATTAACCATGCTGATGGCAATGGGTACAGCTTTAGTTACCATTCAACATATACCAGTAAAGAATTGTACCATTGATCCACGGTGTTGATCATATTTCTGCAAGAGCTAATTCTGACAAAACACAATATATCAAGATACTGTATGTGTCAAAACATTCCACTTTTATGCCTTATACAATGATGCATATATACAGACATTTAGATTTAATAAATTAAAATCAAAATAATCTTGCAGTAATGGTGGAATCTACTCTGTCCCTATTCAAATCATCTTGGCTATTTAGCTGTCATGTTACAATGGCCAGCTTGTACCAACTGTTCTCTGTAGTCTCTAGTTATTGATCAGGAGCATTAGTGAACATCTTGTATGGGGACCTGATTACTTTGATTTTGATTTGTAGCTAGCAGACTTTAAACTGGGTGCCGTACAGTGACACTCCTGCTACCGCTGATCTCCCTTGCTAATCCTTTTGGTTGTGTTCAAGTGCACCTAAGAGGAAGTTTATCTAAGATCTAATTCTTGAGTTTCCTTATCAATATATTAACACTGCAGTCAATATTCACTTGGCCCAGAGTTAATTTATAGCTAGTTAGTATACAATTAGCATCAAACTGCTAATATCACTATCATTAGCCTTGTTATCTATACTGTCTATAAGCTTGTGTTTATGGTGCACAATAAGATTACTCATTGGCATTAAGATGGTCAGCTCATAGTTTATGTTCAAAAACATGTACAACTGTGTATTTCTTTGCTTTTAAAACCATATATGGTTCAACCCATTGACAGTTCAGTCCACCTTACATGAACATGTATCTGTACTTGGAATGTTATATTAACCCTAGCTGGGTTGAATGGCATAATTAGTCGATAAAAGAATAAACTGCATAACTGTGCATACATTGTGTTGTTGTTTCCTTGACTGGGACCCACTGTGTTAAATATAAATTCCTGCCTATATGCATTGTGTAAGCATAAAATTAGAATTATCTGTTGACACACATGCATACAATATTTACATATTTTTATTTAATAATTGATTTAGCTGTTAAAGAAATGGGATCACCACAGAAGTAGCCAATCCACCGTATTAGTATCACCCATAGTTGCATTGTTGCCTATAGAGCAAGCAATACACCGGTAGTCGTTTAATTAGCCACATAGTGTAGGTACCATGCCATTCCAGCAGGTGGCAGCACAGTCAGCAACGCATTGAGCAGAGAGCGGGTATGTCTAAAGCACGTGAATTCACGTGTTTTAAATATTTTGATCAATAGAACTTCTTTTCCTCACTTCTTTTAAACCCAACAAAGTCAGACTTAAAAGAGGGGCTCTGTCATCTCTCAGATTCTTTTTTCACTCAGTATCACGTGGACAGTTAACAGTAAACAGTTGAAAAACGTATTTCTTCATTTCACTAATCCAAGTAAACTAACGTGTGATCAACGCTACCGTCGCGACAGTCACCGAAAGACTTCAAGCAAATTACTCTTTAATTACTCACACACTCTCTCTCATTACTAATAAATATACGTTATATCTCTTTATCATCCCAAGGCATCTTCCCCAGGCTCAAACACACCACTTTGTTGTTGGTTAATAAAACTGGCGCCATTATGCTTTGTTCTGTGATCAAGTTAAAACCAGCCAGCTGAGCTCATTAACATATAGCCACGTTGCTCAGCTGGTTTAAACTCTGCCCCATTTTATTTTCTTTCTTCTACTTAGGAGAACCAAGAAAGCAAATCCCACCTCCTTCTCTCGGACGCTCGCACGCCTTCACTTTCCTCCCTCTCACTCGCACACCTTTTAGATTGTTTCATTGCAAATATACTGATGCTGTTCGTGATTTAGAGTAGTTGGGTTAACAAATGTATCATTTATTCTCACCAAGTTATCCGACTTTATTTTATTCAGATTGGGTTTTGATAACAATCTAATCAAATAAATCACGGTTATTTATATCCTTCAGGTATCAACTCTTTAATGTTACTTTCTTCAGTTAAAAATTAAAGATTGTGATATTGAGCTGAATATTTAAGACTAATAGAAGCATAGTAAATTATACATACATATTATACATATTATAAAGGATTGGTAGATGAAACCCCTACAATATTATGGATGTATTAGTTATGTTCACTAATTTATAGATTAAAAAATTACTGCTAGTTTCAGAGTCAGTTCTTAAGCAGTTCTTAGTGGTTGTATTTGGACATTTTTAAGTCATTGTGGCAAACTGCTGTTGGTTTGTTATACTATGTACAATTATATAAATGTTGACATATTAGTAATCTTACCTAAACATGCAGATCATTAACGAGATATCCACACTGGATTAGCCCAGACCTGGGTTTCAAGAAGAAGAAGGAAAATAGGCCAACATATGTAAAAGTGGAGGAAGATACTCACAGGGGGACTTTGTCTTATGTAGGAGGACCAACCTGGAAGAGATTGGGGAGTGCAAGGTAGAGTCAGGGGAGACTGCCGTTAGGCAGCATCAGATGGTGATCTGAAGGATGACTTTGGAGACCCAGAAGAGTAAAAAAAAAAAAAGAGTAAGTGGTAAGGGCCCTCTGTAGAACAGACAGACTTTCATCTGGACACCCACGACAATGGGGCTTCTGGACCTGATTGCAACTCTGTCATCGCTTCAGCACAACTCCTGGCAACAGCTTCCACAGAGACTGGTAGCCTGCATGCAATGTCCTTCAGCTTGCATGGACTGAAAGCTCTTTTGTAAGTCTCTCTTGATAAGAGTGTCTGCTAAATGCCGTAAATGTAAAATGAAAGACTCAGTCCTTAGAAATGAGTAGTGGAGCATAAATGCTGAAAAAATATCTGTGTTCGATGAAGTAGCTTCTGGCCTAAATGAAGATGCAGGGGGTGAGAGTAGTATGGGAAACATTCAGCACCAATTTCAGGAACTCAGTAGGAAGCATGAGGAGGCAATAGCAGCCATTGTCAGTTTAAGTAATGGATCAACCAGTACTTTTGTCTATGTACCAAGGGAAAGACACATTCAGCCTTTCATTGCAGACTTGAGTAAGGATGGGAGGGCTGTTGATGAGTTTATTGAAGAGGTAGAAGGTGTAGCTGGCCAGGGATCGACTCCTTGAGGAGCAGTCAGACTATGTACTCTCACTTTTAAGGGGGGCAGCCTTAGAGGAAGTGAGGTTATGGATTGGAGGAGAGGGCAAACAGCCTAGTGGCCTCTTCATGTACTTGTGAGCAGCTTTCAGAGAAACACGCAGTGTGGCTCAATTGTTAAACAACTTCTATGGTCATAAACAGATAGACGGTGAATATCTTCATACTTATTCTCATGCACTGTCTCAGATACTGACTTCTATACAGAGGCAGCATCCTAGTGCTATGTCAAATGAAAAGGTTGCCAGCAGAGATCAGTTCATTGAAGTGGTGAGTGATGCAAGCCTTAGGAGAGAGCTACGTAAACATTTAAGAGAGAAGCCACAGTTAACCTTCATTGAAGTAAGGGAAGAAGCCATTATATGATCTATGGAGGCCCTCATGACAGGTGCTAAGTGCAGTAGAAATAGGAGTGCAATGTCTGAAGATCTGTTGGAAGCAAGGTGTTCTGCCATTGACTTGCCAGCTAAGCCCCCTGTAACTTCAGAGGATGTTTATAAGTAAGTGACTGGGCAGGGTAAAGCTATTATTAAGTTTACCAATACAGTCAAAGAACTCAGCCTACCTAGCCCTAAGACTGAGCCAGCAGTTACAAATAGATAGAGCACAAAGTCTATATTCACTGATGATGGTCAGCCCATATGTTTTAAATGCAATGGTGTCGGTCATATTGCTCAGAAATGTGTCCGCTGACAAAAAGTTTGTTGTTATCCATCTCCCACAGTTGAACCTTCAGTTGCCCTTAGTCTGAAAGCATTCTAAAAGCAGACCCTAGGTTCTCCCAGCACACAATCTAGCCATAGCAGACTATTCGAAGATGCTGTTGGGACTTGTCCAGTGGTAGCTGTCTACATCTTGTTGTCTTAAAATGTCTGATGCCATTCCATTCCATATTTAGGCTACCTTGAGTTGGATGTCAAAATCATGAATATAACAATACCTGAATGTGCTTTTCTAGTGGTGAAGGATTCTGAGGTCCCAGGACTTATCTCTGTGAATATTATTAGCAGGTGCCAACAGTTGATGCATGCTGAGTTTGAGACAACCCTAGGTGGAAACACCATCAGATTGGAGACATGCATTCCAAGAGTCCAGACTGCTAACATTGTTCATTAAACTGCATTTGCTAGATTAGCTGGAAGAGAGGTAGTACACATACTAGCTTTATCAGTTGCCCAAACAGTCAATAGATGTTTCTCAAATAGATTGTAGAAGCCTGGAGCCAGTGAATGCATCTTTGCTTGGTGGTCTGACTCCACTTCCCTCTGTCATGTCAAGTCAAATTTATTTATATAGCGCTTTTTACAACAGCCATTGTCGCAAAGCAGCTTTACAAATTTCCAAATCCAAGCCCCCAGTGAGCAAGCCAAGGGTGACAGTGGGAGGGAAAATCTCCCTAGAGCATGAGGAAGAAACCTTGAATGGAACCAAGGGGGAGCACATCCTCCTCTGGCCGCTTTGTGTTTTCTGTGGCAGGTTTTTTCCTGCATGATGACAGTTATGCTTATGGTTATGTTAAAAGTGTTTAAGAGATTTGCATTTTGTGTAAATATTATCAACAGTATTGCAAAAGGGGGAAACTGTTGAATTGTATTCAAGGTATCAAAATTTGTGTATCAGCAACCTGGGGAAAAACAACAAATAAACAAAACTAATGATGTAGTTGGGGGGAAAGTTAAGTTGCCAGAATCATAAATACATAAATATAAAATTTTGTTAGTCAGGTACCTGTTCTCTATGCCCTATTGCATGCCCTATTGCATGTTCTAAATGCTTAAGCAAATAAAGCTCCAGGAACAGAATAATATGTGTAGGATTCTAACCACTTGGTGGCAGCATTACAAAAAATAAGATGCACTTTCCATGACCCTCATCAAGACATTTTGCTCACTTTAGGTAAAGCTACAGCTTAAAAAATGACACCATTTAAACATTTTGCATTTCACTTTCAAATATTCTACTTGTTTTATTTTTGAAATTATCAGCCACATTTAATTCCTTTAATTCACAAAACAATTGGGATAGTCTTACTATGTGTATTATAGATGAATTTTGGAACTACCTGAGCATTATTTGCTACATTTTTCCTTCATAGAGTCTGCTTTTTTATGTGAAATACTTTCTGGAGTTGTGTACTCTCAGCAGTTGGAGGCACATTGCTAAGAAAATTGGAAATATTTCTTTAGTGATAATATTAAACCCTAGACGCTTTACTTTTTTTATATGGACATCAGTTACGTTTCCTTTGCTAGGCAACAAGGTAAAGTACATATGAATATGACATGTTACATTAGCCCCATTCTAGCCATCAAAATCAACCCACTTACAAACATACAACCCATTTTTGTTGTCAAACCTGTTCCTCCATTTAGCCTATCATAAAATACAAAAAAAAAACCAAAAAAAACTGGCAACTTGTAAAAAGCTTTGCTTTAAAACTTTCTGAAAAGAGAGTGAAATCTCATCAACTTTATTCACTTAAAGAAGAAAATAATTGTTTTGTTCAGCCACACTCACTGTGGGACATTTCATTATTAATGAATATCTTTGTGGCTTAAGCACAGAATGTCATCTTTAACTTGAATGCATTATATGTATACTATGTGTTGTGTGAACCACACATGAATCAGATCCTTCTTTATATATAAACTCCCCATTTCAGGCAAGCATAAATAATCGTACAAATTGACATACGCTTAATTATCTTAATTAAAATTAGCTTAATTAAAAAAGGACTGCCTGGTGTATATGGCTCATAGACATTAGTGGGTATCTTCCCTGAGGATTCACGGCCAGTACTTTAACACAGCAATTTTTACTTCTGCTTGCCTTCATTCTTGTCTTCTTTAACTAAAAATTGTTCTCAGTGTGGGTCAGGTTGGACCACCAACATGGCTATTCAAGAAACTTCTGTGTTTTAGCCCTAAAACGTTTAGTGAAAACCCAGAGTTGCACACATGCCCTTGTTACCAAATCTAGTCTTTCTTGAGGCTTACCAGTGGTTTGAAGCTAGAGCTAAACCCTCTAAGGTCATGCAGGTATGTTTTTTTATAGTAGTCTTTGATACCTCTGGTTGTTTCACTGCTACTTGTTTATCTTTCTGGATCTAAAGGTGCCACATGATCTTGGCCGTGGTGTTCTCCACCTCTCTCTGTGGTTCCTCCCTTAGTCCTGCCACTTGGTTTTGTGCTTTCCCTGCCAGCATCTTGCATCCGGCTACTAGGTGCTGGATTGTCTCAGAGGCTCTTTTGTACAGTCTGCATCTTGGGTCTTGGGTGCTGTGAAACATGACATACATACATACTTCTTATGACATACATTGTGTTTATTGTTGTTTACATTCAACTATAACTAATATTTTTTTGATATGTCTGATATGTTTAAGCAGCCATCATTCACTGCCCACATACTCTAATGTCTACTTTCTTTTCTGTTTTTAGTTTCTCTCTCACTTTCTGAGCAGTTCCTGAGTTGTTCTTGCACAAGATGGGATTCACACACACTCAAAATAATCAAACCAAAACTGGATAAATTACTTATCACCTATATTATTTCTTAATACATGCATTACTACAATTTTAACGTCACAATTTTTGTATGCTAAATGCGTGTACAGCCATAATTAATTCTGATATGCAAATGCTAACATTAATCCTCTTTCTCCTGTTTTTTCTTTTTTTCCTGCTCTTTTTTTCTGGTGCACTTTTCTGATGTTTCTTGTGTTTCTTATTGTTTATTTTGTTCTTGTGGTACTGGTGTCGACCAGGGGAGGATGTGTTCCTATTTTGATTTGTCTTGTATCCATTCAAGAGTTCTACCTCATACTTTTAGGGATATTTTCCTTGCCATTGTCAGCTTTGGCATGCTCACTGGCAGCTTGGACTTGAACATATGTATAGCTGCTTTGTGAGGACACCTGTTGTAAAAAGCCCTTTGTAAATACATTTTGATTGATTGATGATACACCCCTGCTTTGCCTATCCTAGTGCTTGATATTGCTATGATTAGTGTCACTGTGTTGTCTTTTGGTCCTGGGTTTTCTAGCCATTGGTAATATTGTCTTCACACACACACACACACACACACACGCACACACACATACATTCACATGTCATTAGCATTTTAATTATGAATCTAATGTATTGGAATATGGAAACACAATATCTGAAAGTGCTGTAAAAAGCTGCTGTAATATTTTTCATTTTAGACACCCAAAAGGTGTGAGTAAAAATAAAATTTTTCAGTATTTCAACATTTAAATTATTTTGCTGTATCAAAGCTATTATTTTTTCAAATACAATTTTTCAGGAGAATGTTATGCATGTTTTTTAATCATTTTTAAAACATTTACAACTATTTGAGACAAAAAAAAGCTACAAACAGAATTGACCTGCCGTTTGCATTCATTTCAAAATGTTACATAAATAAAACTCATATTTATAAATATCTCTTTTTATAAACATATAAATAGTTTTTAAACATAAATACATTTATGCAGGAATGAAGTACATGAAAGTACAGCAGCAGCGACAATATACAGCTTTGCAATTTTTTTTACACCATTGTCCGCCATCTTCTGTAGTATGCTGTCATTTATGTCATATATTGTATGTTTTCTTGTATTTACTGAAATTTGTCCACATCTCAAGTCGTGGTGGCTTCTGTACCAATAATCCACCCCTTTTCAGGAGTCTCCTCTAAAGAGGAGTAACAAAGTCAGCATTGTCCAAAACCCAATGATCTTCTTGAAATAATCTGAAATAGAAAGAGACAGGAATGATTGTTTGTCCTTCTCACAAAAAGAAAGTACACACTATTTACCGTTCAGCAGCTTCTCTGACAAGAATTTGATGGTTGCAGAGTTAGAAATCTATTGCATAACCTTCTTTTCCAGCACCTATCTGTCATGTTTTGCATGTGCATCAGACCTGTACATCTTATGAAAGCCCTTGGCAGATACAATGTATAAATGAGTCACATACAAAAACAGTGAATCAGACTGTATACCCTCCCATGATGTAACTAGCTGGTTAAATACCCCAGTACCCTGGACTAATTGTCTTCCTATTTGGTCCGTGCATTCATCCCTTTAATTTTTCTTGTGTTTACATGACTCTAATGGAGAATTTCATGTTTGCTTGGATATACTGGAGACAAGTGAACAGGTGTCTCTGTGTAGGAGAAGCTACTAATTCTTTTTTGGTTTTGCATTATAAGACACACTGAAAGACTTTATTCATCAACATGGGATTCTAGGTCAACCAGAATGACATTCATAACTGACATCTGTAGGTAGTAGGCCTGCTTATGTTTCTCACTGAAACAGCAATTAGTATTCTGGTCCCACTAGTCTCACCCACACACTTTACCACTTAAATTCTAACTTAAAAATTATAACCATTTAACCCATGTACTTCACTTAAAACAAAAGAGGGGATTTTTTTGCTTGAGTATGTATAAAAAGTAACTCTAATATCATTAACTGTCATCGCTTCACTTTGTTGAGAATACGAGCAGGGCAAAGAAGGTATGTTGCATGGGTCTGCCAGAAAAATGTGCCAATTTACTCATATTATTAAAAGAACACTTACCTACCATGAGAGATTGTTTACAGAAGGATAATGGGCTGGTTGACAGCCCATGCCGCTAATGGTGCCTATTCTATCCATCTTGTGTCCAAAGCAGCCACTTCTGGTTGTGGTCCCTCCTTTCTTTGATCCTGATTTGAGTCTTCTTGAACCTGGCTGGTCACTCATGATGCGTGCCCAGACACCCTTGGCGCGGGTATCCATTCGGAGATCACGTAGCAGGCGTGCTCTATTCTCAATCATTCGCTCACGTTCACCTGAAGCCAGAAAGTCCGCCAATTCTTCCCCCAACAGTGCTCTGAGGGACTACAAAACACAGGCAACGTTTTAGAAAAAAAGAATTGTTTAAAAAATATGGAAGGCCAACATTATTTGTCAATATAGATATTGTTGTGCCGATTATAGGATTGACTGATTTAGGATTGATCTGCAGCATTAAATTCCTTACCATCAGGTTAATTTCAAAATTCAGTCTTGGAACTAAAGCTTTTAGTAAACGACAATTAGTGAAAGTGACGTTCTGAAGGTTTCAGTGTATTTCCATTTCTGGTCGGCAAAATGACAGTGCCGTAAAAATTGATTGGTAGAAAAACCACATTGTCAAATAAATTTGACTCTAAAAGTCTAAATATAATTCTACCCTAAAACCACCCCAGTGGTGAGCCGAGAGTGCGCTCACTATCATTTTCCTTTCTTGGACGCGTGCAGCATCTCTTAACACAGTTGAAACGCATACTGCTAGAGGCAGCCCGCGGGCTCAGCATCACATGCCTTAAATTAAAAAAAAAAAAAAAAAAAAGCTTTCACCAACTTATGAGTTATAAGAAGTAAGTAAAATTTATGTGCGTCATGTAGGAAGAGGCTGGTCTAAAATCTATTTTAAAATAAGGCTATAGCCATATTATATTGCTATAATTAAAGCCAATTCAGTCAATAGACTGATTGCGCAAGGATGTTCGCCCTGAGCGCATCCGAAACCCGCAGGAGTCTAGTGATGCTTGGAGTTCACTAGATAAACGTAATAACCAGAGAAACCGCAACAACGATTTTTAAAAATTTGTGCAGTCGGTGAGATTGAAGTGCTTGGTTAGCGGTATTTATGCCAATCAACAACCTGCTCTTAAATATACACGTACAAATCGACATATTTAGAAAGCTACGTCCACAAAGTATATTTAAACTTGTACTAAAACAAATAAAAACGTGTTTCTCCTTTAATCACCAACCGCTCTGTAAACAGTTTTAGGATACATGTCCAGTTTTGTTTGCCTGGTAATAAATCGAGCTGTCTCACCTTCTCCTGTGTTAGTGTTAAGGGTTTTGCCTCTATGTTGACTGAAAGTAGAGTCATCATAAGTCCACAAGCCACCCAATGCGTGATGTTCATTCTGTTATGTTTAAAAGTCGAGTCCGCAATGGAGAAGTTAAGTTTTCAGTTTAATTGTAAAGGAAAGCGCTGTCGGCTCTTCGTTTAGGCTACTCCCAAAAGACTGGAGCGCTACTCTAACTCAATGCAATTCTCTTGACGGTTTTATAGCGTACTAACGGTGATGTCATTCCAACCTGCGTAATGGTTTCCCTCCCTCTCGTGGGCTCTACCTTGCCAATTTTTCCCATTAAGTACCTGCATCCGCGGAGAAAGGCGCGTCATACCATGATTATATCAATTGCTATTATAAACCAATATTCCTTTCGTCATTTGATCAAAGGATGAAAAAATCTGGGGATAGACTTGTGAAGGTTCATTTGAAATACTGTAAGTATTTGAACAGACAAAATACATATAAAAGTAGCGGAAAAAAACTAGATATGACACAAATAAAAAGTAACAATCTACAGTTTGACTACAGCGGTAAAATAGACCAATTGTCCCGTTGTTAAAAATGAAATAGTTGACATTAACTTTATAAACGTTCTAAACTTCATTGAGATATTTATATCTTTTACCAAGATAAATTTTGACTTGTCGATCATTTCACATATTAAACTGTTGCAACACAATGTGTCGTAGTAATTAGGCCCCTGAAGAATAGCTGCTGTTGTAAGGCAGATGTTGTTCTTATTTACGTATGTTATGAATTTACTGTAACTGGAATAATTCAGTTCCTATGCAGATAACAAATTCTGTGCACACGTTTAGCTTAGAAGCCACAGTTTAATCAAATAACGTCACCAAAAATAATATCATCAATGAAATACGTTTATGATATATATTCAGCTAAACCGCCTTTATTTCAGTAATCGTGGTGGTTTAAAGTTTACTTCAGTCTTAAGTTCTCTGAAGCTAATTTTGTTTATGAGACATAAAACCTCTTTAAAATAAATAAATAGACGCAACATAAAGTCGGCAGGGGACCAGTTGTATTTCGAAGACAAAACGAACAACGGAAGAAACCTGTAGTAAGGTATCTTCTGGTTAGAAACACTGCGTGGCAGTATAAGCTGTGTTGAAATGGAGAAGGAACCGTGCGCAAAGGCAGCGCCTATTCTTCAGAAGGTGCCCGTCCAAACGGGCTCTCCGTGTTTGAAACGCTATTGTGTTCACATAAATCCATAAATTCAGTGCGTTTGTAAGCCAAAATTGTAGCCCTGAAACCCCGCAGACAACAGCTTCATTGGTGCTTCGTTAAATTTAATGCATTTCTCTATTTCTATTCATAACGGGGATACTGACATCACCTGCCTATACATGCATGTTATGCTATTTATTTTAATTATATAAAGGTAACAAACAAATAAACCCAAGCAATAAACAACTGCCACTCAAACCAAACCCACTCAAACTAAATAACAACTTACTTGTTTGTGGATTACTTGCCTGTGCACCCTGTCTTTGGAAATAGCAGGAAGGTGTAATGGTGTTTTGTCTAACTCTGTTTGGATCGTCCCCAATCAGAGCACTGACAGAGTGCTTCTGACACACATCACTTTTACTGTAGGGGAAAGGTGTCAGGTAAGCCTACTGTACATGGGGTAAATGGGCTTTACATGCTGTTCGGTCTCAACATGACTTCAGATCTCCATGGGACCCCAGGTACTGACATTGTAAGAGCAGCCCACTATGGGCATATGTAAAACAGCCTTACAGCAGTTCCAAGCAACAGCTCATGGTGGAAAAGAGGCCTGGTTAACTGTTTGCTCACAACCTTTCACCAGATGTCTGGCAGAATGAAGACCAGTGGCCAACCATTTTATCTCTAAGACATCTGACGTCCTTAACGATCCATTACATTTCTGATGTCTCTGTTGGATGACAGACACTTATCATTTACAAGGAGAGGTTGAATTCTAATCCATGTTATGGTGTAGTGCAGTGATGGAGAAGCAAAACTCAGCATCAGAGCAGAGGAATAAGAGCAAAGGAAGCCCTTAGAGTCGTGCCATTGAGGCATATGACGAGACTCCTTCATAAGCATAAAAATAAGTATGTTAAAATGTGTGTCTGTTGAAAAAAACCCATTGCTTTAACCTCTGTATCTAGTCCAGATACAATGAGCTTTCCTCCAGACAGCAAGGCTGGGTTTTTTGGTGTCTACCAAAACCATACAGATCAAATACTGTACACTACATAATACATGACATGCATTCAACAGAAAAAGAAACAACTTCCTTAACAAGCATTACATAATTTTAAACCTTAGGCTTTCTCTAATGTCTAAATGACCTCTGTCTACTCATCATATGGTATAATTTTCAGGTGACTGACCGTGGATGTTGAAAACTGTTTAAAGTGATGTAAAAAGTACTGAAAACTGTTTCACTTAGCTGCAAATGGTAATAGCATTAACTTCATCAACTGCAGTGCAACTAAATGGAGTCAGCATATTTGGCTGTATCTGGGACAGCAGATAATCAAGATGTGGACACAGTGTCTTTTAACAGTTTCAAATGGTTTCATCTTCTGGAGATTAAAGGCTTATATAAGTTCTCATATTTTTGATTCTGCATGATATCTGGGAAAATCTTCATAGTCAGTTGTGGTTTTCTATATATATCAGTGATATAATAATATAAAATATATCAGTGTGTTTTTCCATTAATTTTCATATTGTTTAGCTCCTTAACACTTTACAGATGCATCAAATATATGTTAAAGGTTTGACCCCCATCTTAGATTGACAGGTTTGATCCCCAGTTGATATTAGTTTATACTGTTGCAGGGGTGGGCTTCACACTCATAGGAGCAGCTCCATTCATGCTGGCCTTTGGTCTCCAAGCCTCATATTTGTGTCAGATTGTAAAAGACATTAACACACTGAAATACACTGACAACAGACTAAGATCAGTTAAAAAATAACAATAGTTATTTAATCCATTCTAACAACTCAGGACGAATGCTGTGAAATGCTTAATGTGTGATACCTGGTATAATGCCTGAATAGTGACACATTTGAAGACAGTTGAATGGTTTACCTAACAGCATACTTGTTAACATTTTTCTTACAACATGTTTATTTCAATATTTAACACACGAGAGACATTTTTCTTTGTCATGTTGTGAGTGTGGCATAACAGATTTTTTTTAAACTTTTACTCACAAATTTAATGATGCTGTGGATTTCTCCCAATGACATCATAAAGAATATTCAAGAGTTTTTTTTCTTTTTAAGCCTTAACCACAAACTCTTATGTGTCTAATTTTTTATATACTTTTTGCCTTTTATATACTTTTTATGTGACAGACAAATAAATAAATAAAGACCCTGCAAGTTAAGAGCAGCAAATAGTCATGAAACAGACAACAGGGATGCAGCATATGAAATAGTTCTTAGTTCTTACTGTACATGTTTCATCCAGGATTCAGTGTGTCTGTTCTCCTTTTAGGGTTTGTTCAAGACAAACTACAAACCCATTACAGTCCTATAAATAACCTTTTTATTATGCTTGGGACTTTAATGTGTTTTACACAGTGCTGCTCTGAAAGATTTTACATGTGGAGCTGTTCTGACACTGTTATACCTGGGGTGCAGGAAGGGTACTGATGAGAGGGTTCAGTGGGGAGCCTGCTCCTGTGAGATGCTCTGAATCTTTCTCCATATAACACAAAGCATATGGGAGTCCCTGTCCTGCTGCCATGGAAGGAGGATGTCTTTATAATCCTACCACTACAGTTCCTGTGATTAATACAAAGTAATGCTCAAGAAGTCTTGGCAAACGACACCCTGTTCCCACCCTGTAGAAACCAAACCTCTACTGTTTATCTATTTTCAGGTTACACATCGACCATCATCTTATTAAACAGTTAAATACTGTACATCCAGGGACAGTCATACTTACCAAACCAAATGCGACAGATGTAGGGATTTCATACATTGTATTTCCATAACCAGAATGGCCTATGTTGTGTGTCCAGATTCTGACTGAAGTTATCAAAATAAGACATTGTGACACTGTTCTGACAGCATGAGGCTACAAGTGAGTGAAACTAAAAGACCACCAAATTCCAGAATGTCCTCATATGAGGCCACAGTGTCTTGTGACAATAAATATGGAATGGGATTAAGTGAATAATAACATATTCACTTCTCATGCATATCAGATCTATACACACTACATATTTGCACTTTCCACAGAGTCAAAGTTTTTGGATATATTTTAACCAAATTTACATTAGTGCACTGCATAACATTTTAATGAGAGTCACTTTTGTCTGACAGCTAAACCCTGAAAATCATGTCATCACAATATATAAAAGTAGGAAAGTAGGGTAAAACACAGTGCAGCACAACAGTTTTAGGTCAACATCTATTCCATGGCAAATATGAATTCAACTCCTGAACCATAAGTAGAGCAGTCTGGATTTAATTTAATTGTGGTTTGCGTTTAGGAGGTTTATAATAACTATAATGGCATATGTTACTACTAAAGTGCCCCATTTCTATGCCCATACACCCAAAGGCTTGAGATTTGGCATCAAAAGTCACAGCCAATATTGTTATATCACGGCCCCCTCCACCCTGCCTTCTCTCACTTCCACTACTGCTGGTGTTCCAGTTGCCATTCACCACAACCCCACCCTGCTTCCAGCTAAAGTGCTGCTCAGAAGCCCAGAGATGTATGCCACTACCAGTGTCCATCTCTAAAACACAGTTGGGCCCTCTGTGACATGGAATACCCAGAATGCGGCCCTCTGTTAGATCCCTCGCCACTGATAGGGAGGGATGTCCCTGCATAGATGGGCAGCAGGGTCAATGAGGGCATCTGCTACAGTTTCCAGCGGTAGTGTTTTTACTGTGTTCCTAAATATAATAATTAAAAAAAAGTTTGGGTGGCACCTATCACTGTTAAACTACAAGCAGGTGGAACATTTTTGAAGGTGTTTGTCATTTCATGAAGGGGAATGAAATAACATATTTCAAATTGTTTTAGAGGTGGATGGATTTATTCGAAAGCAGGAGATTGGAGAGATCCGCTCCATGATTCAAAGCCTCGGTCAATGTGTGAGTAACATCACCGTTAGCACCAAGAATCGACCAACACCCTCCACCACCAGACCAATCCCAGAGGGGGTAAGGTGTCTTATTGCCAACCCTGAGGTCTTTGGGGGTGAAACAGAGAGCTGCAAGGGGTTCGGGGTGCAGTGCGAACTGTACTTTGTGTACCAGCCCCTCCTGCCCGATCACGCCAAAGTGGCCTTCGTCATTTCTTGTTTGACAGGGAAAGCTCGTACCTGAGGAGCCTCTTTGGTGGTGAACTCCTCCCCACTCCTAAATGACTACCCTGGATTTATAGGAGAACTCAAAGCCGTGTTTCATCACCCTCGACAGGGAAGGGTATGCGCGAGATCCCTGCTTAGCCTAAGGCAGGGGTTGCGCATGGCAGCAGATTACACTACGAAGTTCAGAACACTGGCAGCCGGCTCCCAATGGAATGAACCAGTGCTGGTGGACATGTTTCTGAATAGACTAATAACCAAACTACAGGCCAAATTAGCTTGCAGGGTGGAGGTGAGCATGCTAATCGAGACGGTGCACCTAGCTATCACCTACGACCATTTGTTGCAGGAAAAACAGCAAGGCTTTTCCCAAGGCTCATCAGGTCGAGAGACCAGGATGACGACAGAGAGTGCGGAGGAACCCATGCAACTGGGCGGGGCCAGGGTGCATCGCCAGCACGGAGAACAAAAAAGGGGAGAACGATCGGTGAGTTCCCCTCTAGCCCTTTCAATGTTTTCATTGCTGATTAAAGTGTCGCACAAAGGTCGCTCCGTTGTCTCGGTAGCGCTGGTGGACTCTGAGGCAGCGGGGAATGTAATGGACAGGGACTTCGCAAGGAGGCTGGGGATAAAGGGAATCCCTCTGCCCTCCGCCTTGAGTATAAAGGCGCTAGACGGGGGCCCGGTAGACTCGGGTTTTGTCACACAGATCACTCCTTTTGTCCGATTAGAGACCAGCGGGAATCACTGGGAACAAATCTCCTTCTATCTGATCCTGTCTCTCTCTCACCCTGTCACATTAGGCCTTCTGTGGCTGCATAAACACAACCCTCACCTGCTGTGCTCCAAGAACCACCTCATTGCGTGGGTGCCCTCTTGTGGTAAGCAGTGCCTTCGTAATAGGACTGTGCATCTTCAATCCACCACTATCGAGAGCCCGGAGACTGCGGGGAATCTCACCATTCCCCAGTAGTACCAAGATCTGCTTGAGGTGTTCAGTAAGGAGAGGACCACATGACTGCCCCCCCCCCCCCGGACCAGGAGTGGAATTGCACCATAAACCTCAAGGAGGGAGCCATACCTCTCAGGTGCTGGACCTACCCTCTCTCCCAGGAGGAAACCTGGGGCCATGGAGAGGCACATCAGTGAGGCCATGGCACAGGGGTACATACGCCCTTCCACGTCCCCAGGATCAGCAGGCGTGTTCTTTGTTAAGAAAAAGGATGGAGGGTTGAGGCTGTGCGTGGACTACTGAGGACTCAATAAGGTATTGATTAAGTACCCCTATCCCCTCCCCCTAATCCCTGCAGCACTTGAACAGTTTTGGTAATTGTGGATCGCTTCTCCAAAATGGTTAGGTTAATCTCACTAAGAGGTCTGTCCACAGCCTTAGACAGCGGACTTACTCTTTTGCCATGTCTTCGGACAGTTTGGACTACCCGAGGACGTTGTCTCAGACAGGGGGACTCAGTTCACCTCAAGGCTGTGGAAGGAACTGCTGGGAAAGCTAAATATTACTGTGAGCCTAACATCAGGTTATCATCCCCAGGCCAATGGCCAAGTGGAGAGAGTAAACCAGGAGGTGGGCAAATTTCTGCGTTTGTACTGCTGACAACACACGGAGACCTGGAGTGTGTAACTTGCATGGGCCGAGTACGCACAAAACTCCCTAAGTCATGCTGGAACTGGACTAACACCGTTTGAATGTGTTTTAGGGTACTAGCCTCCCCTTTACCCCTGGAACCTGCCGGCATCGAATCAGCCATCTGTCAAGCAGTGGTGCAGGTACAGTGAACAAGTTTGGGAGGAGACCCACAGGAGACTGCACTCCGCCATCGCAGCCTACAAAAGGAAGGCAGACCAGAAGTAGGGAGCCACCCCCCTGTTCAAGCCGGGACAGAAGGTGTGGGTCGCTACCAAAGATGGCCGGGTGGGCCCTTTGGGCAAACTGCAGGCTAAATATGAGGGCCCATACACCATAACTAGCCAGGTGAATGAGGTGACCTACAAGGAGGGGAGCACTTCAGCAGTCTCACCCCCACCACTGGAGGTCGGGGATGAGCTGGCCAAGTGGGTGAGGGGCTTGTTGGGCTCTCGGAGGAGGACCTCGGGGTTGCAGTACCTGGTGGACTGGGAGGG
The DNA here is from genome assembly GCF_041902795.1 of Electrophorus electricus. Lineage (NCBI taxonomy): Eukaryota > Metazoa > Chordata > Actinopteri > Gymnotiformes > Gymnotidae > Electrophorus > Electrophorus electricus. Next base: position 4,741,555 of record NC_137522.1, read on the forward strand.
GTACAGGCCCGAGGAGTGTTGCTGAGTGCCGGCCTCCCAGGTGTTGGACCCTGCCCTCATCGCCTCCTTCCATCGGGCGCACCCGTGGAGGTCAGCTCCCTGTGGGCTGGGTCACCTAAGGGGTAGGGGGGGTTCTGTCACGGGGGGTCAGCCTCTCCACAGGGGAACCACGTCCACTCGGCGTGATGGTAAACACCTACCTCGTTCCCAATCACCTGCCTACTAACTTGGTGCACCTGTTCTTTGTTTCTCCCATCACCTATTTCAACACGTAGGTCGGTAGGGAGGACGCTGCGCATTAATTAATTAGTGTGAGAAGTTGCCAAGCCAAACCAAACCAAGCATTCACCTTTTTATGTTTTTCAGTTTCATTGCCAGACAATTGTGCCATCACCCATGGAGAATAAAGAGCACTTTCTGGCAACCTTGCCTCTTACTCACAATCTGCTACAAATTAAAGACATTCTCAATAATCCAATAAGGCAGCAAACAAGTAAACACTGAATTATTTTTAATGTCACTACGATAGTCAATGAACTGTTTAAAGTAATATCTGACGCGAAGCTGCTCTTAAAGGATGATGTAAGGTCTGGAAGCCAAAGCACCAGATGCTCCTTTTGAAGTAAAACTTTTAATTCCTGTGATGACATCACCTAAATAAGATGGGTTACTTCACCCTTTAGATTACTAAAAAAGAGTATTCCACTGAAGAGCAAACAATACCCAGTTTAATAACCTTGCGTACGTCATATTTCTCAAATAGTTCATTTGTAGCATCTCTGTATATTTTTGCATCAAAATGTCACAAGTCATTCCAGACTACAGTGCATTCATTAATTTTTAATGGTTTTGTGTCAGGGTCAGCACATAGTTTTATCAATCTGTTTCCCAATCCTGGTGCTAGTGTACCACTGAATCACACATTTTATTGTCTTCCCAGTTCCAACACACCTGACTCAACAAGCCTTTCATGGGTTTACAGTAAAATGGGTGAATCAAGACCAGGAAAAGGAAGGGCAAAGGTACTTCAGGGTTAGAACCAGAAAACAATTACCTCAAACCGATAGCTCTGAATAGGTCAGGTTAAAGAATGACCTCAAGATGCTATGTTTTACAAGGTTCTTAAAAAGTTATTATATAATAATTATATAATTCATGAAAGACAAATTTTTAAACCAATCCAATGTCCTAGAATGGAGCTTACCTTCTGCTTTATCAAGGATGTAAATAATTCTAGATAAACAACTAATCTGCCATGAGAAGCCAAATCTAACTTCTAACTTTAATCTAACTTCTTCCTTTTCATATTGAGTTCTGACACAAAAAAAATGTGTTTAACATAAGTGTTCAGAATTAGCTAACCATTCAAAACCAAAGTAGTTGCTACCACATATAATACACAATAAACAGCATTTTGAGCAACTAGTCAACTCATAGGAAAGGCTTTGCATTACATATAGTCACCAATTATCATACAGAAGCTATCCCATTTGAATTATTTCTTTCTTTGCTACCATTTGTGGCACATTCTGTGTCAAGCTATCAATCATGTCATAATCCTGATGCAATGAAGAGAAATAAATTGTTACTAAAATAGACAGGCCCTGGGCATGCAGTGAGAGGCCCTAAAGCTGGATCAGTGCTGTGGATATCAAGGCTGTAGAGGCTTGATTAAGTGAGTTTTGTTTTTAGGAGAACAGAGTTTTGTGCGTTTGTATTTTTCTTGTGTGGTATTGGGAAGTGCGCCATTTTGAATCACAAGCAGGAAAATTACTTTAGTGGTAGTACTAAATTAGCATAGTCAATATGCTTTCCAGTGGGAAAAAAACCCTTAAAAGGTCATTTCAGTCCTCAGCAGACTACTGGTACAGAAAAATCCATGAACTGTAGAAGTACAATTAGATAAGTACAGGTCCAGTGCTGCTCTGCTAGATGAGTTGTACACATCTTAAAGCTTGGCTTTTTGAAATCTTAATAATCAACTATATAAGACATCACAGGCCTTGTACAAAACCTGTTTGCTTAATTATAAGTTTCATACATTTATATTTCCCATCCATTTAAATTATTGTAAAAAACATTATATCTTAAAGAGAGCTAACTGAATGAGTGGATAGAAAAGCTCCCAGTCTTCCATTTCTGTTTTATATTCTGATTACAGATGCAAAATTGTGTGAACAGACTGCTATGTGCATATGACCCTACTCAGCACATGAATGCAATTATGCAGAAAAATAAACATCTGATTTGCATTTGTAAATGTTTTATAAAATTGAAGATGAGAAATGAAGGCTTCAGTTGAACCCGTTTGTAGCATATGTTCACACTGTAGTTTATGAACAGTATACAGCCTCTGAAATTTGAAGGATCTATTGCAGAAAATTAAATCATACACAATTAAAAATCATAGTGTGTTCTCTCTCTCTCTCTGTGTGTGTGTGTGTGTGTGTGTGTGTGTATGTGTGTGTGTGTGTGCACTTGTACATGTATGATCCTATGTCTCCTGAAATTGTATGAGTAATGCGTTAACATATTACACTTTTCTATTCCCCCAACTTCACTCAAAGATAAAGATAGCAAATGTTCCTAATGTTGGCATATTCATTGTTAGTTATTATTGCAGCTGTATTGTAAGTTGTTCACGTGCAGTACAAAAAGCTTCTTAGATGATAAGTGAGATGTGCCTGGGGTTTGTTACCTTAACCCCAATTTTACAGTAGGAAGGAGTGAAGCATCTAGAGGTTAACCACTATTTTGGGATGACCGCTCTAATGGTGCTGGGCCTGGGATGTACTTCAAACCCTCAATCTCTTGGCCCTGGTTACAGAAGGGTATCGGAGAGTTCCCATGGAAACGCAGTTCAAGTGACTGTGGCCATGATGATGAACAAGTTTCCATCAGGTCTCCACAAGATGGCTGCTTTCAGATCATTCTGTCATGCAGTAGTAGCATGCCATGCCTAAATGGCTTGTGATTAAAAATGGGTTTGGCCATTTTTTAATGGAAATAGAAACAGAAGTCACGCAGGTGTGTTTTCCCTGTCAAATCAGTTGTTTGAGTTTTATGTGAATTCTGGACTGGATTCTGTAAAGCACTCTGTTGTTGTTTCTGGGTAGACCTCCAGTTGCCATGCAATCTGATTTTTCCATTTTGGGAACTTTACCACTTGTCCTTCTCGATGTCTCAGAACTGATTGCTCTGGACTTTATAGAGGAATCAAATTAGTGACTGGTAGAACCCATAAAACGATCGTTTTTGAGGCATTATGCACTGGCTATGTTTTCCATCGTTATTTTGTACTATACTAAAACATATTTTCATCTTTTAATCCTTGACTGTTCATTGACAGTAATGAGGAACTGAATTAAGAGGCTTGAACATAGCTCATACTTATGAACATAGAACATACTGGTGAACATAGACCATACTGAAGAACACAGATCATACTGATGCAAGTTTATCTTTGTCTCATGACAAAAAACTCAGATGTATGCTTTTTTTCACATAACGTCTAGTAGTTTTATAGAAGCAACACCACAGGAATATTTCATTGGATCACTACAGAGTGAACATGATCTATAGAAACATACAAATAAATAAAGGCAAATAAAAAAATAGAAACATACAAATGTTTGCTTTTTCACATGTCTAGTAGTTTTATAGAAGCAACACCAGAGGAATATTTAATTGGATCACTACAGAGTGAACATCTATAGAAACATACAAATAATTGTACGTTCCTACAAAGCAAGTTAGCGCCAAACTAGACAGTTAGAGGCCAACACCAGACTTGTTTATTTATGCTTGGTATAGTTGTTCTTTCAAATGTTTACAGTATCTGTAAATGCACAACAGAAATGTTAACAGTAGCAGGCCTCATACTTCCACCTATATTGTTTTCCCTCTCCACATAACACTGCTTTGATTGAGGTGATGAATGAGCTGCCATTTTCTGAAACAGGCAGACACCTCTGGCACCTGCATTTTCCCCCAAAGATATTATGCTCTGGCAGCTTTTGGCAGGTACCTAATAGATCTTTATCTCAAAGGCCTAGTGAAATACTGTGTTCTTAATGACGCATCAGTTTTATAAAATGCATTCAGTCATTGCTCAATGATTTTGAAGAAGTTTCCTTTTAATTGCTATGCCTATTTCACATGATGTCCTGAAACTGGGAAACAGACTAGAACTTGATGACTGCACTGAATTCATGTTTGCATTTTAAAGCATTTACACAAACCACATTATTAACTCTGTTCTCCAGTTTCATACCCAAAACTACTTTTAAGTTTACCAAAATCTGATTCAAACAGGTGACTGTTATGATGTTCTGAGTAACATAAGCTATACACCTAAAATAAGGTTGGAAATCCAAAGACTGTAGCAGACAAGAAAAATTAAAATACCTCCTCTGTAGGCAAATAGAAATGGTTGTGAATATAGTGACATTGCCTAGCATGGTACCTAAACTCAAGCTGTAAGATGGCAGTGGAAAACTTTTTTAGATGAGCAGTTAATAAGCATGTGGCAGCATGTTATTTTCTTTCCAGTAGCATCTTTAGAAGAGTTTAGAGATGAGTTATTCTACAGATCAGCAGTTGATAGAACCAATATGCAGTGGTAAAAAAAAAATTATAAAAAAAATAAAACACTTAAAGCACTCTTTGCTAATGTGTGCACTGTCAGTTTAATTAAATCAACACAAATTAATTATCAAAACAAATTAACTGAGAGAGACAATGGAACAAGTTTATTTGTATAGAACTTTTCATACAAAATGGCAATTCATAGTGTTTTGAAACAGACAGTAGAAAAATAATAATAACAAAGCTTATTACACCTCATGAAGAAACAAAAATGGACAGTTATACTTAATTAAACAATTTGCCATGATACGTTGTCACTCTTGCTTAGTAATTCATTAAGTCAGAAGGTGCATGAAGCTCTTCGGGTCATTCTCATAATTAGAGGAACTTCTGCAGAGTTTTGCTCCTGTCCATCTCAGGTGTATTCCATGTCTCAGACTGAAGGCAGCAAGCAGCAGTACACAGGAATCTTCCATGCCAGGTCTAAGGCACAATTACTGGGAAAAAAGACACTGAAAGAGCAGGTTGGTGGCTTAGTTGAAGTTGTGTCAAACATCACAACTACTTTAGACTTACAAAAAAAGCAGAAATAAATGTCATTAAGTCACTGTCATGTGAAGAGAATAGTTGCTGTTATTTAATATTGCCATTAAGGTTCATTTATTTCATTTAGAAAACATGTCTTCCTCATTAATGGGCTGCAGAAACAATTTTGGATGACTTCACGTGTCTGGTCATTTCTGTCTTTTTGGGGGTTCATATGTTCCATGAGTCATGCAGCATGTCTGACAATAGCTTTAACATTTCAAGGTCTCACTGCCATATTTTTAGAAAGAAAGAGGGAGAAAAGCAGGTTGCCATTTTATATGTTTTGCCAACAAAGTAAATACTAAAGGAAAGGAAGGGGAACCTTTCACTGACCGGGTGACGGGCGGTCATAAACCCAGGAGCTCTCCACTTTACAACACGAAGAGCTGCCATCTCTCTGGGACGAGTGTTTCCAAATTATTGCCATAATTTGTCATCACATTAGTGGCTGGCTGCAGTCCTAGGAAGCAGCAGTTGATTTTTAGAACAGTACAGCCAGAGCCCAAGACCAGCCCAGTCCAGTTGGCACTCACAGACCCAGCAGAGGCCATGGTAGTATGACCACAGCAGGATGCTGGGGCCCCTCAGTCACTCGGGCTTCAGTATAGACCCTCTTACCTCACAGGAAAATTAGTCCTGTGCTGTACTTCTATTCCGGGGGCCTTGTCTGTTGGCCTCATGTGAATGCAATGGCTTTTGAATATATAAATCAAAATCACTTAATGTTAAGTTTTCTGACCATGGTTACTAGGGGTAGCATTTGATTGTTTTTTAACTTTGGCTTCATTTGCTATTAAAATGCTCTGCAATATTGCCTCATGGTTCAGCTTGAGGATCTCGGCAACTTTTTTTCATTGGGCTTCAAGTGTAAATTAAGCTATTTATCACTTGGGAGACAATGCAATAAAAATAAGTTTTTAAAAGATGTTATGGTTGTGAAGCACTGAACATCTTATATTATTTAACACAGTAGTTTGTGTTTTTTATCCACAATGGTGGTCTTTACCACCACATGAACAACGTAAATGCAGTTGACTGATAAAACTAATAATGATTAATACTGACTAAACACATTCATTCTTTCATTGTTTGACATAAAGAGATACCATAACATGCTAGCTAGCTAATGAGGACTCTTGAACACAACCATAAAGAGCTTGTAACCCAGTAGAGCCCAAAAAGGAAAGAAAATTCAAGAAACCAGAATGGTTCTATTCTGAATGCAGTAAGAAGATAGTAAAGATTGTACAAGGTGGGTTAATGTTTTTTGCTGTAATAATATAAATGTCTTTGATTAGGGCCCCCAGACATAACTTTGCTTGGGCCCCCATAAATGACACATCCACCCCTGTTCACCCATCATTTGGAATTATACAAATAACAAATCATACAAAGACCAAGTTGTTTCTTATTTTTCTTTCCTAATAATTCAGATTCCTTCTCTAAGTGTTCATAAAACAAATTAATAGAGTTTAACTAATACAGTCAGAATTAGAATTATAAGAAAAGAAAAAAGAAAAGCTTGTATGCCACATTTGTGTAGTGTATTGTGCAACTCATAAGCTGTTGTACTTAAAAAGTAAAGCATATCTCAGAGGAAAAGAAAAACTGCACCCAGTATCAGTGCAGTCTCATTAGAATACTATAGAGCCAACTATAGAGACAATTAAATCAAATCAAAATCCCAGAAAAGGGGGAAGTTAAAAGGTATGCCACAGGCTAAAAACCACCCACTTGGAAGTCATGTTTATGTGTTTTGTGGGTTACATTTTAAGACTGGTATCAATCAATTTAGTGATTTAATGAGAAACAATAAAGTTGCTATAGGTCATAATTGAATGAGTATAATTGACTAAAAATCAACCACACTGATCTTATAATTTCATGACTGTTAGTACCATACTCTCCTAAAGTAGTGTCACTCTCTGTATTAATATATGAGCAACTATAAGAGCCTTGCTCTTGAGATGGCCATGAGTATGCTTTGGTATCCAGGGCCAAACAGCTCTTAATTTATTAACAACAGGATGATCAGGATTTTGGTACAGTGGCGTTTCCATTGCATGTCCACCATAGCCATCGTCTTTCAGCACTTTCAAAGAATCTTCAAGATCTACCTGTTGCTGCTGTTCCAGAGGAGTGCCTGCTCTCAGCTGTCAGAGTGCTGATGTTACAACTGTGGCAAACCCTTCTCCTGCTTTTCAGAGACCACTTTGTCTGCTCACAGACAATGCTTCCCTGTTTCTGCAGGACTGCCCCAATAGTTTATTTTTCTTTTTCATGAAGCTCCTGTTTTGTTCTCTTGAATTTTGCCTTGTCGAGGCAACTCTCTGCTTTTCTTTTTCCAACATGATCCTGGTTGCTTTAATTGCTAAACCATCTTGTCATCTTTGTGGTTTTTGTTTAGAAATCAAGTAAGCTGCAAGGCAGGTTATGTCAGAAGTATCTTAGCAAAATTCATGTCTTCTTTTGTTAACTTATCGGCTGGATGAAGTTTCAAAAGAACCTGTCAAGCTGGAGAAATAACTCTAAGTCAGCCTTTGTCCCATGTGATCAATTTATAAAGAGGTATTTCTTTAGGGAGTGGATGTTGGTTTTAACTAAGTATCAGTTGGAAACCTAATCATGTTTTTTAAAGCAGGAAAATGTCCTAAGGGGGAGAAATGTTGGCATCAAATACATTCATTACCACACATGTTGAGAAATAAGCAAGACATTTATTCTGGGTACTGTTAATTTATGAACATCAACCATACATCAGTCTTGATATTTTCAGCAATGACATTTACAAATATAAGAGGTATATATATAAAACATAAAAGACATTAATACATACATGCAACTTTGTTTACAGCTGACAAGTGAAAAGTGCTTGGCTTCTACCTGATGCTGGGTTTTGATGCATAAGTTTTATTATGGGGTTTTGTAGCTGATTTCTCATTTACATAAACTATGATTATGCATTGTTTTTCACATGATTAACTGCAGAAGTCTAAACCCTAATTAAGAGTTAGTTATAATTATTAAGAAAACTTTAGTTTACAATAGCACTGACAAAGTGTAACTATAAAGTGTAACTAACTTTTTAATTTGCTGAGATATTTTAGAAAAGGATTAGAATACTTTTACCAACAATTTGCTAACTGTACTGTAAGGCTACACTTAGAGTACTTATGGTCATCCAAAGGCTAGGGTAAAAAAGCTTCTATGTACTTGTTTGCATTATGGTTTGTCTCTTATGGCTAGACAGTGCCTTCTCTGTGCTAAGCACGAGTGTCCTACATATCACCTTTAAAGGTCAATTTCCTCTGGGTAAACATAAAGGCCCAACCCTGTTTGAGTCAAACTCAACACATGGACTAGGTTACCTGGTAACTGTTGGAGTAGTAACATTAGTAGAATATCCGAAGGTCAAGCTAAACTAACATGTACAGTACAAATATTGAAATATGATATATCACTATTTGCTCAGTGTTGTTGAGATCAAATTTAATCACTTACTGGACAATTTGAAGGCATGTAGTATTCTGTTCAGCAAATTATTATTATTAATATTATTATTGTATACTTACTCTGTTATGGTAGTGCACTAAAATGCTGTTTGTTGCATATTTAAGAATATTCTCTACAGTGGTTTGCATATCACCCTCAGTTCAGTCATAAGATATGCAACAATTTGGACAATGCGCAATATGTAAACATGTATGTAAACATCCTGCAGTGGCACTGTGTATTTGCATACATTTATTATGATTCATTTAGTATGCCATCAATAATGTGTACAGAGATACAAGTATTAGTCCACAGACATGTCTACTGAGACTATAGTGTTTTTCCTGGTCTGTCACTCCAGAGTTAAAAGACATTGTGTCAAATAAGACCTGATGGATACTGAAAAGTATGTTATTAGTAGGCATTAGGGGTGACCTAGCACTAATTAGCAGTTAGTAGGTATTAGATGGTGGCCAATTCTAAATGACACAAAACTCATTTTATTGACACATTGTCTGATATCCTAAAATATAACTCAGTGAACATATGATCATGAAGGTATAATCTTTTCAATAGAGGTAAGCCTGCCATTTGGGAACATGAGAAAAGACCAAGACTATTGTCCTAGACCAAGCGGACATCTCCAGACAGCTCCAAACAACTACTGTCTCATGTACTGCTGAGATAAGAAGCATAAGGGTCTGTTTTAAATAATGTAAAACTGAACAGAGCTGCAAATAAACATGATTTGAATAAATAGGTAGAGAGGAAAGAAATAAAAAGAATAAACCCTGTTCAAGATAAAATTATATTTGTATTTTTATTATGAAGATTTGATATCCCAAAAGTCCAAACATTCAAACAGGTAAGGAGGGGAGGTCTGTGGAGGGGTGGCCTCTGCATTCCTTCATCCAAAGAGTGATGCTTTGGAAATAAAGGCTGAAAGAAGTTCTGTTACACAGTGTAACAAACCTAGATTTGATTCAGATTGGAGACTTGTGTGTGGATTTCAATGGACTCATTATGAGCAACTGATTATCATTTATTGTCAGATCCATTTCAGTATGACATGCCAGTGAGTGTCAGCTTGTGCAGTCTTTTCTTCCACTTCCAGTTAGACAGCTTCTGAGGACCATTCTAAGAGGATAAAATTACTTTCAGCTATATATGATGTCCTGCCTCAACTCTGCCCTGACCCCTCTCCCTTATCTGCTGCACCTGTGTCTTGTTTGTGTTGTCCTATGCAGTTGTTCGTTGTTCCTTTGTTCTTGCTAGTGTTTTCCAGCTTACCTAGAATATTTTCTTGTTTTCTTGTTCCTTGTATTTCTCACAATGTCTTCTGATCTTGAGTTTTGACCTTAATGATCTGTTATCAGACTGCGATAATGGATTTGCCCAAGATATTGCTGCCATCTTATGTTCTGAACCTGCTTTCAGTCACACTCCTTGCAAATTTCCTTATAGATTTCCTAACAAAAATTACTGCTCCAGGAAATCACTGAAGCAAAAGCTTCCAGTCAACACTTTAGATAAGAACAGATTTTCCAATGGGAGTTGTCCATTTTTACTTAGATAGAAAATAACATTTGGGAGTTCACCTTACTGTCTAACACAGGGCGGCATGGGAGGGCCTTTTTATTGGATGTTTCTGATTTCTTGTAGACTTAACCACATCCCTAGACTAATCGTCATATTGCTTGACAGCCATATCTTACACTGGAATAAAAGAGCACATTATTGTTTAAACTCATGTTCTTGCATTACTCACATACATGCACACACACTTATGTACTCACATGCATGCATACACATACATGAATTATTTTTAACATTTTATATTTAGCTTCAAGTTTCTGAGCCAAATCCTTCACAGTTATTTTTAATTATAATGGGAAAAAAACCCTAAACATACTGTCCTTTTTAATTGTTGCAGTTACTGGTTATGTAATGTTCTTTCTTGTATGTTTGTGTCATCAACTGAGATGGTGAAAAGCTGTGTAAAGTTCCAGCCTGGAGAGGAAGTAGCGGGCATGGGGACTGTTCCATTGTGGCATGCTTAAACAAGCCTGACATTCACCCACCAACCTTCTCTTATCCATTCAGCCAAATTTATCAGACCTGGAAACAGAACTGAAAAACTACACTCAACCAGAAGGAACTTTAAATGGGACATATTTGAATAAATAAAAATACTCCTTTGCACAGGAAAAAAAACAAAAAAAAACTACTGAAACCAAAATACTGTTAAATTATTTTCTTAATTTCTTCATATTTGCTGATGAAGGCCTGATGTCAAATATTGTTTTCCATTTTGGTGCTCTGACTGCTGTATAAAAGAAGGAAAATCATATTTTCTTTCTGAGTGCAATCTCATTTTTGGTCATTATATCTGTTATATCTACATTCATTTTTCTTTTCAATTATAATTCTGATTTGGAAAAATCCCAAACATCTCTAAAGAAATTATACTTCTCTTTCGCCCAGGAATTCAGAACAGTTACCATATTCACCCTGGTACCAAGAACTCAATAAGACTTGTCATTAGAAAGGGGCTTTTTAGAAAGGGTGTTTGGGGCTTACCAAAATTACTTTCCAAAAATGCGTAAATATAGAACGTCTCTTAATCTACATTTACGCATTTTTGGCAAGCCATTGGCATTGTATGGAAATAAGCCGTTGCCAGCAAACTGTGATTCATGGTAGCTGTGTTTTGATAACAAGTCACTTCATTGTGGATGTTGCCAGGCTGGTTGCCATGGAAATGCAACATCAAATGGAAAGTTCTCCATTGCATATCACAAACCCGATCTAAATTCAGAAGTTTTTTTCTGCACCAACCATCTGAAAGCTTTGTGTCTTTATTGTACTTTGAAGCTATAAACATTGAATTTTGGAAGAAAATTAATCTCCAAATCATTTTTAGAGAAAAATTTGATAATTTGTAGAACTCTGGCTAGATCATCAGAAAGCTGCATCTTCTCTATTTGATTTGTTTTTGACTAAAATATGAATATAAAAATGGTCAATAGATAGGAAAGGTATGGGTACTACATTACACTACATGTAATTTAACAACAACAATATAATAAGAATATTAAGAATAATACTTTATAATAATGCCCACCTAGCTGTCCTGCCTATGACCTCAGAACTGCCTCGAATATGATTAAAGTGCTGCAGGTTTATGGTGTGTTCTAGTCAGTGTTGGGAGTAGCGGGAAGAGAGGGGCTTCCCTGGGCATCCTCCAGCACACTCCCACTCAAACAGATGACGCAGGCGAGCATTGCCTCCCCTGCAATCTCTCTACAGCAGCTTGCAGTGCAGTCCCATGGCATTCAGTGGCGCAAGCCCAGCAGGCTATTCAGAAATGGGCTTTGCCTGTGCGATAAGCCGTCATAGCTGTCTGAACATTTGCCAAGTCATTACGATGCAGGAAGTTGCATGACAAAGAAAGATGGAGAGTGCTCTGAATGTGTACAAATGAGTGAAGATCGGAGAGTCGACCTACCTCACCAGCTCTCTCCCCAGCTCTGCTGTTTCCTCTCTTATACAGGTCTGATCCTGCACATTCTTAGCAAGCTGCCACCGACCTCAGGTGCGGCATCAAATGGATGCTTTTGATTTTTATTTTACATAGTTTTTTGCAAATATCCAAGTAACTTTTTATATTTAATGAATAGCCTTTATGATAAGATGGGAGTGCAGATATCCCACAGAACTTGATCAAATGACTGAATGCTTAGAATCAGTAATTGGCTACACATTCGATGTTGCTCCACTTAAGAAAAAAAAAAAGAGTACCTTGGTATAATGATTACATTGATAATTTAAAACAGATCACTCGTAAGATAGAACGTAAATGGTGCCACACTAAACTTGTAGTCTTCCAGCTTGCATGGAAGGAGAGCCTTCTTGGGTATAGAAAGGTACTTATTACCACTAGTTTATCTCTCAACCCTAATGGAAAATAACAAAAAGAATCCTAGATTTTTATTTAGTACAATTGCACATCGGACTAGGAATAAAACTGACACCAATGCTCAGATTACATCACATAGTAGTAGTGAGTTCATGAAGTTTTTCATTGAGAAAATTAAGCACATTAGAGATAACATTCAGACTATTACATTTACGGCATTTAGCAGAAGGCCTTTTTTTACAGGACAATTTACAAAAGGGCTTTGTCACTTACTCATAGAATACATTCTAGCTAGTAGAGTAGATTGCACATAGCTAACACTTTTATCCAAAGCAACTTACAATTATGCCTGAATACAACTGAGGGTTAAGGGCTTTGCTCAGGGGCCTAACAATGGCAGGGCTTGAACTGGCAACCTTCAAATAAGAAGGTGAGTATCTTAACCACTAAGCTACCACTGCACTGGTTAGAGTACAATATCTAGAATACTGTAGAAATACACGGCTCGGTGCTGATGCCTAATATTACCGTGACATCGGACAGGTACTTAGAGATCAGAACAACCAACCCTAAAAAGACTCTAGAATCCTTTATACCTATCCAAGTGCCTGAACTTACATCTGATCTCATGCACAAAATCCTACACTTGCTTTCTAGATTCACTGCCCACACACTTTTCATCCTACCTGAAGTAATTGAACCTTTATTAAATTTAATAAACTTCTCCCTGAACACTGGTTACGTACCCAAATCATTCAAATTAGCATAATCAGACCACTTAACAAAAAAAAATCTAATCTCAACCCATGTTCGCTGTCAAACTACTGATTTCAAAGCTTTCATTTATTTCCAAGATCCTAGAAAAAGCTGTAGCTCAGCAGCTAAGCTCATACTTATCAGAACCAGATTCATGATGTCTTTCACTCAGGGTTTAGGCCTCATCATAGTATGGAGACAGCACTGATTAAAGTAATTAATGACCTGTTGTTGTACAACCTGCAACCACTCTATGTGTTACATGTACATTTAGTAACCATCACTAAACTACAGCAAAATGATCAACTGTTATCAGCCATTTCTCCTCATGCAGGACTTCTATATTGTATTTCTTCAAGAGATATAATTAGCTCTACTTTGGAAAAATGAAGAGAACACTTGCTGATTGTTTGTTTGTTCACCTTTAGACCATCAAAAATTCAGAACTTGTCATTTGTCAATCTGAATTGGTCATTTCTAGTGGCAAGGCATTTTAATACTCATGGGAACAGCATTAATGATGTATGTATCTGTTTGCATTGTCCATTGTAGCTATGGCAGCAGTGAAGTGAGGAAACAAGGAAAAGAACTGATCTATACTCTTTTACTATGTCTAAAAATGGTGTTCTAGTTTACTAATTCACTAATCCCCTGATAGACAGTTCAATATAGAACATTATATAGGGTGTAGGGGAGACAACAGAATTCGGACAACACTAGCATGTGCCAAAAAATATATCTTTGTGACCTATCATCACCAATAATACACTAATAATAAGTAACAGGTGGTATACAACATACTGATGTAAGGCAGTTTAGCAGTTTCATAGATTCAGATGTGTTATATTGTGACTTTAATAATACCTAGCTCTACTACTACATCTATGTACCCCTTTTATTAATAAAAAAACTACTGAATGAAATACGGTAATGCTTATTTCTTGAACATTTTTAAAAGGTTTTTATTTTGAAGTAACATTAACATCCTGTGATTGTTACTTTTGGGCTCACCTGACAGTGATGTCAAATCTCTAAACATGTTTGTTATTCTAGCAAATCATGCTAAGTACAGCATCAACATATGCTGTAGGAAACCCTATACATTGTGGTACCTTTGCCCATAAGGAGTGTACATCAGAGGTTCACTACATTTATAGTGCACTTTGGGTAACAATATAGCTAGTTGTCATGATTCCGCCCTCTAGTGTCACCATGGCAACACCTTCTATGTGTGTTTGTTTTGGTTTCAGTGTTGTTCCTAGTTCCGCCCTTTGTCCTGTTTTACCTCTGCCCTTTATTGTCCCCAGGTGTTCCTCATTTCTTTGTAATCCCATTGTATATAAAAATCTTATTTTCCCTGTCTTATCACTGGTCATTATTTAATGTGACTGTGTTATTGTTTAGCTACCTTAGGAGTTTGGTGCTTCCTGTTTGTATATTTACCTTCATACTGTTTCTTTTCACTTATGCACTTTTAGATAGGCATTTTGGTTTTGTCTTGTTGTCTGATTACTTACTGTCTGTTTCTCAACCTCAGACTTCATGGATATTGATTATGGATTTGCCCACAATAAATGTTGCTCTACTCAGCAGTTGTGTTCTGCTTCCTATTCCTCAATGTTTTATGACCAGCAGCCACAGAAGGATACAATGGGTGATGTACCAGTAGTTCCACTGTGATGAAAGTAGCCCTGCCTAGAGTTAGCCCAGTCCCAACCTTACCAACCCAGTAAGAGCAAATCCCTTGGTGTTGCGGCATGGGCTTCTCAGTATCATTCAATGAAGTCCCTTTCTGGGATTTACCCATTGGACTTTACTTACAACATAAGCCCAGGTAAGTTCCCTGAGTTTTCTCTTCTGTGCCATCACTATTTTAAGGAGCACCCAATGGCACAGGTATGTAAACTTTTGATCTGCAAGGCTCATACTGGAAAGGCTAGGGAGTGGGCAGAGAAAATATAGCAGGGGTAACGTGCTCCTGTTGTCAGAATGCTTCACTTCAATAACTAGAGCAGGCTCCATTTCAAGTTCAGGGTGTTCATGTTTTTACATGTCCCCTCTCCAGTTTTCCCTCTCGAGTCTGTCTCTCTCCCGAGGCTTCCCTTAGTGCCTACAACCTAGTGAGAATCTGAGAGGGAGACGAATGGAAGACAGCATTCATCACCCCCTCTGACACTACGAATACCTCGTTATGCCAGTTGGGTTAGTGAATGCACCTGCTGTCTTCCAGCGGTACATCAACAAGGTCCTATAGGGAGGCCCTTGACAGATACGTGTTTGTCTAGTTGGACAACATCCTAATATACAGTCAAACGGTAGACAAACATGTCACCCATGTTAGGCGGGTCCTCCAGCTTCTGCTCAAGAACCACCTCTTTGTCAAGCTGGAGAAGTCCGTGTTCCATGCCCGTACCATCTCCTTTTTGGGATTTGTCGTCTCCCCTAATAAGTTGTGCATGTGCCCTGCCAGGGTGCGGGCCGTAGAGAACTGGCCTAGTCTCACCTCAGTGCGTCTGGTCCAATGCTTTCCTGGGCTTCATGAATTTTTATCGCACGTTCGTTAAAAACTTTAGCGCAGTTGCAGCCACACTGATTGCGTTGACCAGGAAGGCGTTGTCCTGGGGTCCTTGCACTGAGCGCAGGTGCGACAGGAGTTCACAAACACTCGGACGTTGGGTTCCATGCGGGGCCACCAAAACTGCTGACGGAGAAACTCAAGCATCTGTGTGACTCCTGGGTGTGCTGAAAAGGGGGGTGGATGTCCCCACTCGAGGACCTGAGCTCTAACCACCTTAGGGACATACAGCCATCCCGGCAGGCCTCCACCCGGATCTGGTTCAGTAAGGAGAGCCTGACATACTGCCTTCTCAACCACGCCACTGGTTGGTGCTACGACGCAGGCCCTGGAGATAACAGTCAAGGGCTGAGCAGAACGCGGTGAGGATTCCCACTGGCGGGAGAGGGCATCCAGTTTAACGTTAGTGCCTGGCCGGTATGATATGGTAAAATGAAACCGGGCAAAGTCCCCATCTGGCCTGGTGCGGATTAAGTCGCTTGGCTTGCTGTATGTAGGCCAAGATTTTGTGGTCCATCCAGACCAGAAAGGGGTGTTTTGTCCCCTCCAGCCAGTGCCTCCATTCCTCAAGCACAAGCTACATTGTAGTTTTGTTCTGCTGGGGACAGATGTCGAGAGAAGTAGGCACAGGGATGCAGTCTTTTGTCCTCTCCGGACCGTTGGGACAAAACTGCACCAATGCCTACCTCAGATGCGTCCACCTCAATGACAAATGGAAGCGTGGCATCAGGGAGCTGCAGAATAGGGGCCTTGACCAGATGGCAATTCAGGTCATCAAACTCCTCCTGGGCTTCAGTGGACCAGCAGAACCGACCCAATGCTTCCTGGATATATTCCTCCATTGCCTGACGTTCAGGCCCCGAAAGGGAGAACAAGCAGCGTCTAGGGGGACTGGAGCCTGGGAGGAGGTTTATGGCCATGTCGTATGGCCAATGGGGTGGGGGGTGGGGGTTTGGGGGGGGCTGGCAATAGTTGGACCTTCTGTCTGCTAAATGCTTCCCTAAGGTCCCAGTATTCCTGGGGAATTCGAGACAGATCCAGACCATCAGGATTGTGACCAGCCCCAGACTGGGGTTTGGGTGGCTGCAGGCAGGAGGTCTGCCACGTCGAACCCTATGACAGCACCGACCGGCTCAGCCAGTCTACCTGAGGATTATGTCGCTGAAGCCAGGGGTACTCCAAAACCAGCTGCAAGTCAGGAGCATGGATACTGAACAGTACAATGTGTTCGGTGTGTGCTCCAACTCACAACGTGACTGGACGGGTCTGATGACTAACAACCCCTGCCTCAAGTGGCAGCAATGGGTAGGGGTTCATCCAGTGGAACCAGAGGCAGGGCTAACTGGTTTGCCAACCCACCGTATAGAAAGTTGCCCACTGCCCCAGACTCCACAAATGCCTGGAGACGTGTTTCAGACGTTCCCCAAGCCATTGTGGTGCTGAGGAACAACCCCTGAGCTCAGTGAACTCAGAGGTCCTCCCTCCCCTGACAAACGTCTTTTCCCTGGAGCACAGGACAAGCTGGGTGGAGATGACCCGAGCTTCTGCAATACAGACTCCCTTCCTGCATCCGAGCGTCACGTTCACTTCAGGAAAGGCCGGTGTGTCCAAGCTGCATTGGCTGGGATCCGGACTCCCCCTGCTCGTCATGCAGATGAACAGGGCTAAGGGTGCACAGAGCTCCGTGAGAGCCTTGATTGATCTCTGGTCCCCGTGTTCTGCGCCTCTGCGGATGCGATTGTCAATACACAAGACCAGATCGATCAGGCCCTGGTGGAAAACAGCCATCAGTGTGGTCGGGTTCCATCCACTCTCAGCTGCCACAGTGCAGAATTCAATTGCATAATCAGCCACCACTCTTTTCCCTTGACATATATTAAGGAGGTGGGAAATTGTCTCCCCTCCAGTGATTGGATGGTCGAAAGTCCGCTTATGTGCAGCAGCGAATTCTGCTGCAGTGGAACATACGTCAGTTTGGTGCTCCCAGACTGGGGTGGCCCATGCCAGAGTCTACCCCATCAGAAAGGAGATGATGTACACCACCTTTGCTCGCTCTGTGGGGAACTCGAAAGACAGTGAGTATTGAAGGAGGAACCAACTACATCCTCCTGTCTCACCGGCATAGCGCTCAGGGGCAGGGAGCAATGGCTCTGAATGCAAGATGGGCAGGATTTGGGCTGGCTCTGCTGCTGCCGCAGACCCAGCTGCCTCCTGACTAGGCAGCCAGAGGCACTGGTGTTCAGGTCAGGAGGTCTGTCAGGGCCTGCAACTGAAAGAGGATCTGTTGCAGGGCCTGCTCATGTCGAGCAACAGTCACTCCCTGATTAGTCAGAGCCACCTTTACTTGTTTCAGATCTAACTGTTGAGCTGGGTCCATGGCTGGGTATTTCTGTAAGGTGGGCTCAAACCAAGGTCAGCTAGGTGATGACACCAACAGCCTACTAGCTGAGCAACGAAGCCAAGCTCCTAGCTGGTAACTTCAGGTATTGAGGTCTGTGAGCCCTCGTACTACATCTCACTTCTTGTCTGCGAGGGTGTTCGTTTTACACATCCCCTTCCCTCTCCAGTTTTCCCTCTCGAGTCTCTCTACCGAGGCTCCCCTTAGCCATTCAAGTTCCTCCCCGTTTTCTTGTTTTGTTTGGGAAGTTTTAGTTTGGTTTTCCCCAGTGCATCGGGGCTGCCATTTCTTCCCATGGCGTCCTTCATTCTCCCCTTTTCCATGCTCGGCATGGTGTTTAGTTTTTTCCTTTTGTTTTACCTGATCCAAGAGCTAACTGTTCTGCACATGGGCCATTGTTAGAGTGTGGTTTCTCACCCAGTAGGCTGTTGGTGTTATCACCTAGCTGACCTGGGTTTGAGCCCACCTTACACCTCTGCCCCACTGCCCACGGTCTCAGCCACTTCTTCCCCACTGCCTGTTGTCCTGGCCCTCTAGAGGGGGACTTCCATGGATTTCTCTGGAGGGGGCTATGTGTCTCAGGGTCTGACTCTCAGCCAACCAGTCCTGACCTGTTATCTACCTTGAAGGGACAGTTGGCCCAGGGGCCTCTCTGTCAGGAAGGCCATGCTCCAGGTCCTGTTTCCTGCTCTCCAAAGAGTATTGCCTCTGTTGCACCCTTCTCTCCAAACCATGAGGATGCCACTTTCACTGCTGATGGCTTCATACCTTTGGACCTGCTGTAACTGCCACCCCTGTGCCTCTGGAACTGCCAAACCCATATCATTAGCCTAGTATTACTCCTGTCCCTCGTTAGAGTCATTGTTATGTATATTTAAGTCTTTATGTGTTAGTCATTCTTTGTTGGTGTGTGACCTCATGCATACTGCTGTTTAGTTGCCTTTTGTTCTGAGTACGTTCCAGTACTTGTTGCATTTTGTCTCGTTTTTGCTTAATGTTGTTTGTGTTTTGGTTTCAGTTCTGTTACATGTCAAAATAAATGTGTGTTTCTATTAAAGGACAGCTCGCCTCTGCATCCTCCCTCGTCTCCCAATGTCACAAGTGCAAGTTGACTGACATGCTAAATAGAACAATAAACACTAAATAGGATGTGATTTCAGACACAACATTGAAACTAGAACCCCATGGAATTAGTTATGATTTAAAGATCTACTATTTTGAGCATAATCTGGATTCACCTTCTAGAGCTTCTGAAGCACTTCTTAACTACTACCATACCTATATGGCCAAAGAATATTTCAGGTAAGTGTAATAAGAGTAACTACTCTAGATGAGCTACATGAAAATGTATTAATACAGCTACTGAAATAACTGGCACAAAAGGATCAGTTGTCATCACCCATTCCTCCTTCCTGTCTAGGTTTGGGCTGCCTTGCAGTATCCTAGCCAACACCCATTGCTGGTGTTGATGGTGTAGCAGTCTGCAGTGGTTCTCTCTACCTCTGTTCTACTCTGTGATGTGACCCATTCCTCCTCATGTATTACTACGGGAGTTGTCTACTGTATTACCTGCAAGATATGTAATCAGTTTTATAATCAAGAAACCAAAAGAGGTCTTACTAATTGGGTTGTGGAACACTTTCACACCATCAGAATTAAGGATTTGTCATTTCCAGTGGCAAGTGTCATGGAAAACTCTCCTCCCACAAGTCACGTAGTTTGGCCCACTGCATGCAGTGGGAGGGTCTTGTTTGTTTATTGTATTTGTAACCATGCCTGCATACACCTGTGCCTGGTTAGTGTTTTGTCTTTGTGTATTTAAACCCCTGTCAGTGCATGCAGCACTGTCTGTCATTGCCTTTATTCATGTTCATGTTGTTGTTCATGTTCACAGCGTTAATGTTAAACGTATTCGTGTCCGTTTTCACTATGTCAATGCCCGTATTTGTGATCATCGTTTACGTTATATGTGAGTGCCTTTGTCTTCTGGATTTTTTCAATAAACGTCTGTCCACATCGACGGAGTCTGTGCATCCTGCTCCTCACCCTGCAGGACTCGAACCGTTACAGCAAGGCATTTTAATACTAAAGGATATTGAATTAATGACACATTTGTTTCCATTGCCAGGTCTTACTATGGCAGCAATGAAATTAGGAAACTCAAAGAAAAAGAACTAATCTACACTATTGGACCTTTAGAACCCCACTGAACGAAAGCTATGATTTGAATATCTACATTTCCATATATAAACTGGCTCCTCCTACTACTAATTCAAAAGCACTTTACACTTTATCTGATAAAGGACCTATGAAACATCTTGTTTTGCCTTGTATACTTCAATACAATTTCTATCTATCTATCTATCTTGCTACTCAGTACTGCCTAATTCATGTTTTATATGTTTACCTTCAAAGCAAAAGTTTCTTTCATCAACCAAAGTGCTCAGTTTTTCCAAAACTTTCTACAACCCCTTTTCTTCATCTTGTAATGAACTACAGGCTTGTTCTCAACTTTAACCACAAATGTATCCCATTGTATGTTATACATTAACAATAACTCAGAAGAGCAACTAAAGCCAAGATGAGAATGAAATTTCATCCTTAATCTTAAAAACAAAAATTTAGAAGAGCATCTAAAGCCAAGATGAGAGTAAAATTTTATCCTTAATTTTAAAAACAAAAATTTCTTCTCAATCCAACAGTAGATTTTGAGCACATAATTGATAATTGACAGTGGAAAACATCCTGGCTGGATGTTTGTGGTCTATCCTTAGATATTAGGAACATGTCAGGTGAAGGGTGTTGAAAGAGGACTTCAAACAAAAATGTTTTCATCTAAGTGGCTCCAATATATGGCTTAATACGGCATTACATCAGTGATGACACTCTTCTGCACAGTCTGTTACGGGGAGGTGCCTTTTCTGCAGATACAGTTCAACATTGCTCTGTAGACAGACATGCTCACAAGTGGAGTATTGAACAACATGGTGATATTATTAAGAATACATCATAATGATGTCCTCTCATGGGCAGTTCATTAATAATAGGAAGGTCATACAACTCATCAGAGAGCCTATTACAGGTCACATTATGGTCAGTTTTATAGTTTCATAGCCCCAAGTGTCCATAAGGAAAGAAGAGGGGAAATAGAATAGCAGTTGAGCTGGAGAGATGCTTTGCTTGTTTTGATGCTGGGTTATTTACTTTAGCAGCCTGCAGTCTGGTAATCTGGTCATGTAATCTGGTCCCAAGTGCGCTGGGTCTGACCTCTCTGATGGATGCTAAAACATCTGTGGATCAACAAAGTGGGCAGCAACTTCTCCTCTGGGCTATTTAACACAGTTTAAGTTTGGTGATCTCTCATTCTCACCTTTTAAGAGCTTTTGTCTATTTGTGAAGCTCTACTCCTGGTTAACCAGTCCCTTAAATTTACCTTTGAAAATAGAGATTCCTCTCTTTAATTATTTCCCTGACAGTGCGTGGGTGGACAGGGGGAATTCTGTTTAGTCAACTTTACTTCTACAGTAGTTTTTCATGTTTAAATTTATACAAATAAATATAAAAATACGCAACAATAATTAACACAAAGTAATAATAAGTGCATAGATATCAGTTAAAATGATGGCACTTATTATATTCAAATAAAACTGAGCAAAGATTCAAATGCTAGAAATCTTTAACCTGGAGTTAGATATGCTGACAGATATTAAGAATTAGAAGCAACACTGTCACAGCCCTGGGTATATTGCATGTAGTCTGAAGGATTATCTGATTGGTGAATTCGCTGAATAATAGGGTTAAAAAAAGCGGTCAGGCATTTTTTTTTGCTTGGCCCTATAGGGAATGGAGGCAAAGATGACTCTTCACACCTGAAATATAGCAGTGCATAGCTCAGTGCATAGCTTCAGAGCAAAGCTTAGCCAACGGAGGCCCTCGATAGCCCTCAATATCTCCTGGAAACCCTTTTCTACCAACACTGGAATAAGACTTCCCCTCTCACGTAGGAGTTAGGTCATTCCAACCTGATGCCACACTCTCATTAAACAGACAACAGACTTTCTATCCCAGTTTCTATACCAAGGTAGTCATGGAGATATTAATTTCTCTGTGCTTTAGGTAAGAACCAGAACTGTATCTACCAGACAGGCATGCAGTGGGTTGTGTGTATTCTAGATTTCTCTATAGATTCACTTTACGTTATTGTGACCTGAATACATATGAAATACAAGATCCTAGAAAAAGCTGTATGTCAGCAGCTATGCTCATACCTGAATCAGAACCAGATATATGAACTCTTTCAGTCAGGGTTTAGGCCTCATCATAGAAGAGAGACAGCACTGATTAAAGTAGTTAATAGATTGATTAAAGTAGTTAACTGAATAAAATAGTTAACAGTTGTGACGTGAGCAGGCTTGGCAGGATGCAAAGACGAGCCGTGTATAGCACAATGTTTATTGACCAATACAACGGAGACAACGTAGTGCATAGGCTAACGTGAGGTCAATCACAGACAAAATCAAAATCAAGACCTTAAATATATGCACAGTAATGACAGAAAACGAGGAACAGGTGTGATACATGGCGAGGGCGTGGACATATAAACGAAAACACACACACAGACAGGGAGACGTCTCGGAGGAGGGGGACATACCGTGACAATATTAGACTTTCAGCCAGGGTTATGTCTCTTTGCTTATATTGCTTGATCTGTGTGCAGCATCTGACATCACAGATCACATAGTTACTTGACAGACTTTCCTGGTTTAAATCCTATTTAGCCCATCATTACCAATTTGTCAACATTGATGGAGACTTTTCTGCATACACCAAGGTTAGTTGGTGTCCTATAAGGCTGTGTTCTAGGGTCCCTGCTTTTTTCTTAATATATGCTAGCCCTAGATGAAATTATACATAAACACTGTACTAGTTTCCACTGTTATGCTGATGAAACACAGTTACATGTCTCAGCCAAACCAGAGGACAAAAATAATCTTAATATTATTGAGGAATGTGTAAAGGATATCAGACACTGGATATTGAGAATCTTTCTCTCACTTAATCTTGACATAACAGTAGTTCTTCTATTAGGCCTACAGGTGCTTTAATTACACAATAAACCTTCATGGATCCCAAGATCCCATTCAATGCTTATGTAAATAATATTTCTAGGACCTCCTTTCTCCACCTCAATTGCAATTGCAAATATTGAGAACAGAGTATCTTCACATGATGCAGAAAAGATTTGACCACTGTAATGCCTTACTATCTGGCTGTACCACTAAGTGCTTTTAAACAAGCTCCAGCTACTTCAAAACACAACAGCAAGAGTTCTCACTAGAACTAGAATATTTGATCATATTACTCCTATCTTTGTATTGATTATAAAATACTTCTTATTAACTACAAAGCTCTGAATGGTCTTGCCCCAGTCCCTTAGCGAACGCCTTATGCAGTATGCATTATGCATTCTGCATTATGACCCACTAAGTCTGCTTAGATCAAAAGGTGCTGTATAGTCTGTATCGTCAAGCATTTTATTAAATACTTCTAATCTTATGTAAAGGTGTACTTGGACATGCCTAATAACTAAGTCTCTCTTTCTGCCAAGGTACATGTACTCCTGATGTCATGTTGCTACTGAGCCTCAACCCATCTCACTTGCTATGACTTTTCTCACCAGCCCTTGATGCCCCCTGCTGTGAACCAACCCACCTCCACCCCAGCCAACTACTTCAGCCAGAAGAGGATGCCACCCCCCCCCCCCCCCCACTACTTTGAGTCTTCTTCCTCTCAATGTTTCTTCCGCATGCTTTTTCTTGCCACTGTCACCTTTGGCTAGCTCACTGGGGGCTTGAACTCGAACATGTGTAAAGCTGTTTTGTGACAATGGCTATTGTAAAAAGCACTATATAAATAAATATGTCTGAAAGTGAAAACCATTATTGTGAGTGGTATCATTCCCTTGTTAAAGAAAGAAGACCTTCATCTTCTTACTATAATTTACAGCATTGCTAATACTGACACTTATGCAATATGATTCACTCTGAGCTACCAACAGTGCAAGCCCTGCCATGGGAAGCAGTATTGTTACCAGCACCCAGACTGTTACCAGATTGTTCATAATTTCATGATGTAGCCCCCTTCAAGTCTTGGTGAAAACCTCCAAGTCAGTCAACCCGTCATGCTCTGAGTGTCAGCGGCCTGTTTTCTTCCCATCTTAGTCAGTTTGCCAAGAGAACTGGATATTAAATTTTCCTTTTTGCAGTAAAGAAAAGGCTTCAGCTATAGCAGCAGAGCCTGGAACTTGCTAACCTAATCTGGCACGAAGGCTTCATTATTGGCTGAATGAACAGGAAGGTCCATAGTTCCAGAGCAACTCCAACCACTTATGCCCAATGCCGGTATTTTGTTCTTTCATCTTGTGTATTATATAAACATGTTGTGTGCTACTAAGCAGCAGGTACAAAGCAGAACTGTGAAAACTGTAACTTTTCAGTTCTCAGATTTAAATCAACCTCATTTAACATCAAACAAATTACTGCAGAATTATTAAGTGGTCATTTATTTCAAAATGGTTTTACTTTGAATATATCAGTTTTATCAGTGTTCACACTTGCATTCCTAAAGAAGTCATTGGTAGTGATAAATCTTGCCCTATGTTCAAATGGGTGTGTCAAATATGAATAGAATCTGGAACAATTGAAGAAAAGCAAAAGGTATCTGTACTATAATCATAGTTATATCATAATGCCATGTACCAAGGCTGACCAAGCCATGCCCTCAGGCATTCTGTTAGTCCATTCCAAAAATAAACTCTAATGTGCTTATTCTAAAACACAAAAACATTTAGGAAGGAACTCCCAACTATAAATGACAGGTTTCACAAGTGATCTAACTGTCAACATATATATAAATAGTATTGCAGACTTAAAATTTACCAATGCAATAATTGAACATAATATTATTATAACTAACATTTCCCATAGGAACAGGCGAGAGGCAGAACGCAGCCGCAGGGGTCACTGAGGACAAAATAAACATGGGCAAGGGGAAGACACTGAGGTAGAACAACACATGAACTAGACAAACAGAAAAGTAAGGGCGACAACAATGTAGCAAGCAGAATTCAAACACAGCAGAACAAATCAGACTTAGCAAACTAACCAACAACTAGAAGACAAACCACAGGGTACAAATAACCAGGACAGTTAGGCAGTAATCAGACTCAGGTGTACATAGGACCTGGGACAACCAAAACACAGACTGGAATGAGGGAACAGATGCGGGGTGGAGAAAATGAAACCAAGGAGCGGAACCAGGGAGTACAGGAAAACAAACGACAGGGAAACCATGACAACATGGACGCCAGGAGGGTGGCCATTCCTCACAACATATGAAGTAAATTTAACTGGTGTAGAAAAAAAGGTTCATGTTAATATAAATTAACCACTTTTTTGTCTAAATACTCTAAATACTTTTTTTGTCTAATACATACATATTTAAATATCCATATATACATTGTACATTGTGTATATAAACATAATATACATATATTGTACATACACTGTTAATATATTTTTGTATATATATAGAATATATATTTCGCTATGCACCCCTGTTTTCTTTTTCCTCAGTTTGGACAGAGCACTCAACCATTTTACCGCAAGTTATACTGTGTATGACTATGTATGTGACAAATAAACCAAACTTGAAACTTGAAACTTGGTGCATTGACCATTATTAATGAAACTCCTCCAGCTTCAGCTCTGTTCCCGAGGCCCTGCAGTCCTACATAGTTTCTACACATGATCCAGCTCATCGGCCTATGATCAGGTTCTTCAAGAGATGTATCAGGCATGCTGGGGAAGGGAAAATGTGAAACTTTGCAGGGCAGTAGGTTCACAGGACTGGAGCACATTTATTTGTATAGCACTTTTTACAACACACATTGTCACAAAGAAGCTTTACCCAAGTGTTTGGGTCCCAATCTCCAATGACAGGTGGAGACAGGTGGTGACTTATTGGAAGTTTTAGAGTTTTAGATGTTTTAAATTATGACACTGTTATTGGGTTCCACAGAGAAAATAATAGGGAATTGCTTTTATAACAATGTTTGGAGCATTTAATTCTTTATTATGCTGTTATTCTGAATTGCAATATTCCTAATTAACACCCATTTTCCTCCAGTAGAAATGAGTGCCATAGGACATGCAGTGTACAGAGGTCAAACAGGTTCAGAGGAGCTTGGCCAGCAGTCCGTCATGTGGCCGTTATTAAGCAGGGGTAATTTGCCATGGATGGCTGTGCTTTGGCTTGGGAGATACTGACATTTACTTTTTTATATTCGGGACTTTTCATGTGTCAGTAGGGGCATCTTTCTTTCTCAACACTCCATTTAAAATGTTTGTGAAACCAAAATAATAATAATAATAATAATAATAACAAGTGGGAATATAGTTGCCATTTGTGGTCTAAAGATAGCAGTCCTACCAGTGAATAAAAAGCAACTTCATATGCATGTCATATTTAACTAGTTGTAGGAATTTCTTGATGCCTTGGTCTCAGAAAATTAAAGTGCAAATTATTTTAGTAGTTTAACTGTGAAACCCTTTAAGAAAAGAACACCCTAAAAGACATTACAAATATTATCTGTGAGTGCTTTCACTCTGGAAGTAAACATACTAAAAACTACCTCTTTGCAAACAGTAATAATAAAACAATTATCAGTCTTATTTACATAGCACCTTCTCACAAGCTCTCAACGTGCTTTATATGATTAAAACAAGGATACATTGAAAAAAAAAAAGAAAACCTGCTATCGCTTTGTTCCACACTTTAACTGTGCAACATCACTCAATAAACACAATAATTTGCAATCAAGTAGCTTCAATAATTATGACATCAGTTTATAATAATAAAAAACAATTTTGGATTACAATACTGTTATTGGGTTCCACAGAGATAGTAATAAGGAACTGCTTTTATAACAGTGCAGCTTTAAGAGTTTGAGTTGTCTTGTCTTCCTCACAGTACGTAAAGGGAGATCCAGGACCTTTTTAGATGCACTTCTTCTCTAGGCTCAGCTGATTTGTTGATCCATCTTTGCACATGCGAGCTCTGCTGTCCTGAGTTCAAAACAAAGATTACATCTCATCACTGCTCTGCCGATAAGAGTCCTCAGAAGCCTTTAGAAGGTACTGTAAGCTTGATGCTTTTCAAAAGGCTGATAATTACTTCCATACCCCGTCTCAGTGTCTGAGCTGTCTATAGGCGACTCACAGCAAGCAGGCACAGAGTTAAGACCATATTACAGGCAGAAAAAACATCAGCAGCCATATGGAGAACCTTTTCCCATTGATTCTATCACACACTAAATAAGACCTCCCTCGTTCTGTGCTAGTTAGGCTTTTGTTCTTTAAGATTGAAGATGATTGGTCAAAATTACACACTTTTAATGTTTGGAGGGCTCGTGTAGGACAGAGCATTTGGATTATTGCTCTTTGCAGGCTGTGGGTGCTTTCATCCATACTTTTGCCACTTGCAGTGAGGTTCTGCTTAGTGTTTCAATTCCTTTTCAAATTTAAGTTCTAGATTAACATTGTCATTAATATTCACAATTTAGGTGTGATGTATGTGCAAAAGTGGTCAAACTCAATGTTTTGCTGACAGAACGCATTTAGATTTTTGCAAAAGGTAGACCTCTGGTACTGTGCCAGCAGTAAAAGCATCTGGACTGGATGTTTTGGGAAAGGTCTTGAAATAGTTCATACGTAAGTGGTCACTGCGCATTGTATTTCAGCCACAGTATGTGCTGTTGCACTTGCATGTTGGTCTATTAGTGCAGAGACTGGCAGACATAACATATGCGTACAGCTATGCCTCTGGTTGGTTGGAGAAATTAAGCAGTGTTTATTTGCATGCCTCAGCCAGCTGGAGACCTGGAGATCTGTAGAGCTCAGAACACACCAGCTATTTCAGAGTGTTTCCAGTAGCCTCGCAACAATAAACTTTTATTCATCCTGGGCTTTATGCTAAACTGTGCATGGGGTATACTCTAGTATACTTTTACTCAAGACATCAATTTGGGCTAAATTGTGTTTATGCTCAGGTTCAGCTTTCTGTACAACTTTTCATTATTTTTTTAATTTAATTGTGTCTATAGGTTTTACAATGTCATAATTAAAACAATGTGTCCATGGACTGACGGTTTTCCTACTTGGTATCTGCAGTAGATCATATGTCTAAACTGTACCAGTCAATACATTAGAAATGTGTGTGTTCAGTAATTGCACAGATCTGCTATTTGTGACATGTGGCCTTCTTTGGAGCTGTTGCTTGATGGGTCCTGTGGACCCCATTTTAACTCAATTTAGGAAGATGGCAGTAATTAGCTGAAGAGCTCGATCTGAAGTGTCAGAGCTGGGAAAGTTCAAAATGTGCAGAGTGCACGGGCTGCCCAGAACTGGGTCCAAAACCAGTGCAGTGTGCATGGGAGAGAGGAAGATAGACATGTGGAAATGAGAGAGCAATGAAGAAAGTAAAGAACTGTGTTGATCAGACCTGGCTTTGGGTCTCGTCTGCTCTGTACACCTGATCTAACTCATTATCTAATTATCAAGCCCTATGACAGGTATGCCAGGCCTGGTAGAGTACAAAAGCCATAGACATGGGCTCCTGCTGGACTGGGAACAGAAACCTCTGTGGGGAAGTCTTTTTCAGAAAATGGGTATGACACTGTAGTGATATTTCACCTGAGGCCACTGACAATAGAGCACAAACAAATACGTCAAATATGCTTTTCCTGGATTCATTTAAATTCAGCTCAATTTAGCTAGTATACTAATTCTCACTGTATGCAGCACAATGAAAAGTTAAAATATTCTGGTGTTTCACTGATAAATGTACATACTGTGTTCATAAAGTAAACATTACACAAGGAGGTTAATGAGCAAGTAATAGCCTTTACATTAGTTGAAACGAGTGAAAAGTAATGTGTTAACAGCAAGTGTGGTATCTGATACCACACAGAGAGTGTAGTATCAGAAAGAGGGGAGTAAATAACCAACAAAGGATCCATAGTTTAATGGAAATTATTTAGAAAGCTGCTTTAGGCTTGTAAATAGTTTTACTGTAGATTTTACAACAAAACCTGTGATCAGTAACGTACCATTTTTTTAATTTTGGAAGGGATATCAGTTCTTTTAGATGAAAGTATATCCTGCTGTTGGAAACTGTAATAAAACTGATAATTACCTAGGAATTTAAACAAAGTGCACAAAAATCAGATTTGATTAAAAAACTGACTTTAGAGGCTGGCAGAATGTGATCTTAAAGCTACAACCAGGTCCTGCTTCCCCTGCTGCCCTCCCTGCTGTATTTGAATAACTGGTGCTATACCCTTTCTCTTCCATCAGGACTCCCTCTGGCCAGAAAGATCAATGCATGATGTGACCTCAGAGTTCAGCCCATAGCAAGTTCAGTCTTGCTTAGGCCACTTAACCCTAAAAAAGCATCAATAACAACACACTGTTGGTGGGAAGCTTGGAATCAACACTGCTGGGAAAATCTGGGCTTATTCAGTAACATTCCCCTACATAACAGCCATGAAGAGTGAGTCATTAGCAATTCGCTCTATTTGAATAAAGGAACGTAATTAATGAATACACACCACAAATTGGTGCTTGTTGATTAGTCTATCATGCTTGTGTTAATCTGTTTTATCCAAGAGCCTCATCGTGCAAAGAGACTTAGAATATCTAGTGAATCTGCCCACATTACCAAGGCTTGTAATTTGTTCCATACCCCTCTGAAAAAGGAAAGTAATCAAAAACTTAGAAACTGCCTTTACTTAATTCTCACATAGAGAATTGGAGTGAGTGAGCATGCAGCATTAAAATGGACGGTTTAGCTGCTGGACAGTGTCATGTGGATGAAGGGGAGTTATTTTATATGGTTTTTTCCACCTTACCTACTGCAGTGTGAGCATTCCATTCATTCATTTCTGACCTCTGTCCCTCCCCTGTTCTTTCCTATCCATCTGCATTTGATCAAACACTGTAGGCGAAAAACCTATTTGTGATTGTCATATATTTCCCTGCTTGGTGAGGAGTGCCGAAGAGAGTGTTTTCTCATCCTGGGGCTGCAGCTTCCTCCATTGTTTTTATTGCTTTTCACTCTGCTGAACCTCCTCTGAATGAGGCCCCAAAACATACTGGCACCACCAGGGGTAACTTCACATGAGGATTTACACTTGAGGTGCCTAAAAACAGTCCCGTTTCTGAAGGGTGGAAAACAATGTTCTCCATTGTGCCTGGTCCCCCCACCCGTCCTGAGATATGAACAAGCTGCGTGCAGTGTTCGTGTTCCCAGCTGTTCTCATTGTCTTTGCCCCTTTCTTAGTTCCTTTTATTATCAATTTTCAGGCAATTCCATTTTAGCCTGCAAGCAGTTTTTGTTGAAGTGTGCTTACATTTCTGTGCAAAGTTTCTGTTTCATGTCCACATGTGGATGCCCAATCTTGTTCAGAAGGAAGGAAAATGTGCATTATAATAAAGAAGTATCTTTAATGGTTAATGGTTTAATGGTATCTTTAATGGTGTTAATAGTAGCAGATGTAGCCTGTGGCAGTGCAGTTTGCTGGCATGATGACATGTTAACATAAGCTAAATGAGCCGTTATTTGTGTTATAATTTGACCATATAACAATATCTTATATTCCACTGTATTTATATGTGTATAATATGTACTACATCTTATACTACCTTAATTTACGTTTAACTTAACAGCAAATATTTTATCTGAACAACAGCACAAAAGGGATGGCTTTAAAGCATATCTGACTGTGCAGGACTACCTAAATCAACATATTAAGTGATTGAATTTTTTTGTCAACTTTTATGAGACAGGTCACACCAAAGATTTCACCTCTGGGTTCTTTTATTAGGGTAGTATTATGATGAACTCTACACTGTCTTCAGTAAATACAAGATCAAACCCAGGAGCCATTAATTATGGGAAGCTAAAAAAAAGAAAGAAAGAAATTTGACATTTAGATTTAAAGATGTGGAAGTATTGCTAATGTTTTTAACTTTTAAATAATGCTGCATACTGTATTCATGAATCAAGATCACTATGTATTATCTGTATATACTTTGTGCTGAAGAAAATTATTTTCTAGGGCTGCACAATGGAAATCCAAGAAATGTTAAAACATGCTGAAAATCAGAAAGCATGCTGCAGTTATGCACATATGCAAATTACTGCTCTGCAAATACATTATGTAGTCTTGAAAAAGAAGGGGAAGGTGGTGCTTTACATGTCACTAAAGCTTGACAGTGTTTCCCAAAGAGTGCCTTGTTTAATTAACTCTCCCAGACTCTTAAGTGAACACCAAAAATGTCAATTTAGCATTGGTCAGGTTACTATGTAAGCCTGTGGTCCAGCATCTGAACATGTAAACTACTTAAAAAATTAATTTCAAGTGATTCATCTTACCTTCTCTCTGCAGGGATGCCTAAGCAGAGTAAAACATGCATGGTGAAACCCCACTGAGTTCAAATGTATTTGGATTTGGCATTAGAGGTCTAGCAATGGGCTATTAAAATTCCAAGAACATTTAAACCTGATCAAAGTTTTCTTCTAAGCCCCTATTTTTTCCCAGCTATGCTTGGCAAAATGAGAACCATTCAACCAGTTTTGCTCATGTTGTGTACAAACAAACACACTGGTCTACATGAAAAGGGGAGTCCTCCAGTCAAGTTTCCAGCAGCGACTGTATAATTTCCCATTGGAGTTCCTCAGGGCGTGTGTGTTTACAGCGGTGTTTCCCAGCCATCACACAGTGCTGCCGTAACACTTTGTTTTGGGGTTTTGTTTTGGTTTTTTTGCTTCTTTTTCAGCTGTAGGAAAGAAGTATGCTCTCACAACTAAGGCAGGGCTTGGCAAAGGCCTTGATGAAGCTTCACTTTACAAAACCACTCCCAGATTTACAGCTATTATTAATACTCTTTCCTCATTATGTTAGGCTTTATTTCTTTGGAGCCATAATGATCGCTCTTTAGAGCACAAAAATGATTGACTGTATTGAAATGTGGGAAATCAACAACTTTAGAATCGCTCTTTGTATGACATTGTGTTTTGGCAAAGGTTAATCCCAGAGGAAAGATAGATGTTTAGAATTCACTGATTGGAAGTACCAGGCACAATCAAAAGGTACCATTGCAATTATTGTAATGGATGGAATGGCAATCATATTAACACATGCTAAGAGTGTAAGACTAGTCACGATACCTCTTTGGCAGAAAGCTAAGAAATGTCTAGAATACTCATTGCAATTAAAAAAAAAAAACAACAACAAAAAAACCCACACATCTTTTCCACTTATAAAACTGCTGAAGCAGTTTTACACCATTATCCCATGTCAAAGTGAACCATATTCACCATTTGCAGCCTGGTCCAGTAGGGATGCAATGTCACGTAGCAAGAACCTGGATGGTCCCATAAACAGGTGATTAGCATCAGGGGAAATAAATAGAGATGGAGCTGATCTGTTGATGCTGATCTGAAGATTGTTGACATGTGGGGCCAATCGGTGAACAATAGGCCCAGCTGGCCTCTGAAGGAGATGATTGCTGACAGATGGAGTCCGAATAGGAGAAGAAAGCAATCAGGTGGAAGGCGGTGATATGGTAGCCATCAGGAGGATGTCGTGGTAGCATGATGTCAGAGTGAGTCAGTAGCTCCCCCAGGCTGGCTGAGCTAAAGGCTTCGCCATTGGGGGGTGTACTTCAGTTCAGCAGCCTACAAAAGAACTTGGGACAGTCTAACTGCTGACAGACGATGCTAAATGGCCTTAAACAGCTTTATACCGGAAAACACTGAATATGTTGTGCTGCACCTCTGAGAGAGCACTTCTCTAGCAACTATGGCAGATGAGTTGAAACCTAAGCATGAAGGTAGTTCTGTCAATGAATCTCTTGTCTCAAAGGTTCTTCAATATAACATTGTACTGCATAAAGTAGACTGCTCTGCAGATAGCAAAGGTGATGAAGGCCCAAGAAGGGGAGAATCTCATTTTATGGGAAATGTAACATGAAAGTAAGGGAATTAATGAATCAAATAGAGCTCTAATTAAAGTTTTATGAGACCCGGCACCTGGAATGTCTCTGAGTGGAAGTCACAGGGAGCTCTTAATCATGGCAGTCATAATGATTTTAGCACTGAGCTTTATTCCGGCTGTAACCATAGCAGAGTCAGGAGTCATACAGCTGGCAATCATTTTAAGGTCATGGGGAAAGACCAGAGACCTACCATATAGACTGGTCTAACAGTAGTCAGCCACACTAAATTGGCCTAACAGTAGTCCTGATAGGCGCCACTCCATGCTCTTCCACTGACACTAAAGTGTGCTGCCAAGCTGTCGTCAGAGGTTGGGTTTTTTACGAGCATTTGTCATGGATCCCTTTGGTTTTAATGTCCAGGAAATGTGTTTAGAATGTCTTTCCTTTAATCTTACAGATTACTCAGTACTACTAAATGCCTGTCAGTGGTGGGGTCTGTATCCACCTGTGTTGCGTTCAAAATGTTTTGACAGCAGTCTTATAAGAACTGCTGCAACAATAGTAGATGGGACTTTAAGAATGACTTCATTCTCTTCCAGGAGATAACTTTTCCACTTTCTCTCAGTGCATTTTCAAATGATGAGCTCTTTAATAAAAGGAAAAGGTCTTCATATTATGCTGATGAATGTTTTAATTTTTGTGGAACATGGTGGATTTTGTCATAAATGACATAAGAACTTCATTGTTTTACTACATTCTATTTTGATTAGTTAGATCATTGTCAAACAGTTGGAGAATTTAGTGCCAATGTCATGAGAGCCAAAACCCAGACTCATTAAAGATTTTCCATGGAGGAAAGAAGGAATTATGTATCACAAAAATATAGACAGCACTTGTAAAGCCATTGCAGCTTTCTGGTACATGGTACTTTGTCAAGGTTAGTCTGTAGCTGAGCAACATACAGACAAAGGTCATTAGATAGTCATACGATACCTTTTCCACTTAAATTACTGTTTCAACCCCTTCATTTTCTTTAGCTCAGAAAAGAGCAAGTGCTGCATTTTCATTCATTTACTGTCTCCCCTCCATGACCCAAAAGAGCTCCTCTTAAAAATAACACTTAAAATCTGGTTAATATACCTGCCAGTAAAATTAAAAAATCATTGCAGAAAATCATGTGACCAATGAAAATTTGAAATGGTTTCTGGAGGCTTAGACTAATGGAATCTACAAACTTTAGCTTCATTTTATGACCTACAGCTTTGAAAAAAGACTTAAAATTATGAAGGATAGTTCATATATTCTCCAGTCCACCTTTAAAAATGTTTTTAATTGCTTCCCCTTGAATGCTGTCTTTGTCTGCCAGCTATACCAATAACCAACCCAGAACATAATTTCTCTTATGTCTTGTCTCAAAATAGAAAAATCATATTTATTTATTATTTAATAAAGTTGTGTTAATAAAGTTGCATTGTATTTTATTGTAAATTCTTTCAGTGAGTCTCACATGATACCTGCACAGGTAAGCACAGAGACAACATGTTCTAGAGAGACACTTTTTGCTAGACATGCAGTAGACTAAGCACACCTTGAACAGAGTATGACATGGGTAGAGTAGGCCTGACTCTGTGGGGAGGTTTCCCTGCCAAATGAGTTAGGAAATGTTAGCGTACCTGAACTGTGAGCATTGGAGGGATTGGAGGCCAAGCTGCTCTCACTCTTCAATTAGGCACATTTAATATGAGCTTTTTATGTTCTGAAAGCAAGAAATGTTAACCCAGTCATTTCCAACAGAACAAACACAGACCTTTGCAAGTGTTTATACATATATATTTCATTGAGCAAAGAAAAGTGGATGAAAAAAGGTCTCAGATGACCTAATATTTCAGTGATTGTGAAATCAGCTGGGTTTATTTGAAAGTATTCCTCTGTTTTTGTAGTAATTTGTGCTCTTCATTTCAAAATGTTAGTCTTGGAGTCCCCTTGGTGGGAGCTCAGAGAGGCACTAGATTAGCTTGCTGCACAGTGTAAACACAGGCCTCCTTTGTTCTAAGAAAAGAACTACGAGGATGAGGTGAACGATATCTCACTCACACACGCAAAGCGTGACGAGACAATGGAGCTCCATGCGAGCCAATGAGGCACGAACTGCTTTACTCAGAGAGAAAAAGAACGTCAGTAAGGTGACCTAACATGAGCTATACTGAGCCGAGTGGATGGAGGACTGTATGTGATTCTCAGTGTTGTAACTAATGGACTCACATTTTTGCTTCTGTGAAGAGAAATGTTCTCCACTACATATATATGCAGTAAGACAAAAAACAGTAATGGAATTGTAATATAGAAAAGCTTCCCAGATAATCTGTACACATTATAGCAACCATATTCCTGTATTGTTTTTCCTGTATTGTGTATTTGTACCATTTTCATGAGCACATAAACATCTGTTGTAACAACATAATGATACACAGTAACAAATTGCAGTCAGAAATTCCAATTAGATTATCTATGACAATCACCTGTTGATGTTCTATGATTTAAATCCTGTAGTCCATAACCCTTACTGTTGTATTTGTATAGTGAAAGCTGAGTTTATGCACAAAGCACATGGCCTGGGCGTGTGCTCGGCAAGCAAACCTGAGAGACACAGAGAACATGCTGCATTTATTGTGAAGCTTTTTAGGTGGTCCAGCGGAAAGTCCACAACCTCAGCACTCTTGGGGTCTGCTCAATGTTCAAATTTTTCCCCCTGGTAAAGGCTATGTTATTTCTTTCTCCCAACCACCCTCCCACCTCCCTCAAAAAGAGCTATACTGTGATTTTCAGCTCTCTCATGTGATTACAGAAGGTGCTGCTCAGCTACTGCAGTGACACAAATGTCTGTCATAGCTAAATGTAAAAAATCAGCGCTTCCACCTACATAGTCTTAAAATGCTCATGAGGAATGTTTTTATTACCAGCAAACATACTGTTTAACATTTTTACCATTAATCTTTTTCCATTTTATTTCTGAATACAAGCAGTAATTATGGAATCTTTAATTGTTCCCTAATAAAAATAAAGTGAATTATATACAAAAAAAGGAACGTTTATGACCCAAAACCCTAAAATTAGGTTAAATGGAACAGATAAGGTGCGTATCTGAGCAGCGGGGGCAGACTGGAGCACTGAAGAAATGTTCTCATGCAACCTGAGACAGAAGGGCTGCCCAGAAAGGCTTTTCATTTCCTCTGTCATCCCCTCGCATTCAGGCAGCTTTTGAAGTCGAAATTTATATCATTGAGATGTTTTCTTTTCTCTCTCTTTTTTTAAAGGCAAAGTAAGTACTGAAATGGAAAAGGTGCCGCTTTTTGATGCTGATGTTTCTGAACACTACTGCATTTTGACCCTCTGTTTCTTGCCTAATCTCTTCCATTAGGCATGTTGTTGGCTCACAACTGAGTGGGTCAGGCTTAGAACTGGGTCACGTTAAAAAACAAAGAAGTAAATAAAAAAATCCTTCAGATAAAGGAAAATTCCCCTTTTACTCTGTATAAGAAACCCAGTATACATGAAACAGACACAAAGGGGTTAATAATTCAGTCACATAGCTCACACTGTTAGAATCATTAAATCAGTCATTTCAAATCCTTTCAGGTCTTTTAGGCAGCCTATCAAAGAGTTTTACATCTTGACATGGGGATTAACTGCATTACAGTTCATAGAAATGCAGATCCTCAATGGGTTTTCAAGCACCTAGTACTAAAAGCCTGTGGTTTCTGGTTCAGTTCCCAGTTCATATCTTTTATTGTGCAGGACAGGTTGCACTCTGCTGTGTTCAGAACACTTTGCACTTTAAAGAGATGCTTGTGGATATGCTACCTCCCTCAGTGAAGCAAATGTGACAAATTTGTTTTTTAAAGGTACACTGATTTATTACATAACTATTAAGTGTTATAAATGTAAATAGATCCAGGAGATCCAGTTGCATATTTGCACTGATGACAGCAAATCTTCATTCTTCATTGCAAAGGTTGTCACATATTTATATAGGTATACAAGTTATATTTGTTTACAAATCTGAACTACATGAATGTCATACATTCATATACAAATGAATAATTCTGTAATTATTAGGCAATTAGAGAATCACTGTACAATGGGACCGAGACACGTCTTTTATTTTGCTTTGCTAACATACAGAAGTGCATTACTAAATTGTTACATAAACAAGATCGCAGTTATGACTTGAGGTTATAGTTGACAATCGCAGTCAGTAGACTGTTCACTGTTCTAGACTAAAACCACTCTCCCCACTGAGAGTGTAATTAAGTTTAGACTGAATCTGTTTCCGCAACATGAAGTCCAATAAGATTTAAATCTGGATGAAACGTTCTGGACATTGCTGTGGTGTTGCTCTGTCATTCCTCTCTTCTGTCACATAAAGGCATTATGTCTTGTTTATATTTTAATTTGCATTTTTCATTCTCTGTTACTCTGATTAGAATGATTCATTGTTTCCCTGATAACACTGTGCTACACCAATGTGAACTCATCTACAAAATTATCACGAGTTCTCAAGCATTATTCATGCAATATACATTTTTGCAATATAGTGAGGCAAAGGTTTGGAAAGACACAAGAGATAACATGTTATAAGCATTGTTGAAGAAATATTTTTACCTCAGTTTGGATTGGCCAGTGAACTTATAGTATGATGACATTGTCTTTACAAATGTTTGTTGTAAAGACGACACATGATCAATAGACAGGCGTGACGTGTTGCAATTTGTAAATGTTGAACAGCATGTGCTGGTTTCTTCACATCAAGAACTCCATTCAGCTGAAGACAACTGTCCACCCAGCACAAGGCTTCTGTCAATGACCTCAGAACCCCAGTAATTATCGCCGTTTCACTCTTATTGTCTCTGTATCTCCGTCACCAGTGCTGAGCAACAGGGGACTGATCAGCCCCAAGCTCTTTGAATGGGCTTAAAGATGAAGGCTGTGGGCTTGGCTGCTAGCCATCTGTAAGGCTGTAGAGAATTATCACTAATAAATGTTTCTATATCTCTCAGCTATGCTGAAGAAATGGTGGTCACTCCCACCAGGCATGTTAAACAGAAATGTCTTTTGACTTGTCCC
The DNA here is from genome assembly GCF_041902795.1 of Electrophorus electricus. Taxonomy (NCBI): domain Eukaryota; kingdom Metazoa; phylum Chordata; class Actinopteri; order Gymnotiformes; family Gymnotidae; genus Electrophorus; species Electrophorus electricus. Next base: position 4,780,053 of record NC_137522.1, read on the forward strand.
ACAACGTGTTATCTAATGTTATCTGGAGTGATATCACAGGGAGCTGGTGTGTTTTGGGGCAGCCAGGCAGTGCTACATCGCATTGCTTGTGTATAGGTGTAGATGGATAGTGATGAGATATAGAGCTTATGGTGGGATAGGGGAAAGTGTGTCAACTTCCTCTATCACCTTCAGGTAGGGTCTGTAAGAAGACAGGGATAGAGTGCCTGACTCATATTCCAAGGAAATACTGAAGTGAAGCTAAATTGGGATTTTGGAGGCACTGCCAGTAAACCCAATGTATCTATTAATAGTACTGAGGAATGTCAGAAGACCACCTTAAGGAAAGACATTACAAATGAAGGCCAGCTTCAGAGAGGCTCTTTCACTGCTCGGAATCAGGATTCTGGAGTTCAAAAGTATTTAGTTCTCAGATCTTTTTTGCATCTACTTCTTTCCTACTTTGTGTTCAGAGCCAGTCAAATAATTGTCATGGTGACTAAAAAGGCATCTGAGCTGTTATTCTTTACTCAGGTATTCATATTTTAAACTGTATTGCTTGGATATTTGCCTATTTACTGAATGGTCTTGGCAGATCTGTCATTAGCAATGTCATCTCTTGTCTTTTACCAGTGAAACCTGTGATTTTGAATGACAGAGCTTATTTCAGGTCACACTGCCCTGGGTGTCACTGTCCTGACAGGTGCAGTGTTGTCAAAAGTGTAGATGGCTAACTGCAGGTTGCTGATGTGTCTATTTGTGTCCTCCGTCCTCCATTCACACTTATCTTGTCACAATAAGGGCTCACTGTAAAACTGAAATATTAATCACCAGTACAGTATTTGGAATGATCAATCAGAATGTAAATAATTACTGAAATTACCAATAACAGTTATTACTACAGATATAAGAATTAACTTGATTTATACTGCATTTATTACAATTTTGCTTTCTGTACCTTTTGCTTTCTGCTTTCTGACTTACAATCAACAGCAGCTACCTGCATAGTCCCTCTGGTTGGCAGATTAGTTGTATAGTGCTTACTTCTGTTGAACTGCTGGAACTTAAACTGTTCTGGTGCAAAATATCAGTGAGGCAATGGCCGTTTTTCTAATAATTCCGGTGTCAACGTACGGACTGAATTAGATGGTCATTCTCTTAGCTGCATCTGGCTAGCCTCTCCAGTTGTAAGGTTTTTGCAGGGACAAGGCGAGAGGCAGAACGCAAATGCAGGAGGTTCTTTAATAAATGAGGGAAACAAAACATGGGAAGCTGGGAAACCGAGACACGGGGGAAACCACTGAGGCAAATTAACACGCGAACGAAGCAGATGACAGCGATGACTCAGCACATAACCAAACTTACCAAAATAACAGACAACATAGGAACCCAAACCCAGGGCTTAAATAACCAAGACAATTAAGCACTAACCAGACACAGGTGAACATATGAACTGGGAAAACCAAAACAAGGACTGGAATTAAGGAATAGACGAGGGGGGAGAAAACGAAACCAAGGAACCGAACAAGTAAAGGAAAACAGACATGATGGGGAAACCAGGGAAACAGGGATGGCAGGAGGGTGGCCATTTGTGACAGCAGTCAGTCAATTCAGTCACTCTTGTGTGAACTGAATCTGCTTACTGTTTATTTGCATCTTTTTAAAAAGTATTTTAAAAAAGAATATATATATATATATATATATATATATATATATATATATATATATATATATATATATATATATATATATATAATTATTTTTTTTGGTGGGGGGGGGCAAAAGAAAGGGCTCATTTATAAATGTATGTGTATAATACCCCCCACCCACCCATCCATCACTCCCTGCCCTTTGATACGTAGTTACATGTACCTGTCAGGATAGTGACAACCAGAGCACTGACACTTGAAATAACCTCTGTCATTCAAAGTCACAGGTTTCACTGGTGAAAGGCAAGAGATGACATTTGCTAAAGACAGATCTGCCAAGATCATTCAGTTAATAGGCAAAGGTACAATCAATACATATTTTGGAAAATGAATACCTGAGTAAAGAAAAACAGGTCAGATGCCTTTTTTGTCACCAAGACAATTATTTGACTGGCTCTGAACACAAAGTAGGGAAGAAAAAGATGCAAAAAGGGTTTATGAGGCCCTAAAGAGTTTTGAACCCCAGAACTGTTTCAAAGTTTAATAGGCAGTTTAATATGCAATGATTCCAGCTTCTTCTACAGACAGGGCACACAGAAGGACATACTGGTTCTTTCAGCCTGTGAATTTTCACATCGGCTGTAGGACAAATGAGCAGATGACGTCTCAGGGGTGACTGCCAATATATGCAAACTGGGACTGCACACAAAGGGATACATTACTTCCCAAGAAAGCCATGTGCACAAATATGAGACCTGTAATGCTATGCCACTCACTTCACACAAGCACTTCACATCTATTATTCATTTCCTATTTTGTATTTTCATTTAGCTTTAACGCTGTTTTACCCTCTATGCCATTTATAGTTCAATCCTTTGCTTCCTGTGAAATGAGATTTGATGCCAAATGTGGTTTTATCAGAGATGATGTTTCAACATGGACTTTTCTTTAATCTCTTACTAAACCAGAGCATGTTTTCAAAACTAACCTGTTCACTCCAGGCTTAAACAGCAGTAGAAAATACAAAACAGTGCTGAATTGAATCCAGATGAGCCCATTTTGCATTTGATCATAAATCTTGCATGTACAATAATACATCTAATGGATCTTGGAATTTTTACACATTGTTTTATCTCTAGGCCAAAGATGGAGGCTGGCACATTCTACTGGTTCACATCCTGAGTAGAACTTTCAGCCATCGTACATAACAGCTCTTTCAGTAATTATCTGCCTCAGTCCTTCCTAGCCCCTGAGATATTCTGTTGCCTTACAGGCCTCTCAAGCCACTGAGACTTTTTGCTGCCTTACCGATCCCTTATGAATAATACTGATTCCCTGCACCTGCAAAGTTTTTATCTTCTGGGGCACTGTGCTATAATCCAATGCATTCTCTTTGGTAAGAAACTAGGCAGAAAAATTGTAAAATGTAATCATTATTCAAACCACCCTTGCAGTAACTGTAGCATCATTCATGATGTTTTGTCCTGTATTAGGTTATTATGTTTAGAGCAAACCTCTCCTTGTTTGTTGTTGGTTTTATTGCTTCGGTGATGTTAATAACATGTAAGCCTCTCTCCTCCACCCCTTTGTAACTGTTTTCCAAAGGCATCTGTTTTGAGGCTTCTCTGTCTCTCACTCCCATGCCTGGAGCTCTTGGTGTCAGGTGTACACCCACTCACTCGTCACTGGGCTTGCACGTAGTCAGAGGGTGAGTGTGACGCAGTTTTAGATATCTGTGCATTTTCTGTGTTTGTTGAGTGTTTACTGTGGTATAAGATGTTTGAAACATGTTTAGTCAGTATGTGTGCTTGTCAAGTGTGCTTATTTAATAGAATGATGAAAATGCCAAGCTCAATTTGTGTCTCATTAAAGCCATCTAAAACACAGTGTGCTATGCACTGCTATGGCAATAAATAACTTGCTTCACACTTACTGTAAAAGTCTGTATATAGACAATGATACTGGCAGTTGTTACTAGAGTTTAGAATGCATGGGGAGAACACACTGCTCATTTAAGTGGGTACACATCATGCCTCAGTTACACAAGGCAGATGTCCATGAAAGGTTTAAACAGATCAGACCCAAACACTGTTTTGTGAGAACAGATCAAGGCTTTGTACTGTACTGGGAGTGGAACTGGGGACAGCAGTCCTCCAAGATCTATAAGGTCTCACTGGTCCAAACTGTGTTTAGCCATGCGGTTATTAAAACAGATCTCGTAGCTTCTACTTTTCTCTCTTTATCATAACAGATGCAGGGTACTTCAGTGTTTACATGTCTCCTGAGATATACACATCCATGGTTGAAAGTTTTTTTAATTATTATTTATTATAATGGTGTCACACATTTGTTTCAAATACTGCAAAGCACTGGATTATAATTTTTTAAAGGTCCCTCCTACAGAGTTTTCCAGGGAGCGTCCTGTACATTTTTATCAACTTCCTCAAAAGCTTTTGTTGAAATTTTTCCAGGAAAGGTGTTGGATAAGCCTGGAGAGGGAAGTGACCTAACCTACACCCAGGATCAATCTAAGACATGTGAATCTTATGGAAGGTTCTATGCTCAGTGTGTTTGTATCCAAGCCTGGTGGACTTGAGGATAAACTGTTTTCCTAGAAATGTTTTATAAATGCAAGTGGTATGCCTGTGTGCTGAGGGATGGAACTTGTTACAGTACCTTGTCTCGGGTGAGGAAGTCAAGCACCACTTAGACACACTTATGAAAGCAGACATCAGGATGAACCTATTACTGAAAAAGCATTAGGAACCTCAGGAACACTTCAATTAGCTCCTGTAACTTACACACAATTCCCTCATCTTGTACGTGCATTGATGCAACAGAAATAACAATTTCTGTTATTTTACTCTGAACAGTAACAGATATGTCAGTTTGTCCTTCTTGTCTGGTAAAAATAAAATTATGTATCCCCACAAAGGAACTTTCCTCAGCACAAAAAGGAAAGTGTTGGGGGAAAGGGGGGGAAAGGTGTTATCTGGTTTGCTAAGGAAAGGTAGATCCTACTCTGCAGATCCTATATGCTGAGACAAATGGCTTCATTGATTTTCTCTGAGCAGCATGACGACGCCCCCAGTGGGCAGGGCGGGTTGCGCACAGAGGAAGGGAGGGCCACAGTGCTGCCTTTGATGCCTCTTATCTTGGTGTAAGAGGTGTCTCTAAAAGAAAGCTGTAGCTGACAGAGGCAGCTGCCTTATCACAGCCATTATCACTTTTTGTTTGCTGAGGCTCCTGTGATTTAGCCTGGAGAAGCGCTTCCTCAAAAAGGTCTTGCATCAGTCTGGGGCATCTCCACAGGAGAAACTTTCAATTGAACGTGTTTTTTTTCCCTTCCCTTTGAGATGGAAGATTATGAAATGAACTCTAACTTCAAGCCATTTGTACTGCATCAAACTGGAAGGCAAATGGGTCATATCACCAAACAAAGGCACAGAATGAAAAACACAATGTGCCATAGTTTTACTGCAATGTCGACATCACTATGCCCTTCTGGAGTTGAATGACATGAGGCCACTGGTAGAAGCTATTTTGCTCACACAGGTATGACGTCTTCTTTGGAAGTGATGTCATTAGTTGGGAAGAGAACAATTAGCAAGAGCAGTTGACCTTAAAGAGACACCAATCTGCAGAGTGAAAAACTGCCCAACCAACGATATAAATCTCACAACCAGCTCTCCGAACTCACTGAAGATAAGATGGTTGAAGTGACAGCAAGTGTGATACTGGGTGAGTCATAAGTAAGACCTCAACAACCTACTGAAACTACAGGACAAATTAAGTTTTTTCTCTTTTGAGCTGCCTTAGTTAGAAGAGAGCATAATTTCTCAAGAGATTTAAATATTTGCTCTAACCTAAAATACACTTCATATACATAATCCAGGGCATATGAATTAGCTAGAACATCAGATGGATATGTGGTAGCTAAAGACTATTGGGAGGTGTGTTTACAGAGGATAACTTGGTGACTATTGACCTAGAGTTTAGTTGAATTCAGGGGGTCTCTTAAAATTGGATTCTGGGACTCTGAAGATTTGAATAGATGCAACATTATGTCTCAGACCTCTCTGGATTTTAATATGAGGAGGTGAAGCTTGGAACTGCTTACTCTCACAAAAGGAAAAAAAAGCTCTCAGTCACGAAGACTTAGTCTGGAAGGACTTGTCTGTATGTAGTTGACACCCGTTCTTCATTAAAGGGCACCTACAAAAATGCACTAGAAATCTAGATCTAGAATAACTGTTTGTAAGCTATCATCATCATCATCATCTGTGTGAATCAGTATGAGGTTATTTGCATGGTTAACCAAAAATGTAAGATTGCTAGACATTGTGTTAAATGTTTGTACTCATTCCAAGTAATAAATTAAATTCATTGTTGCTGAATGACAGTAAAGTTTGAGAAACATATTAATACTTACTTTGTTTGCATGTCTATTAAAATGTTTTTTTTACAATTTGGGCAATTTCGCTATTTCAGGCTACCTATTGTGATATTTTAATGTCTCAGACTGAAGCTTAAGGTTGATGAGTTTATCTCTGTTTGGCATTGGTGGTTCCCCAGACACTGGCCATTCATCACTCCCACACACTGCCACAGCAGAGACAGGCGTAGGGGTGTGACAGCTCCAGGGCCAGGGCCTCCGGCAGGGCTGTCTACAGCTGCTGTGTGTGGCCTTTGCGATAACATGCTGGTTCTTTGGCTTTTTGTCCGCCAGAACAGCCATCTTCAATCAGCATCCACCTCTCTTTTAGCCCAGAAGGACAGTGTGTGTGTGAGTTAGTGTTGGTGAACCATGCATTCTGTGCGCCAGTTATCATTAATTGATACTGTATTGCTGTTTGATACCAGTGTCATTGTGCGAAGTAGATTCTGAAGAGACGGGAAAGTGTCTCACTGATAGATAATTATAGTACTTCTGATTTAGTTGATATGCCTGCATGCAGTTGATCACGTTAAACCACAAGACTTACATTTATTAAGGCCTATATGCGCTCATCAAACCTGTGGGTTAAATTAAGATGAATTTACTAAATGCTTTACATATACATGTATTTTTAAAAGGTCTAGTTTGGACTTTTCACATATCTTAGCTGAACACATTAATGTTCATGGTAATCATTACTGTTAATGTTTTATCAAATGGGACTAACTGTCATCAATGAACTGTTGAACTCTTGTGTAAAGTTTGGGAAACATGATGTGAGGAGAATAGTCATTGTGGGTCATAAGAGCTAAACAGGTTTCAGAAAGTTGCTTCCTAGAGGTGTTTGGTGTGTAATATGACACCTGAAACAGCTTGTGTAATGTAAAGATAACACACTGCTTCAACACACTTCCCATTTCACTAATAAAAACATAATAATAATAATACTAATAATAATAATAAAAACTGCTGTCAGCTTCGCAATACCTTATAAGTTATGTTCACAATTCACAAAAAGGACTATAAATCAAATGTGCATTTAATAAGGAGTGAGTATAAGCATGCTTATTTTGAGAAATTGACCACTTTGGCAAAAACATTTGAGTGGAATAGAATTTTGTCCTAGCAAGTGTGGGGCACAAAACTTTTAGTTTGATAACAAGGAGAATGTGAGCAGATCATGGTATGGGGGTTAAGGGAGTGATGGGTGCGATGGCCCACCATTTTGCAAGCAGTGTGGGGTTAAGAGCCTTTCTTTAGCCCGCAGTAGAAGCGATCAGAAGGACACTTAAACCCAGAAGCCTCCAGTACTAGCAAGATAATCTTGGACCGTGAACCCCACCCAGGTATTAAACCAGGCATTCTCTGGTCTTATGGCTTCAATATGTAAGCTGTTCAGGTTTGTTGCAGGAGGAAAGGCCAATTTTCTTAGTGATGTATTTTCTTTGTATTGTATTTCTAAGGTGCACAACTAGTCTGCAAAAGTTTGCATTTTCACATCCATATTACTGTGGTTCAAGCATAGCTTATACAACTCTGGCCTTACACATACACTTAAACATACAATTCTTATCACCTTGCATGCAAGATCAACAACTTTCAACTTTCCACAGTATTTATTTTTGAGCCAACTGCAATGAAGTCATTGAAATCATAGTGAGACTGTGCCAGTGTTGGCAGCCTAGAACACTGATCAAGAGGTTCAGGCTTACAGCATAAGCTAGGGATTTAGCATTCCGTGTCTGGAAGCGGGAACATATACACACCCATGCTTTAATGCTTTTTTTCTTTTTTTCAAACATCTTAAAAGTGTAAGGCTATAGATAGGTTTTTACTGCATTAAAATATTATTTTAGATGTAACTGTGTGAAACGTACTGTATGACAAATATAGACTGTATGACTAATATTAGTCTTCCAACAGCCTGCAAATATAATTTGTCCTCTTTGCCAGGTCTGATGTACTGTGTGGTGGATATGTCAAATACTAGTAGATTACATCTGTAAGGTCTGAATCTTACAAGTTTGGTGCTCTCTGATAAGTTGAGTGATCATATGGCTCTTGAAATCTGGTGGTAAACTAACTGCTTACTTCAGGCCCCACCATAAATGAACAGTGGGAGACACAATTGCAAACAGTTTATTAAAAAGTGAGCAGGCAAAAATCTTGGGTGGAGACAGGCAGGAAGTGAACAAGCAGAGTGTCAGTGGTAATCCAAAAGAGCAGTTGAAAAAACAGGAAACTAGATCAATACCAGGTAAAGAAAACAATCAGAACTTGAGAGGTGGTTCATGCACACAGCAGGGGCAAATGGGCTTCGATAAAGAGGAGTAAATGAGGAACAGGTGGAAAGGATGTGGCCAGTGATCAGTGTGACAGCAATGAACAACAGAATATGGGAGGAGCTAAGCAGGCAATGTGACAGTAACCCCAGCCCCAAGAACAGATCGGCTGGTATGAAGCCTTGGAGGTGACTTCTAGCTCTGTGACCTCTAGCTCATCAAAAAAATGCCCTCCACACCATTGAGGTGAAGTGGGGTCCCCAGTGTGAAAAAATGGCCTTGGGAAATCTAAAGCATTAAAAACATGGTTAAATATAGACTATGTCATGCTTCACTAGACCAGGGAAGGAAATTATTCAACAGCCTTTAGAGAAACAGCCCACAACTACTAGCAGTGCACAATGACCCTCAGATTCTGGTAAGTTGATAATGAAATCAGTGGCATTTTTTTAGGGAGACACTCAGATGGTGATCTAGTTGATTGCCAGACAGCGTCATTGATCTCACATAGAACCAGAGCAGCGAACAAGATGGGGGAAGGATGGTAGTCTTCTCTTTCTGTCCAATTCTGGAGATTGCATCTGGTTTGATATTTTTAGACCATGGCCATAAGTAACAAAAAACTGAAATCAAGAGAAGAAAAGGGCCCACCTGTCTTGATGGTATTCTTCTTGTGGTCTTGATACAGTATAGATTTTTGTGGTGAGTGAGGACAAGGGAAGGCTCACCTGAACCCTCTAGTAAACAGCACTCCTACATAGCCAACATCTCGGCTAGAAATAAATCATGTTGCCTTTGAGAAAATATGGCTTCCACTCATACTTTCTCTCACACTAGATCTCCTACATTATAGAGTGCTGTAGTCTTTGGTTCACCATTACTGAATGCTGGTGAGGTCTCATCCAGCAGGTGCCACAGTCGGTTTTATTTTACTCTCTCTGCCCAAGCATCAAACATGATCATCAATCGTTTTTATTTACTAGCTCTGCTCAAACATCAAACATTGCTGTTCTATGGGTGAGTTCAGATTCATATAATCGCTCAGAACAAAAATGGCGAATGAGGCGACAGCGATGCATATGGCTCAGCAGAGAGAGATGGGTGGGGAAACAGCTTGGGCTCACTGAAAGCATTTCTCTCCATGTGAAAGTGCACGTACTCAGGGAATATGAGACATGAGTTACTTTTCTAGTTCCTTGTGACATGTCATGTTCCTTGTGACAATAACTTTGGTAATTCAGCTACATGGCATAATTCTGTTCTTCCCCCAATTTCTTTTATTGTCTCATTGGATTAGTCATGCATTTTGAGAAAGCTGAAGTGACACTTCACACGCTGGGTGATTCATTGCTAACTAATCGGGGAAGAACTCTTGATGATAAATCTATATTGTGAAAACTAAGGGTCAAACTGAGCCATTATGGTGTGCCACATCCTTACTATTTTCCTTAATCTCAGATTGTTGCATGTAAGTGATTGTGATTCAGTATGTGAATCTGGTGACACTGGAACTTATATGAGTACAAATAACAACTGGACAAGAAAATGTTAAGAAAAGTAAAGCTAAGGGGAAAATGCATCTCCCTGGAGATTTTGTCTTTAACAAGATACAGAAAACATCTAAGATAAAACGTCAAGTAATAATAATAACAACACTATTTTAACTGCTAGATAGTAAAACATAACAGTAAATTTTACAGTAAAATATAGGCACATTAGCTGAATGAAATGTTGAAACTGAAGACCTTTTTCCCTTCAGTAACAGAGATGGGAGGGCTAAGAAACCAAACCAGGACACTGCAGCAAATAAAAAACTCATCATTACTACAAATAAGAAACTCATCATTATGCTTTGCTCTTTCCATGCTCTAATTTTAGACCATGAATCAAGTGAGTCAATATGAACCTTCAAGCATAGAAGAGGTGCACCTGACCCAGAGCTCTTTAGGATTCCGATGCAGCACTAACGTGCTCTCTAACATCATGTGCTAACAAAATAAATAAATAGGATAGAGGATGTAGGCTGGAAATCTAGATCATCTAATGAGAGATATCCTTGTCTGGACCTTGATATGATGGTTAGAGTTCTCCAATGGAAAAGACACTGTTGACTCTAAAACTCTCCATCACATCTCATGAGATGTCTGAAATGTTTGAATGCAGGGTGGGACTATATGTCTGATGTGCTGATTCCGATATCTGATATTAATTCAGGGCCATGAAACCATGGCTGCACCTCCTGCTGTGATGGTGGTTTCCGAGGCAAATATTTATGTGGGCAGGTCTGTCAGGTATAATGAAGGGGGAAGGGTGTGGAATGGAAAGCTTCGAATTTCAGTGTTGAAGAGTGGTGTCGGTCTCTCAGATCTCCACCAAGGAGAAAGCCTTTTGTCAACCTCCATCCGGTAGTGCAGATGTTGAGTGAGAGCTGGGATCTAAAGTGCTCTGTCAGGTGCATGTGGAGGGAACTGGACTCTGATGGGGTCATTTTCCATGAAAGTTGAAAAGTCCTGGCAGTCAAATCCATTTGTCTATGATTGGTAATGATGATATACTGATTATTACATTTAGAAGGAAATGTCAGTAAAATGTGTCTGGCTACTGGGCTTGGCTCTGGATATTGGGCTTATATTAGTGCCTTAAGAATCTATCCTATCCAAAGAAATTGCCACGTTCATATAAATGCACTATGTTATGCTTATAACTTGTACAAGACATTCAGAGATCCATTCTGGAAATATAGTACAATGATAAATGATTGTGCCAGATTTTTATTTTTGGCTGTTTATACCTAAGCGTCTTAGTTACCGTGAAAGATCATCTAAGGCCTGCATTAGCAGTGGATAAAGCGGGAAGCAGATTAACCTTTTATATTGTCTCTTTTGTAGCATGTCCCAACTGTATTTAGCCATACATCAGCTTTTTAGGATAATTGTTTTCTTTTCTTATAATGAAATATGAATAAACAATGAAAAACAGTGAGAATAGATCCAGTACTCTCTCACTGTTGAGCATGTCTGGTTGGGTTGTGTGTTCTTTTTCTTTATATATATATATATATATATATATATATATATATATATATATATATATATATATATATATATATATATATATATATATATATATATATATATATATATATATATATACACACACACTGTGTACTTTACTACAATATTGAATCTTTCTCTCTCTCTCATATATATATATATATATATATATATATATATATATATATATATATATATATATACATACATACATACATACACACACACACACACACACACACACACACACACACACACACACACACACACAAATGAGAATTTCCTCAAGCTCTTCAGCTTAGCTTTTTAGTGTTTGTTTAATTGGTGTATTAATCTTTATTTGAACTCCTTTTGGTGCGAGTCTACTGTTTTGGTTTTGTTTTTTTTTTGCTTCCTTGTCATCACAAGACACATTCTCATGAACAGCAACTAAAAAGGTTAATGGAAACTCCTTAATTCAAGTTGTTTCTCATCATCTTCAGCATTTAATAGTTTTTCTTCTTTTCCTTCTAGTTTTATCATAGAGCCTTCACAAGCATCAAAAACAGTGTGTAGCCTGTGGACGCCAAGATTAAACATCCTGGCATACAGTAGGGGATAGTCTCTTATGCTCACATTAAATGGAATTAATTTGGAAGAAATGCTTAAAACATTTAAAACAATTCACATTCAACAGTTTTATGGACTTAGTTTTTGGACAAATCATACAGATGAGCACAGCTTTTCATGCAATTGTAAGTAATCATCAAACTCCTTTAAACATTTTAAAAGAGTTTCTCTTGGAGTGATGGGTCTGATGTGCAGCATGTACAACCCAGTGTCCAGGAGTCTTTGATAAAGAGCACTTTAAACATGTCTGGCAATGTCTGGTATTGTTTCATGATTTAGAAATAGTTTCACAGATAAATAATTTAATTTAGTAAGTATCTTTGTTTTGTCCAAACAGGTTTAGTGCCAAATACGATCTGTATGGTAAAGAGATGAATTTTAATTCCAGTATAGCATTGTGAAAGACTATAATTGCATCTCCCTTCTATAACTTTAGCAATAAATATTAGTAAGGATATTAGATGGGACAATTGTAATCCCTTTGTCTTTGAAAATATGAACCTCAGTGTTTGTGACTATGAGGTATTGTGGTTTGTGACTGGTATTGTGGTTACTATGAGAAGGCGTGGCAGTAGGACAGAAGAGCATGTATTCCTGGAAACAGAGCAGTGGGTGATTGACTGAAATCACAGCCAAGATGCCTGAGAGAGATATCAGACATTAAGAGCCTGATCTCCCTGACCCCTGGCTGAGCTCTTCTGGTCTCATTTGTGCTGATCCAAAAGAGGGTAAGCTCCAGAAAATGAAATGGGACCACACCACACAGAGTGATTATGAGGTCAAGTTGCTGTATTACCCTGGCAAACATGCAGGACCTTAAACACTGAATGCACTAAGGAAGGTTCCTGCAGGAAACTCCTTCCTAAATGGATTTTAAAAGAGGATTAGAGATCACTACCCAGTATTTTAGGTGGTATTTCACTTTAGTAAAAGCAACAAATCCCAGAGGACGAAAGGGATGCCTCCTGTTCAAAATCCTGTCAGCATATTACAAAAAAAGATGGAAAGTATTAGACTTTGAATGAATACCCCCATTTCTCAAATTCAATTATGGCATGAATACCTTTTCCATGAGTTCCTAACATGTGTCTCTTGACCTGTCCAATTAGCATGGTCTCTTAGGGACCTGGCCTTAGACAGATTCCTCCAGTAAAATTGCTTTAGTCAGTACATGCATATGATTGTTACTGAATCTGACTGTCTAGATCACATATGGGATATGTGAGGTATATCAAGCCATTTATGAAAATATGGTATATGCATCACATTTCTGGTTTACTATCTAGAAACCATTTATGTATTATCAACACTATGAATACCGTAAATATATACTAATGCTGGACATATGAATTTTTGACAAATTTACTATGATGGAAGAATAATACTGTTGTATTTGGCTCATTATCGTAAACCAAAGCACCATTTGTACTATATGTTAGAAGAGTATCTATGCTGACAGGCCAGAGCTTTGGGATCTAGGTTCCAGTTTCTGTGGTTTTAATAACAGTATAAACTGTGTGAAAACAGAGATTCTCAGGGACAGTTAGTGAGCTTATATAGACTCAGGTCCTTTATGTGTATGTAACATACACATAACAATACTCATCATATACTTGCATGTTTCCTCTTCATGAGTATGAGCCTAGGCCATTAGAGGTGTACTTTGTGAGCTGGCTTTGAGCAAGGCTCTTAATCCTCACGTACTACAGGGCACCTGTAGAGCAGTGGATTGTATCCAACTAGCCAAACTTTTATAAGGTGTGGAAATATAACAATACACCCAGTGAGTCTACATATAGACAAAAAACTCCTGTACTTTGTGGATTTTCCACAGTATTTTACCACAAAGCCAAACTGTGCACATTAATATGCATCTTGCAAAGTCAAATTGTACACTATGGATCTATCGTTGTGGCAAAACCCTAAAGGTGAGTGAGTGTCCTCCTTGGTGCCAGTGCTATTTTAACAAACCTTTTATTTAAATAAAGAATTCTATAGCTATATGTAAATATTGCTAAAGTTTCACAAGACACTGTTCACCTTCCCAGTCTATATGTAGAATCTAAGCTGCAAAACAGCTTGTTTACACCCACCACTTACATTGCAGTTCTCTGATGTGTTTCAGCTCTGAGTGCTTTTAGAATGAGGCACAATACAGGGCAGCCAATTAGAACAGAGCTAATTTATCTTATATACATCTTAAAAATGCAGTAACAAAAACAGCCTGTTTAATTCTAAGTGATAAACAGAGATCTGAAAACATGTAAAAATTAATTACAGTACTACTGTATTTAGAACATAAAGCCATAAACACATTGTAAGTGGACATCAAGGAAAATTGTAGGATATGGGCCTTTTAAGGAGCACCTGATGGCACAAGACATTTGTCTATTTCTGATTAAAGGAACACTAACTGAAGAAAGTGGTGAAAAGTGGTTGAAAGTGAAAGTGGTTCTAAATGGGCAGAAACTGCAGGGAGACAAGTTGGCAGAGACCTGGCAGCGTTTCCTGCTTATGGTGTTGGTTCATTTAATCCAGTACCAGGGGTGGGAGGCCAGCTGAAGATCAACAACTGTTGTGACACTGCCCATGGCCATCCCAAACCTGCTGCCCACAGTACTGGCCATCCCTGCCTTGCTACCTGTGCAATCCCACATCCTGCATGTTGGAAGTTCTGGCACCTGGACTACAGGTGAGCATTGTTGCTCTTAATCAGCCTCTGCCAGGCAAGCTCTTAGACCCGCCTACCACCATTGTAGGCCTCCCAACTTCATTAACAACCTGCAGCCTGCTGGACCTACCTGCTGCCGTCCCAGACAATCCCCTTCACGGACAATGTCCCATTTCTAGCTCCTGTTCTGGCTTTGGCCCCTATTCCAGCTCAGGTTCCTGTTCCAATATAATACAATCTTTACTGTCAGAATCCTCCAACATTTGTCCAACATAGCACAGCATCTTCTCACACAAATTCACACTCAACAGAACACTTTTCCACATACTTACAACAAAACAACACATGCACAGTACAGAACATCTTACACATATTTGCAACAGCAATGAACTTACACATTCTACAACACACCTTTGCACATGGTTACAACCACATGTTTACATGCTCCACAAAACATTATGTTTTTCCTGAAATTACAAGCTGTTCCAATCCATGTTCTTGTCCTAGCCCCAGTCATGGTGCCCTAACAGGCTCCTTCCATGTCCCAACCCAGCTCTTGATCTAGCTCCTCCCCTGACTTCTGAACCGTTTCCTAGTCCTGTTCCCAGCTCAGCCGCTGGTCTGATCTATGTGGGAGGCAATCTGTCACTCCTGCTTGAGAGGGTGCCACATCTGGCCATCAGAGGTCAGGCTCATCTAAATATTGTACCCTCCCCTTTGCCCCCCTTATGCAACAAGGTAATCTCCTTTCTGACCACACACAGCAGCTCCAGCATATGTCCAAGGCCCTACAAGAGTTCACCCTGGCAACAGCCCCTGACATCTGCATCTGCATCAACCAAATATGCAGGATATGCATGTCCTACTCAATCTCGTGAGGATGCACAATCTGTTCCTCTTTTTACTATCCTGGAGAAGTATGTTGGCTCCCCAGGTCAGTGCAAGGGATTTCTATTCCAGTGTGCTTCACATTTCAATGCTACACCTACTCATTATGCCAGAGGCTCAGATAAGACAGCTATGATCCTCTCTTTATTAACCTGCAAGGCTCTGCTATGAGCTACTGCACAGTATCATGACCAGACAGCACTCAACCAGCCCTATTCTGCCTTCAAGAGTTTGTTTAAAGAGGTTTTTGATGGCCCTGAGTCTGGGAAAGATGCGGGAGAACAACTTCTCGTCCATCTACAGAGAAGACCTCCTGTTTTGGAGTACTCGAAATCTCTGGCCACCGAGAGTTACACAAGTCAGCACTTAGAACCACATTCCTGTATGGTTTAAAAAAAGGGTTACTTGGCTTGAGTTGGCTTGCAGAGATGTAAATCTTAGTTTACTCAGTTTAGGCAGCTGGTCATAACTACGGACAACCTGCTTTGAGCTCTGAATCCTAGACTGTCTCATATTACGTCTCATAGATCAGAGAACGCAGTGAGCACAGCTGAAGCAATGGAAGTGGGTAGAGGCACGTTGAGCCAGCAGGAATGAAATCACCATAGCCAACTCAGGTTATTACTGCAATGAGTCTGGGCACATCAGCAGTGGTTGCTTAGTGGTTGAGGTACTTGACTTGTAACTGGAAGGTTGCCGGTTCAAGCCCTACCACTGCCATGTTGCTACTGTTGGGCCCCTGAGCAAGGCCCTTAACCCTCACCTCTCAATGGCCAAGTCCAAGGTGAGTTCCTGTAACTTGCCTCATCTGAGAACATAAGAGATATACAATTCCAGTAATGCTATGTTGGTTTCTCACCATTTATTCTTTTCCAGCTTTGGGGAACCTTATCAACAATACAGTGGCTTGACAAATTAAAGTTCCCTTTTGCTCATGTCACCCTCACCCCTTGGCTCTGCATGGCTTGGACGGAAAACCCATGGGAAATGGGAGAATCACACAAAGTACCACTCCCATAACTATGGGAATTTGTTATAGCAAAACCATCAAGTTTTTTATTACCACATCATGTTAGGATACCTGTGGCTGGTTCACCATAATCCCGGATTTGCATGGAACATTGGAGAACTTGCTGCCTGGGAAGGCAGAGTCACTATTGTTAAAATGCCAGAATTGGCTTCCAAAGATGCTATTCACCCAAAATATTCTGATCTAGCAAAAGTGTTTATTAAGGAAAAAGCAACCACTCTGCCATTGCATAAATCTATGCTATTGATCTACTGCCAGGTATTTCATCACCCCATAGTAGAGCATATCCTCTGTCTTCAGTAGAAATCAAGGTCTTTGAGAGCTTTGTAAAGAAGCACTCAGGGCTTCATTAGGCTCCTTACTTCTCCCCCAGCAGCTTTGTCCCGTCAGCACTGGAACAGGTACAAGTGGCAAGTCTGTTCGCAAAACTAGATTTTTGCAGTGCCTATAATCTCATATGCATATGCGGAGGGGCGAATGAAAGATGGCATTCAAAACAACTACAAATATTTATGTATGAGTTAAGAACTAGCCAATGTGCCCTCGGCTTTCCAAGCATTTGTCAATTAAGTTCTACGGGATATGCTGAATCATTATGTCATATCTTACAGTGATGACATCTTGATGTATTCCATTTCAAAGGAGGGACACTTCTGGCATGTGCACAGCATACTCACATGGCTTCTGGAGAACCAGCTGTGAAACTGGAGAAATTAGGTAAAACAGAATTAACCTTCCTGGGGTATGTCATCAATGAAAACAGTGTGGAGATGGACAATTTTATCAAGGACATGCAGTCTATTTTATGCTTTGCAAATTTCTTCAGTTTTTTTATTCTGAATTTTAGTATGGCGGCAGCTCCTCTAACTACCCTCTTGAAAAAAGGGCCCCAAAAACTCATTTGAATAGAGCAGGTACAAAAAGCATTTAAGATACTTAAGGCCAGGTTTACCACAGCCACAATCCTGAAAGAGCCAGATCCCTCTCATCTCTTTGTTGTTGAGGTGGACACTTCAGAAGTAGGAATAGGAGCTGTACTATCTTAGCGTCATGGCCAGCCTGATAAATTGTATCCTTGTGCTTTCACACACTATCAACTGATGAATGCAACTATGATGTGGGTAACAGAGAATTATTGGCTATGAAAGACTTTTGAAGAGTGGCACCATTGGCAGGAGTGGGCTGAGTATCTGTTCCAGGTCCTAACCAATCACAAAAATCTGTAATATGTTAAGTCAGCCAATAGACTGAATCTACATAAGGCAAGTTCAATGATGTTCTTTACTTGCTTCCAAATGACCATCTCTTATCGTGCAGGAAGCAAAAATCACTAAGGCTGATGTTCTTTCCAAACTGATGGGTCAGTCTACACCAGTCAAGGAACCAGAGAGCATTTTATTTCCATCTTATGTGGTGGCACCTGTTAGATGGGACATCATGGAGGAAATATGCCAGGTGCAAAAAGGAGAACCTACTCCTCAGGAGTGCCCAGAGGGCTCCGTTTATGTGCTCACTCCCCAACAACATAGGGTGGTACAGCTGGTACATATGGCTTTTAAGTTCTAGACTCTCTGGAGTACATAGAACTGTTCAGCTGGTGAGAAACATGTTTTGGTGTCTCTCGCTGGTGTGTGATGTAAAGAAATATGTTGATGCCTGTATGCCTCCTCCAGACAGCCACCAGCTGGACAGGTTGAGCCTCTCCAAGCTCCCAGACACCCATGTTTCCCTTGGCTGTAGACTTAATTACAGACCTGCCTGCTTCTAAAGGAAAAACAACTATCTTCGTGATAGAAGATTGGTTTTCAAAAGCCTGTCGTATTGTGCCACCCTGCAGGTTGCCCACAGCACTGGAGAGAGCTGAACAATGTTCAATGAAGTATTCCATCAGCATGGACTGCCTAAGCATATAGGGTCTGATCAGGGAACCCAGTTCACCTCATAAGTCTGGAAGGCCTTCTGCCCGAGACTAGCTTGACTTCAGGCTATCACCCTTGACTTCAGGCTATCACCCTCAAAGCAACGATAAAGCTGAATAAACCTGGAAATCCTGTGATCCTATTGCAGTCAACACCAGAATGATTAGAGTCACTACATAGCATGGCTGGAGAATGCATAAAATTCCTTAACGCATATGTCCACAGGGCTTTTCAGCTAAACTATATTTAAACTACAGTGCATATTGGATTGATAGCCCTCCTTTTCCCCTGGATCTACATCTCCAGCTACCATCTCACAAGTCCAGTTTATTGGTCCCTTCCAGGTGTTATGCCAGATCAAATCTGTGCCTTACCACTTAGACTTGCCTCCTTTTTGCCTGAGATAACCCTTTCATTCTTCATTATATTGCTCTGTCAGAAGTTCAAGTATCTCTTTCTCAAGGCTTTCTAGAGTCTCACCAGTAGGGGATGATGGATAAAAGTTTGCTTCAGCTTGTTTTGGCCTCTTCACTTTTTTAGCAGGAAAAGCATCTGTAATTGATTTGGATTTCAAGGAGTTTACCGACAGCTCTGGACAACCCTGAAATTTGAGTCCTGTAGTTTCCCATTTTGTACTTCAATTACTCTTTTCAACCATAGTAGCCACTGAATGAGCCAGGTTCTCTCAAACAATGGTGCTGCTTAATAAGCACTCTGCAGCCATGCAGAAATGTGCATACTGTGGGTAGGCTTTGTATTGGTAAATTTTGTTCTGCTACTCTATTTAGGATACTTGATTTGGGAGCTGAGAGTCAACATTTTGTGGCTCATGTGGTACACAAAATTCCCCTTCTCCAGTTCAATATAAAAATTGGGGAAAGTCATCTGTCCACTGTAGTGTTTGAGATGATACAGGCTCAAGGGATGAGGTGATTATTGTGTCATTTAATGCCAATGATGCACAGTCATCAAAATCAAGTGAAAGAATGGAATGATGTGGTCTCAGTAGCACTGTTTAAAGGTGTCTTTGTTTGCTGTTGGATCATCTTGATTGTCCCCAAATCCCCAAAGATCAGTGGTAGAATTCAGACTGAAGAATTAAAGCCAAAATCTTGGTCCTGTCACGGTATGGCCCCTCCCCCCCGAACGTCTCCTTGTGTGTGCGTGTGTGTGTTCATCAATGTGGCCATGCCCTCCTTGTCTCACACCTGCTCCTCATTGTGTCGTTATCATATGCAAAAGTATGTCGTTTATGTGTTTGTGTTGTTGATGTTTGACTCCATTTGTGTTTAACTGTGAATGTTACATGTAAAATAAACATAGCCTTATGTTCCATGCGACTCGTCCCCGCATCCTCCTTAAAACCTCCAGCATTACACAAACACCGACCGGTGAAGGATGCCTGGGAAGGAGAGCAAGAAAAGGAAGGGGAAGAAAGGTCTTCCACAACCAGCGCAGCGAGACCCTCCGTCATCCTGGCCTCACTCCTCACTTCCACCATGAGGGAGGAGGTCACTGGACGATTTTGGGGGTCCCTGAGTATGTACCAGGGTCGGACTCTGCAGAGTCCTACAGACCCCAGCCAGATTCTGAGGAATGGCATGCGGAGGTGGACTCTGCTGGGTCCTATGACCCCTACATGGATTTTCATGAGGGTTACACGGATTATGGAAATTACGGGGAGTGCAGCGACGTTAGTCTGCGGTCTGACTTAGGGTTCGACTATGGGGAGGACCCGTCTATGGAGGTGGAGGAAGTCCTCCATGAGGATCCCCCCAACGTCAGTGACGTAGAGTCTGCAAACTCCGAGAGCAACAAGCCCTCTGCACTTAAGATAGCATCCAAGGCTCTGCCTAGGAGGTGCCGCTTGGGAACGAGTAAACCATTCCGTGCAGCACAAAGAGGGGTGATTGTGCTCGCGGAGGAAACTCTCCCCACTAGGGCATACAACCCTGGAACAAGTGCGCCAGTACCTAAGCCTTGTAGAGGCAAGGGGGAGGCGTCACCAGTGCCCACCCGAGACAGGCAGAACAACTGGTGCGCCTCCTGAGATGGGTGCGCAAAAGTCACTGCCCCCCAAATCGGCGAAAAGCGATCCCCCACAGGCGGGTGGGACTTCAGCCCAGCCAACAACTGGGGGACAGGCCGGGGTTCCTGCCGGCTCCTTCGGACTCACCAGTCCTTTGTGCAATTTTGTACCCGTCCCTGTCATTGTGTCTGTCTCCATCACCTTGTCTGTGCCCATTGCCTTGTCCTCCTTTGTATCTGTGCCTGTGCCTGTCAGTGTGTCCGTCCCTGTGTCTGTCATCATCCTGATCGCTATATATAAAATATATAAAATACTGTAATACTGTAAAGAAATAGTATGTTTTCTCTAATGCATAAATGTTTATTTATACTTATGATTTGTAGCAGGATTATGAATTTCTCCAGGAGTGAATGGAAACATCCACTGATTTGTGATACAAATATCGTAGACAATACTGGAGCCACTAAACCATCACTCTCAGCTTCCAGCTCATAACTGCACCCAACAACGCTAAACCCAACTTCAGCTAAAATAAGCCTCTTCCTTTCCATGATGTTCAAAAGTATTGGTGATCAAATTATTCACTAAAAATATCCATGACTGTATCCATCAAATATCAATCATGTTCACCAACTGTCATGAGTAAGACATGAGCAAGAAAATAAAGAACTTTACTAAACATTATATATACTATTTAAACATGTCTGGCCATTGTTTTGATGGTAGTTGAATTTTCTATGAGAAAATCTGAAGTTATCTTATACCAGAAGCCATTTTTAAAAGGCCATTTAAAAAGACAGGTGTGATCATTGTTGAAAAAAAAAAGACTGTGTATTCAGCATGGGCTTTGCGAATGATTATAAGTAGATGGTGGAAAATCGGTATGCAGGTACTTAGTTCTAAGAAATTGTATGTGGATAGATGGAGTGCATTTTAAGAATATTCGATACCATCAAGTGATTTGAGTATGCCAGATCAGGCGTGCAGACATAGGTCCAGTAAGAGTTCAACTTAATGTGTCACGGAATGCTACCCCCACCCCACTAGTCATGTGGTACGGCCTGCTGTGTGCAGTGGGATTCACGTTTGTCTTATTTGTAACCACGCCCTCCTTGATGGCACACATCTGCACAGGGTTTAGTGTTGTGTGTCTGTCTGTATTTAAACCCCTGTTGGTGTGTGCTTCCTCAATGGTCATTGTTTGTGTAGCCACTATTATTGTTTATATAGCCTCTGTTAATGTTCTGGTCATCGTTGTTAGCATTAAGTGTATTCATGGTCACCATTAATGTTATGTGTGAGTGCCACCATTGTCATATACATTGTATGTCAATAAATGTTTGTCAAAGTCAAGGGAGTCTGTGTGTCCTGCTCCGTGACCCTGCCATACTCGGGCCGTTACATAATGTCCTTCTCCAGGTTTTAAGAATCCCAATTGCCAAAAGCAGAATGTACATTGACATCACTCTATATACTTTCTTCATCTGAAATATCAGTCGCAACATTGGCACAAATTTCCTTGAGAGAATTTACCCCAGGCTTAAAGACATTTACTGTGCCAGAGTGTTTTCTGTATTTATGACTTTTGAAGTTCTCATAAAGGTTGGTTTTATATTCAGTTTTGGAACACGCATGCTTCTTATTTTTAAAGATGAAAGATGTGCTGAAAATATCCCTTTTCTGTGGAATGTTGATTATAACCAAAAACATGGCATTTGAATTTGGATTTGGCTTTGGTTCTTTGAGCAGGTGAATTTCTTGACAAACGGCTCTGTAAGGCATTCCAGGTCTTCAATGTACACAAACAATTTACATAAGTACCTCAATAGGAATGACCAGACCATGCCTATGATTCAATTTGTAGTGTTTGAGCTGTTCAGATCGTTTTGTAAACCCCATTCCACACTTTTTGCATCTCTACATGTAGCACAACTCTGGAAAAACAAAGACAGAGGCTTTACTACACATATCTTGGGTAGGTAAAAAAAAAAAAAGGGGAAATGTAGAGCCAATTATTTAAACACAAAGGTCAATTTTAATGAAAAAGCCAGACCACTGAAAATACATTAAGGGATTAAGTTCAAATTTCTCAAATCTGTCTTAAAGCAATACCCACATGTCCATATGTACACTGAAAGCATTACTGGTTATTGGAATTCATTATTTTTGTTAATACTCATGGCAAAACTGAATTTAAAAAAAGTTTTTTTTTAATTACAATGGAACTTCTGAATTCTGGGATAATAAAATCAATTGTTTCCCCAGTGTTTTGTTGCTGAGCTGGGGCAGATGGATAGTAACAAAGATGGAATTTGGCCCTAAAATGACAAAATTCACAAGATTTGTCTAACTCACTGAAAAAGTCTCATATTGTCTTAGACTGAATCCTAGAAGTCATTTTTGCACATAAAAAGCACTGTGCATTTTGTCCCCTATACTTTACACTGAAGTGAATTTATAAAGTGATATGTTTGTAGCCAATATAGACAGGAGAAACAATTATTTAATATACATCTGAAAAAAATGTGACCTCTTCAAGTATAAGAAGGATGCAACTAAACCTGCAAGAACTTTGCAAACAAGCTTCCAAAAAGAATGTTCAGTCTTGTTTTAACATGTTCTCTTTTGGGGGTTCAGTTTTAATGTCAGTTCACATGTCAGAGCCTTAATTAATTTTTTTAAATAGATTTTTTTTAAATGTATTTAAAGGCAGTCCAAGATGGCATGGGTTACTTATTTGAGTAATTCACTATACAATTTTAGCAATTAGGCCTACTGCATTAATAGCTGTTGTTAAAGTTAACTACTACATCACCTGCACTTCACCTTTACTGTAACTTTCAGTTCAAATTAAATTGCTTTCAGTTTAGTCCTGTACATACAGCCACATTGAAGCCCATTCAATTGCACTGTAGCACTCTATTATAGTCCACCTGAGCTGCACCATGCGGTGGAAAAGCACCATAACTTATATTAGGTAGTCCAATGGGTCTTGTGTCCAGGCCTGAATTTCACCACCAGTCATGAGAATAAATATTTTTCTCATGATTTTTAAGTACGTTAATAATAAGGGCACAGTGAAATTTATGTTTAATGTTAAACTTGAGTTATGTACGGTTAGGTTCTATTACACAGGGCTGTTACGGATAGAAGAAGGCAGTCTGTAGTTGACACAAATTTACACAGCTGATCAGTAGAGCACTGGCTTAAGGAGAGCTACCAAGCGATTTACAACTGAGATGTTTTCACACAGCGAGCATTTATCACCATACCTCCAATGTAAATACGAATGTAGACCTTTGTAATTACATTGGATGAAACGGAGACGGTGATACGATCAGAACTGTTTGTGTGGCCCCATGGCTAACTAACCAAGCTTGGTAATGTAATCCTTAAAACAGATCAGTAGTTCTGATAATATGCTCGTAAGCAACTACATCAGTACAGAAAATAAACACACAACTTTCAGTTACGGTATTTCAACACGAGAGACCCGCACGGAAGTGTCTAACCTCTCTTCGCTAATTAACCATAACGCTCTTGCCATGTTGTGCTAAAATCTTATGCTAATTTAAAATCTAACAGTAGCGTGACTTAGCAATAGCTGGCTCGGTTCAATGAATTTACGAAAACGTAAACAATACAATTTAGCCAAGGTGATTGATCATTTTATATCTAAGGTTAAACATTCATTGGTAACAAAATATTTACCTTACATTAGACTTACCTTCTTTCTGCGTTACCGTAACAACAGAAAATTAGGGCTCAACTGAAGGAGAAAATTCGAGAAAGCTGTAGGTGTCACAATGTCAGACGCTAACACAGAGCGCTGAATGAGACTCATTCGAAATATTACAGTACTTCAGATACTACCCAAATACGCTTTGTGTAACAAAGTATGGATGTGTTTGCATCTAGCCTTATCTCTCCCTAGATCAATACAAGCGATTATAATTTACATCCTGTAGGTTGTGTTTGTGTGGGGCGGGGGGGGGGGGGGGGGGGGAGGGATTAATAGAGCCCATATTCTTTCCATCACCTATGTTTGTACTTAGTAAATAAAGATGTTTTAAGATGTCAAAGATGGAGTCTGTGTAATCCAGACATTAATTTAATCTATTTAATCACTTCTCATTTTGTAATTAAAAAGAAATAGATTAATTGAACACGTCACTGAGCAGTGATCTTATTTTGCTACAAAAATCAGTTGAATTTAAGCAAAATTAACTTTTTTGTTACAATTTGTAACCTAAATGTAATTGTGCTAACCAAAGGTTTATACACTTGTTTCAAGGCTTTTGAATAAAATCTAAGAAACTATTTAAATAATAAAAAAAGATATGTTGCAAATGCAATTATGTTATTTCACTGCAATCCAATCATTTTCCAATCTAGTCTAATATATGGCTGTATTTTTTTACAATCCAATATCACATTTTCATTATTGATATGACTCATATGCACTCTAGTTAATTACAAATGATCCATTTAAACCATCAGTTATAATTACTAATACCTTTACTGTTAAAAGTGAAACTAAGAGCTTTTTTAATGTATGCAGTTTCAGATATTCAAAATGTTCATATTCTGTAACTATTCTAATGTTACCCAAAAGAGGGAGGAAAACACCCTGTGAAAACAGGGAGTCAGGAAACAGAAGGGAAACCCTTTAAGTTAATGATCGATGAGGTAGCTTTCTTTGACTTCAAAGCCCTTGAGGGCTGCTTGTGGGACTTCTATTTTCCTGCATGTAACCTTGAGCAGCATATGACCTGACCTGCTCGTCATCAGTAGGCACTGGGTAGGCTCCCCCTGCTGCTGCTTTTAAAAAGAGCCTGACAATGCTACTTTCACTTCATCCACACCAGCCTTTCACCACACATTTTCACCCCATTCTTCAGGATTTTTTGGCCTCTGATTTTATTGGTCTAAGGTAGGTTCCCAGTTGCTTCTCTCCAGACCTGGGACTGTCAAAGACTGCAGATTAGGGGGGGGGGGGGCTCATGGTGGTCTTTTTTTAGAGGAGTGTGCTGTGAATTTCTATGGCTAATCTCAGTGGAGGTCACTTTGCCCAGACTTCAGCCCCACTGTGTTTGGCACTTGGGTTTTGTGTTTTGCCTGAGTGATGTGCTGTATTGTGGTGCGCTCATGCAGTGGCTAATGTAATTTGGCTTCCTCTGAGGGCCCCTAGAAAAGGTACGGGAAAGTGCCCCTCTGTGCTCTCTGAAGCAGCAAACAATAACCCACCTCTGTAATCGGAAGTCAACTTTTTTCAGTGTTAAGAAACAGTATCTAGAGTTTTTTTCTTCTACTTTTTAATTTATTTTTATTATCCTCTGTTATTATTATTTTTAATTATACACTGTTTCATTGAACTATTTATTTGTACCTCCAGACCAATTTTTATCTTATTTTCTAAGAATTTAGTAAAATGACTAAATATACTAGGAGAATAATTAAATGTGTGATGATTGATGTGAATATCAAGTGTGTCAGGTTAAATGACGCACTTGAAATTCACAAGAAGAAGCTTAAAATATATTTTTTAAATGATTCATAATCCAAACAAACTGGCATCTTAGATACAAAAGTAGAACTAAGAAAAAGATTCCACACAGAAAATGATTAAATAACAAGATACAAGTGCAAATGATTGGACAATATGTTTGTGTTATAATGCCTCATCAGATTGGACTACAGTTGATATTTTCTGCTATTATGTTTGGTTTTAAAAGACTGGCCCACAAATTTAATTAATTTAAAGCGATATTGGTTTGTGTAAGAAAATATTCCATGACAAAAAAATTGATAATTGCTGTTTGCCTAAGTGTTCAACCCCTGTGCTTCTTAAACTTCCACTTTACATAATGGAAAGATATTGCCCTAACAAGGAGTTGTCTTGCCTGTGAATCATTAAAATATCACCTTTTTGTGTAAAATTCCCCATTTTTACTAACAAAAAAGGGCATTCTAAAACTGTTACAGATAAAGTTATACATACTTATGTATAGTTATATTAAGCACAAGATAGGAAAAAGCTTTAAAAAATATAATATAGAAGTGTTTGAGTGGTCATCGTTGGTCAAGTGAAATGAAATGGAAGTTGCATCATACCACCCAGGCACTGCCTACACAAGACCACTGCCTTGAAAATCAGCATCAGAGCAAGAAGGGGACTTGTGAGGAAAGCCACAGCGAGGTCAATGATTACTTTGAAGGAGCTACAGAGTTGAGTGGCTGAGATTGGAGTGAAGGTCAACAAGAGCTCTGCATACAACTTACACCATTACTGAAGAAAAAACATCAAAGCACATCTGGAGTTTGACTGAAAGCATCAGCTCATGTGATTATGTGGTCACATAAGACAAAAATTGTTTTGTTTTGTTTTTTTTGCCAAAATTAAAAATTCTATGTATGGTACAAACTTTACAATGCTCATTCCTCAACAAACACATTCCCTACAGTGAAACGTTGAGATGTTTTTCTTCTGCAGGAACTGGGCATGTTGTCAAATTTGAAGATGAGGAGACTAACAGAGGCCATCACTCAGGAAGGTAAAATGGGTGCCTGGGTTATTGTGCCTGAGAGTTGGTTCATTGGTCTGGTGGGCAGTGCACCAATGTTTACCACCTGTAGCACCTGGGTCCAAGACATGGGTGTGGTTGCTGTTTTTGTCATGGAGAGATACTGCAAAATGACCTTCTTTAAAAAATTGTAGCTTTTGAGAAACTTCACCTTTTAGCAGGACATTGGTCCTAAGGATAAAGACACAAGTGTGGATGAACAACAAAAAAGGTAAATGTTCTTCAATGTCAAAGTCATAGTTCAAATCTCAGTCCAATTGAGAACCTGTGGCACTAGTTAAAAATTGGGATCCAGGAGTAACTAAATATTTGAGAGGAATGACAATAGGAGCAATCTTTCATAATCCAACCATATCCTAATATGTTTCCTTAAAATTATGCATTATAACTCAACAGTAAATTTCTTTGAAAGAAATGCAATGTGTGACAGTTATTTTGATGTAACTTTGAAAAACTAATCTTTACATTCCTTCCCCACACACCAGCAAGCTGTGGATGTGCCTCTCTCTATTATTATTATTAGTCTCAGTACTGTGGGCTGAAATATGAAACATACAGGACTCTAGAACAAAGATTCAGTGCCATGATATCCATTTTATTTCCTTTATTTTCTCCGGAGGTTTTGGAAACAGACCCTAGTTTAGCATGAGGTTTGTTTCTGCTATTGGGACCAATGTATGGAGTTAATTGTTCTCGCACCCCAACTCTTCAGAAGAACAGAGAGACAGTAGAAGCACAGTATAACATCCTAAATTTGTGGCCGGGTAGTATATACCTGCTCCCACAAACAAGAGCTTTCGGAATATATGCATAAAAATAACCTAACCTGCAACCTAAACCTGCACTCAGATTCTGAACAAAAATGTCTCACCTTTGAGTGCTTGGAGCAGTTATTCCTGATGTTTTGTATGCTGTCCCAAAAATGAATAGAGAATAGTTCATTCATAGGCATTTATTAATAGGCATTTATGTGCTGATGATTTTATTGGGCCTGAAATTGTCTGTGATGTTCAGTCAGAAACATTTGTTGATACCCAAAGTAAAACCATACTGTGGTGGAACATACAGTGCTGAGTAACATTCCCCACAAAGCAAAGTCCTCAATGTGAGGGGTGGTAAGTCGTAGCTGTTTACTGGAATTGGCAAATTATGTCACTACTACTCTCAATATTAGTTCAATAATGTGTACCAAGTTATTGAATTTTGATGCCAGGCCCTTAAATGTGTTGCATATTGTTAAATGTGTCCTCTCCTCTAATCATATATGTTACTGTTTTATCACTGCAACAAGACATTTTAAGGCATTTAAGGGCTGAACTGCATACATAAAAATGCTAATGCTTATAACAGACCCAAGCTTACTTTTCAAAGAGAGGACATGATTATGGCAGCTAGACAAACAGATCATTAAATGAAGACTGCATGAAGTACTTGTATGCTTATGCACAGGACCAGTTCTGTGACACTCAATATAACAACACCAGGCCTGAGGTGCATTTTACCAAGACATATTAAACAGAGCCCTTCTCCCTCTCTCTCTCTCTCTCTCTCTCTCTCTCTCTCTCTCTCTCTCTCTCTCTCTCTCCTCCCATCTTTCACTTGGTCCATCTCTCTCCCTTACTCTCTCTACATTTTCTGCTTCTGTCTCCCTCTTTCTTTCTCCTTTATTTCTCTCTCCCTCCCTCTTTCTCTCTCAGCCCCTCTCTCTCTGACTCCCTCTCTTGTCCTCCCTCTCTGCTCTTCTCCTTTTCTCTCTCTGTCTCCCTCGCTTTCTACCACTCTCTCTGCCTCACCTTCTCTATATCTCCTTCTCCCACTCTTAAATGGCAAGAGATGCATCTAGGTTTTTACAGCACACTGCAATTATGGCTCCTCCTTGGTGTGAGGAATCCAATAAAAAGCATTAACACCACTCACTGATGAAGAAAGGCCAAAGAGTTGTAAAATTAATGCAAAATGACTTTGAACTCTTTTTCATCTTTTTGCATTAAACTAATTTAATTAGCATGTAACTGTTAAATATTAAATGTTAAATATTTCCATCTTTGCATCAGCTTCAGGCTTACAAAGTGAGACAGTTCTGAACTGCTGGTGTGTTTAAATAAAGGTGGCAAATTTGCCCGATTACACATTCACATGCATATTGTGAAAGAAATAATGCCCTCACAGGATTTGTGGCACACTATGAACACCTGCATGATGAAGATAGACTTGGTTCTCTTAGAGAGTCTGCAAAGGAGAGGAAAGACTCCTCCCCAGTGCAGGTTTGCTTGATGGCAGATCTGTTGGCACTGTTGTATTTGTCAGCCAAAAGAATGTGAAAATTAACCAAATTTACAAAGGCAGTAAATCTGCTCAGTGTGGGAGCAGCCTGTGATCGTGACTGCAACTTTTACAATTCAGTGAAGCTAAATGATTTCTATATAATTCCTCAAAGACAAATAGCTGTTTTTTCCTAATAATATTAATCATTCCCCTAGTATCATTAATTAACTAAATTCAGCTGTAGATTCTGTGCCCTTGATCTAGGCAAGATGTTTGTGGTCACAGTGATTTTAAAACCATTTTTAATTATGTAAAGACAGGCTTCAGCCCGTCTGCTCTTGGTTTACCTTTCAGAAATGGAGCGAGAGCAAATAGCATCTCTGACACACCATGCTGATCAGGCTCTTAAATAAACTGTTATCACCTCTAATCAAGCCTTCATTTCACCTGTCTAAAGCAAATGAAACCAATTACATACAATTATCTGTGTCGTCTGGCTGAGGACAATTTACAGTGAAGCATTTGTATCAGTGATCTGGATGACTCTGCTGTGAAAGAGCATGAGTGATGGGCTGGGAGAGCTCTACTCAGGCATCACGAGAAGGCAAATATGAGTAGATATCATGAAAAGGGAAGTTTGAGTAGGTGTCTAATTTCACCTGCTCTGTTCCACTCCCTCGTCATAAAATATTGTGTAATGACAGTAAGGAAGCAAGATGTATGTAGGTTGAACAAACCTAAATTCCACTTACATACATAATGTTGGATCCTGGTTAAGGCTTTGTTTTTGTTTTAAAAATTATTGCCATGCTTCTAAAATGCTTCTAATGCTTCTCTTTTTTTTTTTTCTTTTTTTTTTTCAGAAACTCACACATACCTGATGACCACACCATGCCTGTCACAGTTGATTGGCAAGTGCAATGTGTTCATTTGGAAATGGGGGGTTTCTCCTGGGCTCTCCCTGTCCAGTCAAGAGCAGCACGCCTTCCACTCCTTAAAGAGAATCACAAGCTCAGCAGACATTGCCACAGGATGAGTTTCCAGAGCACACGTGGAAAATTAGCCCTTCTTAATGAAACAGAGACCACACATGAACTGCTAAGGTATTAAACCTTCCCCCTAAATTTTACTGAGCTATTTTTTTGCTCCAGATTCTCATGCCCATCCCATAGGGCTTCCACTGTAAAGGCTCAGCCAGGTGCTAGGGTGTGTACAGGGTAGCAGAATAGCTCCTGGGGATATTTCAATGCTCTGGGTTTCCCACTGCTCGCGAACCACAGGTCCTCTGGAAGATTTGCCTCCTTTGCCCTGTATTTCTACATTGCGCTGTGGCTCAAAGAACACCCCCACCCCCCACCCCACCCACAACCATTCCATCCCTGCTTTATAGAAATGGCCATTATTGCAGTAACAGTTTTTTTCCCTGAATTATTGCAGTTCACTCAAAGTTAGGCCCTTTACTCTAAGATTTATTGGCAAGGTCTTTGGTTTGAGTGCAGCTGTTCTGAGCTGGAAGGACTACTGGGGATGTCCAACAGTAGCACTGCTGTCTTGGGAAATGAAAAGGAATCTGGTGTCTGCTGTGCACCATGGCAGGGGATTTATGTCTCACTGTGGCCTCCTTCCAGTTGTTCGCAATCAGAGACTTGCCCAGCCTCTCACTCATGACAGGCAGACTGCTAATAGAGAGCCATAATTAGCTGATGAACCTCCTCAGCCAGAGCAGCACTGCAGAATTTGTCATTAGCATTACATCCTTGTCTTCCAGAACCCAGGTCAGCACCTGGGGCATCAGGCTCACACATCACTGACTTCAGTGCTCAACACTCTCAATGTCAAATCCCTGCATGTAAAAGATCCCATAGATAGAGGACTTTCTTAAACTGCAGTGTAAGCAGCTTTGTCACAGAGCTTGGAGTAAGAATGATCTGCACAGCAAAATCAGAAAACTTCCTTGCTACAGAGTGGCTTTGAAAGACATCCTAGAACTGACATGGTCTTGATGATTTTGAAAGTGAAAAGCTTATCCACTGGAAGGAAGTGCAAAGCAAAGGGCAAGTACTTCAGAAAAAATGATTTTGAATAAACGTTGGAGTTGTAACAATCGTTCCCTCCCTGGCATTGTGGTTTCCACAATGACGACCTCTGTCTTGTTTTCCTCCTGGTGTTTGTTACATGTGCTTCCTTGATTTGGTTTCTGTTTTCCCTGCCTCCTTGTTCAGGTCTCGTCCCATTACTGGATTCTCCTGTGTCTTGTTAAACCTTGTTAAGCCCTGTGTTCAGTATGGATGGCTGTTGATTATTTCCATTCTTGTCCTGCTTTGTTGTATTTCTTGTTTGTTGCTCTGGTATGTTTTCGTACCTTTTCCATTTCCCATGTTGTCTTGCCTTGGTTTTGCTACCAGTTTTCAGCATTTAAGTAGTAAAATCCTCCTCAGACTTGCATCTTGTGATATAGAAGTATTTGAGTAAGAACATAAAGCTATTTTGAATTTAAAACACCCTAGTAATAGCATGGCTGCATTTTTGTGAAGCTGTGATTATTTTGTTTATTTAATCAGAGATCTGGAATTATCATAAACAATGTTACTTTGATTCACTGGGAGTTTCCAATCTGTAAACTCTTTAACAAATTTGTGTCTGTAAAGTGTTCACAGAATGTATCAGTAAGAGGATATATTTAGAAAAAAAAGAACCACTCAGTCAGAAAAAAAAATATATCATTTAATATTATTGTTGGGAGCTACAGTTTTTTTCTCTCCAATAGATTCATGAAATACCTACTGCCATGAATAGCTGAAATGCATGTCAGCCACTGATGTGCATTACTGCATCCAAAATGTTTTTCTAGCAAAAAATAATGTTCTCATTCTAGATAACACTCAGGGAAAAGTGGAGAAAATCTGGGGAAAATTTGTGAGATATTGAATAGAAACTTAATTCAAATCAGCTCTGTCAAATCCATAGGTGTCCAGAAAATCACCGATATCCTATCCACATCTAAGAACTGGCTATCCCAGAGTTTATTGCAAGAGGTTATTGGAAATAAGTGGAAAATTGTTTTGTTGAGTGTAGTGCGTCTCATATCAAGCTGAGCTAAGACTGCAGAGAGACATTTGTGTGTCTATTTACTCTCTCTCTCTCTCTCTCTCTCTCTCTCTCTCTCTCTCTCTCTCTCTCTATATATATATATATATATATATATATATATATATATATATATATATATATATATATATATATATATATATAACCCATCTTGACCAGTAAAGTTAATTGTTCTGACAATTGTAATTGTAATTCTTACAAAAGTTATAAAGTTATTTTATATAAGAGCAAAATCATTTCTTTTCAAACTGATGCCTATATACTGGTTTGGTTTTGATAACAAGAGGTACATGAACTGAAGCTAGCTGCAGGCCCCCTAGAGATGAATGTTTTACAGAGCCAAATAACCTAGAGAATTGCCATCATCCTACTATATACATAATACTCCATAAAAGTACTCATCTACTGTACAACAATAAATCTGTTTTCATGTAGAGTTTGGGATATTCACTAAGTTCATGTGCCAATATAAATATATACATTACCGATATATTTCTGTGTAAATGTACTATATAGCCTCAAAAACAAGTACATAAGATGGTCATTTGTCATTTCTTAACATTTACATTTTTAGCATTTAGCAGACACTCTTATCCAGAGCGACTTACAAAAGTTATTTGTTATATACTCATAGAATACATCCTAGTGAGTACAGCAGGTTAGAATCAAAGATACCATTGAACCAGAACTACTGCTAGATACAGGAATCAGTACTGATATCTAGAAGAAATGCAAATGAGCATAAGTACTATATCAACCAACTGTAAGTGCAATATCAAACAATAAGTGATAGATATATTTAGTTAATCAATAGTAGTATAGTATTAGCTAGCGGTTCTTTAAATGCTCCCTTGCTATCTTCAACACTCATCTATTTGTGGACTCTGCTGTTTGGACAGCCAGTGGAAGTTCATTACACCATCTGCAGCCAAGACAGAGAAGAGTCTTAATTATTGTCTTCCATAAGGCTTGAATCATGGCGAGCCGAGGTTTGAAGGTACACATCAGGCTTTGACCCTTGTCATCATGTAGGGAGGAGTTGGTCCATTTTTGGTTTTGGTTTTAAATCTGATGCAGGCAGCTACTGTAATCCAGTGAAGGGAATGCAGCAGTGGAGTGACACGTGAACTTTGGGCGATTGAAGACTAGTCATGCTGCTGCATTCTGGATCAGTTGTAGAGGTCTCATGGCCTACAGAGGAAGACCAGCAAGTAACAAGTTTCAGTAGTCAAGCCTCAGGATGACAAGAGACTACATAAGCATATGCATGAAGAGGTCAGGTTTGAAACATGAGTTGAGAATGATAACTGATTGTCCAAAGTTATGCTAAGGCTACAAGCAGCTTCAGACAGTAAGACCACAGAGTTCTTGAAAGGAAGAGTGAGGTCATGGTGCGGATCGGGAGTTCCTGTGATGTAAGGATGGTTGGTGTTGCTGGGGTTGAGCTTCAAGTTGTGGGCTGTCATTCATGAAGCAACATCAGCTGAGCATGCTGAGATACAGCTGGAAACCTGAGTGTTAGAATGTGGGATGGAAAGGATTTATTGGGTGTCATCAGCATAGCAGTGGTAGGAGAAGCTGTGAGAAGATATTACATTACCAAGAAAGCAAGTGTACGAAGAGAAGAGAAGAGAAGAGAAGAGAAGAGAAGAGAAGAGAAGAGAAGAGAAGAGAAGAGAAGAGAAGAGAAGAGAAGAATTCACATCTGGTAAAGTAAGCATGTCTCATACTATGTGTGTGTGTGTGTGTGTGTGTGTGTATGTATATATATATATATATATATATATATATATATATATATATATATATATATATATATATATATATATATATATATAGTGTGATTAGTGTGATTAGTGCTGATCTGAAGGTATTTAAAATGTTAATCAGCCTTAACTGCTGAAAACTTGTTTAGACTTATTATCAGCCATCTCCTTTCTTTATGTCTCCTTTTCTTTCAGTAAAGACAATGACTGTGGTTTGTTGGTTGAATTTTCAGGTTGAAATAGGAAATGGTGTCTACTTTGAATGAATCTCAAGGCCATAAGTCCTCCTGTACTCCACCCACCTTTGTTCTTACCCACCAAACATCTGACATGGCCTTTGCAGTTTTGGATCTAATAATGGTCATGGTTTGACTCTGAACATTTTACAAACCTTTCCTAGTGTCCCAGGGCAACAAGTGTAATCCAAGAAAAAAGAAAACTGTCAATCAAATGATATACATGACCTCATTCTGCTCCTTTGTATGTCAACTGTTTTTTATGTTAAGCATAATAAAGGCAGAGCAGAGGACAAGCTCCTGAGTATATTTCAGTCTCATCTTTATTCTCTAAGGATGTCACTGTACATTTGTACATTAAGATTGTAATGCGGCCATAACTGCCACATCAAGTGCCAGACTGAATTGTGGGAGGTGGGCTCTCTAATCCATATTGTTAGTCATGTCTGCTTCCCCTTGATCAGAAATGATCTTACATTTGCATCAGCTGCCCACATGCAGATTACCCTCTCTGACATCTGCAGAGGGGAGGCTAGCAGTTGTTTTCATCGTGTCCCACCCGAGGAGTTCTGTGCCTCTAGGACCATGGTGCCAACTACTTCAAATGCAGTTTTTTTTCCTGATACTCCTAAATGAGAACCCCTGGTAGACCGAATGAAATCACATGAACGGGATATCAATGGTTAAACGTCAGCAAATGCCTCTGTCATGATCCGAAGGTGTCCAACAGTGCCGCTTGCATGTGGAGTGACCCTGATCTCAACAGAAATGTTTTTAGCGGGGAAACAGAGATAGAAACAAAAAGAGTCTGCAGCAGATCACCCAGGGCACCCATTCCTGATCGCCTAGAAGAGGTGACCTTTCCCGATGTCAGCCACAGCTCGATACATGCCTCAGACTCTGCTGGATCTTTGGATAAAAGGCTCAAGAGGCAGTCCATTTTGTCACCATTTCTTCTCTCTGGGTTTTATTCAGGGCAACCCTAAAAGGGCAAGCCTCAAGCTGTGGGGGGAATGGGCGAGAAGATGGGGGGATGTGACCCTAGTCCCAGCCAGCCCGACCAGCACCGTGAGGGGCTGCACAATGCTCACCCAGCAGGCCTGCACACAGCACTCTGAGCCACATGGAGAAGTCACAATGAACAGTCACCCCTACCATTGCCTCTGCTAATCCATTATCCCCCCACCCACTTTCTCACACTTTTCACTTTTTTGATCAGAATATGAATGAGAGAAAAGAGTTGTTTTGTGTAAAGAAGAGTGGGCAAAGATTTTAAAGACATCATGGAAGCACAGTGGATGAGAAGATATAGTTAATATAGATCAGAATACATAGTTGGAAGTACAATAGATAAAAATATCTATTTTGCAAGTGTGGAACAATTAAACAGTTATATTTTTAGGAATGAGGTCTTGAGTTGAAGTTCAGGGCAATGTCTGCTTTGTTCTTGAAGCTGGGACCCCTCTTTATCTATAAAACCATGAGTTGGGTGCAGACACCAAGCAGGAGGGAGGAGAGGGCAAGGTGGTAGGAAAAAGCTTAGTCATGAAGGGATGTTGGAAATATGGACTGGAAGTTAGGAGGGAGGAGTTTCAGGCACAGTCTTTATCCCAGACTTAAGTAATTAAACAACTCCATAGTAACAATGTAGAGGAGAACACAGATCAGAGCAGGGCTTCCTGAACCACTACCTCTTCCTGTGTTCTTTACCGGTGCTTCTTCTGACATCCTGAATTTTGTAGGACGTGAGCACTGAATAATGTGAATGTCTACAACTTTAGAATGACAGAGAGGTGTCTCACTTGGGCCTGTGATGACTGTACTGTGCTGTACATGAGAAACACGACTTTTATCAGTTACATCTTAAGCCAATTAAACCATTAAATCACTAGTCTAATCTCACTAGTACACAAAGTCCCTCATTAACTTTCCCAGAGACAGACGGGTTTTTTCCCACTTTCCAAAAGGTGAATGATGTAATAGACCACCCCTGCTCCCCACCCCCCACCCCCTTCCTCTGCCAGTCCAGGCTGTGACCAATCACCAGAAGAGATCAATCAACCCAGCAGAAAAGAGCAGTCTTTACCCGCTGGAGCTGGGTAGCACTGAATAGAGCCATGGGCTCCCTTCCACACCTCTCTATGTCAGCAAGAATTCATTACAAACAGACACACATGGCCCTTTGCACCCTCATCACATCAAAAAGCCTTAGAGCAACACCCACTGCAAGCCGACTGCTTTTCAGCAACTGTTAACAATAAACATGAAACAGCTCCTCTGGACCTGCACTTGTAGCAACATGTTACATGTCTGTACATTTGTTCTTCTTTCTACCAATCACTGACAACTAATAGCTGGTGAGAGCAAATAGGATGAGAGGATTTTTTAAAATTCACCTTTTAGTTTCCCTTATAATGATACACTTTAACTTTTTATTTGAAATTTCGTGACAGGTGGTGAGATAAGAGCCCAGAGCTTTTGTTTGAAATATTTTTGGGCTCAGTTCAGCTCTCAGAAGATTTTATTAAATCACCTTGAGGAAAATCACTTGACAGATCAGTGTAATTAATTTTTAAAAGGTGTATCTGCTGTCTCCAATCCCACTTATCAGCTCTCACAACCAGAGAACGTGGCCTTGAATTGGAACTGCACATAGACATCCAACTGCCCAGTAGCTGTCCATTAGAGAGAAAAAATTACACTTATGTTTTATGAAAACACATAACCACTTTATCAGTCTGTCACTCAAATAAAGTAATGGTGTTTACATAATGCATTTATATGAGCTGTCTGAAAGTCACAAAAGGTCAGTTTTTGAATATTTGCTTTACAGTAAGCCAAAGTCAAATGAGACCTGTTAATAAGCAACAATATATAGATATGCCTGAGAAAAGGCATGTCATGCTGTTTTAGGTCTGCATGATTAATATGGCTGTAATTAGCAGTGTGGTGCAGTGCAGGTTACACTAAACCATATATAAAGCATGCCTGCACAGAGCAAACCTGAAACCAGAAACATTTTTATTAAACAGCTACATTTCCTCGTCATCTTTTCCCCATTTTCCTTCTTATTGAGGCTTTATAATAATGCTCCTTTCCTGTGGTTTTGCGGCTTTGAATAAAGTTATAATATTGCATTAAGAACATAATTATCCTGTTTTAGAAAGGGAAAATGTTGGGTTTCATCCTGACCATCTTGGCAACTTTTTAAAACCAAAATCTGTTATCACTGTGTGGTCTCTGCTAAGACTCACAAACATCCTGATCTGAAAGATCACCTTGGTGCCCTGCAGTAAGTAAAAGGAATATATAGCCCAACACATTTGATCAAGGATGCTACATTTGGTGAAAGATCACATGTGCATGGACTTCAAAAGGTTGTGTGAAACTTTAGCATAAAGGTCAGCATTCTTATCAGTTCATGTTGACCCCATAACCCTTTAAACGTGATTTGTATGCAGTATTCAGTTTATTTAAATAAATTTGCATGTGGAAAATAATGTTTTAGCATCTCTATCTATTGCAGTGCAAACATAGGCACTGTTTTTAGATTATAAACTCTCACCGTTAGCTTCCTCTTAAAGGACCAGATGTAAAAGAGCCGTCGCATTTAGATTAGTAGATTAGTAGCTGCTCTGTGCATGAGTGCACAGATTGGCCCTCTGCAGTGAGAAGTAAGAAACACAATTACTTTCAAAGGGTCCAAATCTCTTTTAAAAGAGAGTCTATTTCATTTGCATCTAAGAAGGGCTCCATTTGTTTCAGTCCGCTATAAACCTTAATGTATATGCAGCACATGGGACTGGATGGTAATTTCCAAGGGACAAAATAACTTTCCAAAAGATTTGTTTCCCACTTCTTTAATTGCACCCCTCTCTCTGACTCTCCCTCTCCCTCTCATCCCCCCCCCCCCTCTCTTTTTCTCTGGATATGGTTCTTTGTCTAATGTGGATCTAAAATGAAAACCAGTGAATCAATACTTAGAACCATCTCATTTGATCAAACTATTTTCCTTGATCTATAACCCCTCAGAGGCACAATTTTCCTGATCTTATTGCTCTGGGCATGTTCGTCTGAACATCCCTGTTTCCTCAATAAAAGGGCAAAGGCATTTGACCATATGCCTGGGCATGTAGGAAGATCACCCATGGCCTAGTCTCCAAAACCATAACCAAAAACACAGGAATGTACTAACTTACATCAGGTAAATGCATCATGTCTAATTGACTCCTTCACTTTTCCAATAGTCGTATAGACTGAACAAAAACATTTGTATAGCTTTAAGTAGTACAGCTTCTGTTGGTGTGGATTGCAATGTAATAGTACTATAAACATCTGTGAACTCTGTGATGTGTGTGTGTGTGTGTGTGTGTGTGTGTGTGTGTGTGTGTGTGTGTGTGTGTGTGTGTGTGTGTGTGTGTGTGCTTTTGTGTGTGTGCTTTTGTGTGTGTGCACATCTATGCTTGCATGTATGTGTGAATCAGTTACCTGCGTATGTCTTCAGTCCAGTTTAGCACTTCTTTATTTAGGGAATTTAGTATAAAATGTTCTGAACTGTATCTGATTCTGAAGGAGTGGGTGTATTTATAGTAAATTACTATTACTACAATAGTGTGGTTTTCTACTAGACTGTGGCAATTTCTTACCTTTTATTATTATTACTATTACTAACAATTTGTGATCCTTATTATGTAGTTTACTATCATTTATTAGTTGTTGTGTACACATCTGGATTAAGGCATGATTAATGTTTAAGCATGATTATATTCAAATCTACCCCTGATTGTATGCTAATAATCTAGCAGGAAACTGCCATATACTTTCACTGGCAGCTGATACATGTTGCCTTTTGTGTTGAAATCAAGTAAACAAACCTGAAAATGTATTACCAGTTGATATCTGAGTGATTATATCAAGGAAAGAAAAGATTATCAAATGACAACAAAGTTAAGACCATCAAAATTACCAATAAAGTCTAGTAGTCTGTCAGGCGTATGTTCGGGTAGCTGCCTTTCTTCTCCAAACAATAGACTGTAATCTGTCTTCTCCTCAGCAAGTATTTCTGTGTTTCATCTAACGGGATTGTGACCCTCAACACTTCACCCTTACTTATGCAGCTCTGAGAAGAGTATAGTGCGGTAAGGTGAACCAAAGGTTGTGAAAACATCTCTTGTTACCTCCAGCTCAGCCGTCATGCTTCTCACCAACTTTTACAACTGAAACGTTTCAAGTTGTGAATGAAAAATAGCAATACACTATATATAACCCAAAATGCCTGTGAGAGACTTCACTTGGAATTAGAAACCACATGAGATTATGAATATGGGAAGGATAGCCAAAAATTCCCCAGTGGGTGTAGTGTTGAGAAGGTAATACTTGAATCTAACAGTACGTTGTTAATTTTTTCATTCATAAGGGGCAATTAAAATTTGTTTCTGGAATAAAATTCACTTAACTCCAGCACTAATGAGGCTACAGCACTATTTGAGATAGAAGCATTTGTTCGGCTTTGTCTTGTTTCCTGTAAATGAAGACGTTCAGAACTCGAAGCTCTTGAAGCCGTGCCTGCTCTAAGTAACCTGCTGGTGACGAGCGATAAAGGACTCCATACATTTTGTGACAGCCTCGTCTCTTCTCCCTCCAGGCAGCAATTACGAAATCACTGCAAACAATAGAAAACTATGCATACCACAGCACAACAGGGCTTTGGGGGCCAATTAGTCACTTGTTTTCATATGCACATGAGGAACAGGACTTTTTCAGGGATTAAAATCAAAGTGTCCCTTTACTTTGTCGCCAGCCACAGAGATGCTCACACCAGCGCAAACCGGGTTGTTAGGATTTTACTGGACTTCCCAGGAGTTCTAGACACTTTACAACAAACATATTACACTTCAAAAAAGGGCTGACAACATTTTCTGCTCCTCATTGTGTGCTTTCCAAGGATATTGCACAGACCTTATATGTGGGGTCATACCTATGGCCATATGTATATGACAAGGTTACAAAACTATGTGTAAGTATGAGTAGCTATCTTTGTTTGTATTTACATATGCATAAGGAGGCTGTAAACCTGCTTATTTGTCTGTGATCTTCCTCTTTAACCGACAGCGGAGCTTTTCCCATCTGTTCTCCATTGCTGTTGTGGAATTCTTCAGCTAATTGTATTACACCATCACAACAACATACATTTGCACATCCATAAAACCTATGAATCGAGAACAATTAGCCTGTAGCCTTCTGCAGATAGAAGATTTTACCCCAATAGATAATTGCCATAGTCCAAACTCACTCATAAAGCCAGGGAACATTAAACCAGTTAGTGGCAACTGCAACGCCTTTAAATGACACAGGAAAAAAAAAAAAAACATTATGGATAAGTTGTACAATAATGTTTGGGGTTGTAATATGCTGTTGGGCAGTTGGTCTTTCACTCTGCTAGAAATTGTGAATAGTGAAATCCTGTAAATCAGTCTGTGTGTTATTTAACACAACATACTTTAAAACTTCAGAGATGGCAGTAAAATAACTTCTCATATGTGCACAAAATGTTCTAAATGTTCTTGATTGACTGTGGCCAATTTGCAGCCCTAATGTTCATAAAAAGGGCCCAAAAATGTTACTCATAATGATTCATAATAGGGAATAACACATTTGCAAAATAACACATTTTAGGTTTAATCTTTATGATTTCTTGTCACAAGAATATACCATAAACTATTGCAAACATTCTAAATATTGGTCCCAAACCTGTTACTAGCATTATCATGTAGAATGGCATGTTGAATGTAAAAACGTTTACTTTTGCAGTGTATGCTAACTAACTTTAGCAGTGCATGATAATAAAATGACCTGATGCTCCTTTCATAGGAATTACTGTATGTTTGACATTTCTGTGGCTGCACATATCATCTCAGTCTGGTTTATAGCCACCAATCTGCAAATGTCTGCAAAGCAGCTTGACACAAAGCGTCACAACAGATCCTTACCTCAGCGTGAAATGGTTTTGTCATCATTCCCTTGTGCAAAGCGATGTCTGCCATCTTCTGGAGCACCCGAGAAAGGCGCATCAAGGCATCCTGGCGGCATTTGTCTTCTGCGCGTGACGAGACAGAGCACTCTTTCTGTACCAGTCATGTAACCTTCGGGGTCACAGACCTGTGCTTGAGCTGGAAGTGCCACTGGAGTGTGGTGCATGAGCCACACATTGCCAGGGCTTTGTGGGTGGGAACCTTGGCAAGAGCATCTGAAGAGCCCAGACACCAGCTGTGTGCCACCCAAAGTCACAAAAACAAGACCACAATTGCATTCATGTCTTAGCGTGATGAGATGGTGAAAATATTTGTTTAGGTCATGGTTTAAAATATTTTAGGAGCTGACAGGATTGAAGGCTATTTAAAAGCTGCTGTTGTTTCCTTGCTGCTGTTGTACTTATTATAAGGGGTCTGTGAAAATACTAAAAAAAAATGACACAATAACTTATTCACATTCTCTTCTTATTGGTCCTTAGAATGGAGCATTAGTTTGCATACGATGATTATCCAGTGTCATTAAACCTACTGCACAGGAAAGGAATAAATATCTCGGCTTCTTTAACACGTTCCTGTTTTTACAAGACCATTATGAAGCAGTTAAGAAGTAGGTGTTTCTCTGTTCAATGTCAGTACATTTTGGTACATTCCGAGAGGCCTCAACCACTATAAATTCTGCCGTCCTGCAGGGTCTCCTGGTAAGCGGCCATCATGTCCTCTATCTAATCCCCAGACGATGCCACCCAGTCGGTCAAATGAGCCCTAAAACCTCAGCGTTTGTGTGAACAGGCTCCATTTAGAATGGGGATCCAGAAAACATCTTGTTAATAACAGGCCTCTTTGACAGTCCAGTAGAACACAGCGAACAGTTTAAAGACCACGTGAGAGAGACCCGCCCCGCTGTCTGATTTTTTTCCTGCAGATTTCATGAAAACACCAAGCATCATTTATTTACTACTTCTTGCGGTTTTATTATCAGGGTCATGTGGCCCAGAGAGTGTTTATCTTGGAGGTCATTCCTCCATGCATGAGCTTGTTTTGGGAAGAGCAGGGGAAGGAGGTGAAATATCAGACACTGGAGCTACATCAGTAATGTATAGCCTTTGGCCTGCCCTGCTAGCCTCATGAGTTTGAGGTGGGCTTCACGATCCAAGATGCTCGGACTGCCTCCTTTGAAATAATATTTGAGTAGCGGTTCTGGACACAGAAGCCGCTGCTCCTCTTCTCTGGTCGTTCCCATGAAAAGCGCAGAGCTGGCTTTTCCTGGTAGGAGATAGCACACAGGATGCTCGAAAGCAATTCTCTCCTTGGTGAGAATAGAGGGCTGGTGTGTTTGCTGAGGAAGTACAGTACATCTTCATTTTTACTAAACAGTGGTAGTGATACAGTGTTTGCGTTTTTCCGTCACTTTATGTATCCAGAGAATCTGACCATATGGATTATGATGCTTTAGGATGTACATTAGGAATGCCAGTTTCATGCTTTATTATTATTTTTAATGTTCCAAAATGAACATAATGGTACCAATTTTCCCAGAATAGTAGCAATAATAACAATGCTGGGATTTGTGTCTACATTTATTTTCCCCGATTGTCTTTATCAAAGTGCATCTTAAGCCCTTCTTCTGTGAAATTAGAAGCACACTGCTCTCTAGCACTATGATCCCATGTTCCATTATATCTGATAAAACCAAATAAATACCTCTGCATCAAAAACTATAGCAATCTCTTAACACCTGGTGGCACTGCAGACTCTCCTGGAGTCAACTGAGTGTGCACCTGGGTAGCTCTGAAGTTGTGTACCTTCTCATCATATCATCATATCATCATGCATGTCTGTAGTTATATATTTGTGTGTATTTCTACAGTTGTGCTAGTTATGGAACTTTATTGTTGTATATATGTAGTGTGGTAGTATATAGGCACTTGTGTAGCTCTGTAACTGTGTAGTTGTTTAACTGTGTTTCTGTGTAGTTGTGGTTGGATAACCTTTATTAATGGAGTATTAGATTCATTCAAAAAAGGAGTGTCTTGACATAACTCAGCATGGTAGCCAGCTGTCCTGAATCCCCCTCTAAAGATGAACACCACTTTGTTCTCTCATATCCTCTCCAGAGCCTGGAGGGCACAGAATGATCAACCCAGTGTAAACAGCTGTCAGAGTGCTTATCTCCCCTCTAGCAGCTGGGTCCTTCAAAAGTCCTTAAGGTGGTTACAATCAGTGCAGGTCTCTGTTCCAATAGGTTACCTGGGCGTTTTAGCTCTTGGAGCAGCGCAATCGGTACAGTGCTGCTCATGCGATGTGATGGGGTAATTGGGCTGAAGCCTTTTGATTTCTCATACCAGCCCTCAGCAAGTGCCCTGTGCCAGCCCGCCGAGTCCTGCCTAGGCTATAGGGTACGACAGGGGTTCATTCCCAGGCTCTGGATAGGAGCCAGCTGTAGTTAGTTATGGGGAGTCATACTGATTTGAGAGCTTGAAGTTGTCATCTTACAGTAGCCTGCTGGGGGGGGCAATTTGAAGGTTGCTGGTTCAAGCCCCACCACTGCCAAGTTGCCACTATCGGGCCCCTGAGCAAGGCCCTTAACCCTCAATTGCTCAAGTTGTACAAAATTGTAAATTGCTTTGGATAAAAGCATTAGCTAAGTTTCTGTGTGTGTGTTTATTAGATTCAAAAGCACATTTGTTAACTAAAACACACTTTTCTCATGCGGGAATGCACAATTTGGGAGTCCATTTGAACAGTTTTTACAACATCCCCCAATTTTTCAGGTAGGTAAATATCACCATTACCAAAAAAAATACAATATACAATATTTCTCAAACAGTTAAAAACACAGTCATGCAGTAATTCCTATCATTTTTCATAAAGAGAGCATAAGAGTTTTTGGCTCTGTGGTCCTATGGCTCCATCCCTCTGCTGTCTGACCTTCCAGTCAGCAAACACACATGACT
Source organism: Electrophorus electricus (assembly GCF_041902795.1). Taxonomy (NCBI): domain Eukaryota; kingdom Metazoa; phylum Chordata; class Actinopteri; order Gymnotiformes; family Gymnotidae; genus Electrophorus; species Electrophorus electricus. Next base: position 4,824,544 of record NC_137522.1, read on the forward strand.
CGCAATTACATTTATTTACCACTAGAGTGTGCAGCAGCATCTTAAACGGCTTAAACTCACCCCGCACTGAGAGGGACCGTGCCTGCTACAGGAGCACTGTCCCTTCCAGCTGTGCTCCACGGGTGGGGACAGTGGCGTGCAGTTTACAGACTTGTCCTGTCAGTGGCATGTTAAGCCTGTCTGTGAGTTTTATGGTTCTCAGTTGAGTGTCAGCAATTATGACAACTTCAAAGTGCTGGCAGTTCCAATTTTACCATTAAAATAGATGAAAGAAGGAAGCATAGAGTGATTTGCCATAGCCCTTATTGTTATTACTGCCCTGTGCCCCTCTCAGAATTGACCTGTGTGGGAGTCAATCGGGTGTTAATCTACATGTGCCTGGTGTGAGGATCCAGTGACCTCGGTCCCAGTTTACTGGGGGATGGTTTGGTCTCATTTACTCCTCATTTTCATTGGCATCTACAGCTAGTAGCAGTGTAACATAATCTTTTAGATTTTCTTTAAGTTCATCAAATCAAGAGCTACTAACCAACCAGCCAAAGCCTGATTTACTCATTATGGCTTATGCATCCCTGCTGTTGGATTTTTGTCTTCCATTACGATAAGCGAGACTCTGATTTTGCTGGGAAACGCTCTAATTGCTGAGACATTGGACTTGTTTGATTTAGACACTGAATCCAGGCATGATACAACTTTGGCGATGTGAATGGGGAGATTCATTATACCAAAATCATATGCACTTGTATACTTTAATATAATTATAAATATAAAGTGATCACTTAATCAATGATCAAAAGGACTACTGACAACAAGCTTTCCTTTGTGAGGATTATCTAATTAAAAGTGAAAAGTTAATGATTAATCACTGTATTCAGGGACTATAGAGCAAGTAAGGGCTGTTTGAGCCTCCAAAACACCTTTAACCCCATATTACAGCACTAGAGCACTTCATTCCAATGGGGGACTTTACCCTGTCACCTCAAACAGAGTTTTATGTTTCCCATAAAAACATCATAAAAGCATACCAAAGGAGACTTTATGTGCTGGAATATAAAAAGAAGTCTAATGTGCAGTGCAGCACTCCCTTTGAATTTTAATAATAATAAAAGACAAAATAAAATATGAGCTCAGAGAAGGAAAGACTGGTTAGCTGACGAAAACAAACAAACAGAAAGACAAAAGCTTCTGATCCCAGCTATGGTAAATTATGTCAAGGTTTCTGGTTGAGACTGTTATGTTAAAAATAGAAACTGACTCAGATGCCAAACATAAACAGCAACCTAGCAGTGGGCTCATGTGTAACTGTTAGATCTCCATGAAACATCCAAATCCTAATCCAGTAATAGTAGGATTGCAGTGTAGCTGTCTTTAAAACACAAACATCATGACATTAATGCTTTGGATGCTCATTGTATATAAAGGTTTCAACCTCTGTATTTGCTTTTGGATTTTTCCATCTGATTTTCTTTTCTTGTCTATGTCATGTTATATCTTTTCTCCTTCCTGCTCACTCATGAAATAGCCTGAGGTCGAAGCAGCCTTGGTGTGCCATGAAGGTATTTGAGTCTGCCTCCTTATATCTGGGGTTATTAGTCATTGTAGCGGAGTTCATACTGCTGTTTCAAGAATTCAGAGAATCTTAAAGTGTTTCAACATGTTCCGGCCATTACAGTTGTAGAGTAGCTTCTAACTTTGTTACTGAAGTGAATGCTTGTGATGTGACTGTGTTACTGAGGGTTAGCTCAATATGTGGTTTAATGAGTTTCAGATTTAAACATTTAATTCTCCTACACAGCAAAGCCTTTCTTTGACATCATTTGAATCCCACTTTTTGTTGTGACTGCAAATGTGTAGGAACTGGTACAAACTCTTATGATAAACTATAGTGTATTAATTCCCAGAAGAAAAAAAAAATTCTTTATGAAATCAGGTTAAGCGAACCGATCACATTCAGTGGTGTGAAAAAGTGTTTCCTGTCCTGATATCTTTTTTTTTTTTGCATGTTTGTCTCACTGAAATGTTTCAGATCAAACAAATTTAAATATTAGACAAAGATAACACAAATAAACACAAAATGCAGTTTTACAGTGAAGGTTTTTATTATTAAAGGGGAAATCCAAACCTACATGGCCCTGTGTGAAAAAGTGATTGACCCCCAAATTCAATAACTGGTTGGGCCACCCTTAGCAGCAACAACTGCAATCAATCATTTGCGATAAGCGCCAATGAGTCTTTTAAAGCGCTGCGGTGCTTTTTTGCCCACTCATCTTTGCAGATTTGTTATAATTCGGCCACACTGGAGGGTTTTCAAGCATGAACCACCTTTTTAAGGTCATGCGATAGCACCTCAATTGGGTTCAGGTCAGGACTTTGACTAGGCCACTCCAAAGCCTTCATTTTGTTTTTCTTAAGCCATTCAGAGGTGGACTTGTTGGTGTGTTTTGGATCATTGTCCTGCTTGCAGAACCCAAGTGCGCTTCAGCTTCAGGTCACGAACAGATGGCAGGACATTCTCCTTCAGGATTTTTTGGTAGACAGCAGAATTCATGGTTCCACAGCAAGTCCTCCAGGTCCTGAAGTAACAAAACATCTCCAGACCATCACACTACCACTACTATATTTTACTGTTGGTATAATGTTCCTTTTCTGAAATGCTTTGTTACTTTTATGCCACATACACCTTCCAAAAAGTTCAACTTTTGTCTCATCAGTCGACAAAGTATTTCCCCACAAGTCTTGGGGATCATCAAGATGTTTTCTGGCAAAACTGAGACAAGCCTTTATGTTCTTTTTGCTCAGCAGTGGTTTTCGTCTTGGAACTCTGCCATGCAGGCCCTTTTTGCCCAGTCTCTGGCTTATGGTAGAGTCATGAACACTGACCTTGACTGAGGCAAGTGAGGCCTGCAGTTTTTTGGATGTTGTTGTGGGGTCTTTTGTGACCTCTTGGATGAGTCGTCACTGCGCTCTTGGGGTAATTTTGGTCGGCCGGCCGCTCCTGGGAAGGTTCACCACTGTTCCATGTTTTTGCCATTTGTTGATAATGGCTCTCACTGTGGTTCTCTGGAGTTCCAAAGCTTTATAAATGGCTTTATAACCTTTTCCAGACTGATGGATCTCAATTACTTTATATCTCATTTGTTCCTGAATTTCTTTGGATTGCAGCATGCTGTCTAGCTTTTGAGGACCTTTTGGTCTACTTCACTTTGTCAGGCAAATCTTATTTAAGTGATTTCTTGATTGAGAATGGGTGTAGTAGTAATCAGGCCTGGGTGTGGCTAAAGAAATTGAACTCAGCTTTCTAAGGATGTGATAAACCACAGTTAATTTGTTTTAACAAGGGGGGCAATCACTTTTTCACACAGGACCATGTAGGTTTGGATTTTTTTCCCTTTAATAATAAAACTGCATTTTGTGTTTACTTGTTTACTTTGGGACATTATAAGTGAACATGCTTTTAACCATCTTTCTGATATGGCTCAGTGAGGCCACATGTGAGACCCTTCCCACTCCTCCCAGTCCTCCCACATCCACCAGCTGGAGGAATAGTCAGAAGTGAAGCCCTCAAAAAATGCACCATTGACAGACAGTGAGGTGTGGCTGAGAGTAGGTACAACGAGGTTATGCTTATGTTTCCCTGTCCCTACAAACAGAGGAGATTTCCCAAAGCCTCAGTTTACATGCACAGACAGAGCATACAGGCAAGCTTAGAGAAAGAAGACAGCTCAGAGGTTGTTCTGCATATTGTGGTTTTTCTTCCTGTTCCTCAATGATTCATGGTCCCCCCTGCTAAATAAAAATGGTAAACGAATGGAATTTTATGTTATTTAAACATATTCTAAACAGTCTCCCTTTGGTTTGTTTGAGTAAGAAGCCCACTGGAACAAAAGGAATTTTCTTGTCTGTTTCCTGTTTCCCATTTCTCTGTGAGATTCCCAGATTTATTTGCACCACATACAGACTAGCAAGACAATTGTATTAAACACGAAGCCTAGACAATTGCCCAAATTTAGTCTAATTCACTCCAAGCTTACTACATTCATGCTTAATGCACAGATGAATGCTTACTGTTTAACAAGCCAATAAAAGGCATATTAAGGTCACACTTCTCATTCCTGCCCATTCTCTGATCATCAAAAAAGTGTAATTGCTATTTGTAAATGTTCTGTATACTGTATATGTTCTGTTTAATGTCTATCAATGTCTTATCTTTTGTGCTGACTATTGTAAGCATCTTCGGGTCCTTGAAAAAGAGCTATATAAATACAATGTATTGATTATTATTATTATTATTATTATTATTATTATTATTATTAATAATAATAAAAGTAGTTCAGTGCTCCAAACCATGACACAGACACAGATGTTTTCTGAAGAGATAGGCCCCATTGTTCTGAAGGTGAACTTCCCTAAAGGTGCAGAATTGCCCCTAGGGGCAGTCGTTTGCCCCTCTCCTGCTGCCTACACAAGCTTTATTACAATGTGTGGAAAGGTCAGCTCCCACTGCCTCTCCTCTGACATGTACTTGACTTTGAAAGATTTTTTATATATCTTTCATCTTTGTTAATTTGTGGGAGTTTAATGTGTATCATGTTACAGAAGCAGCTTTGCAGTGCATAGTGCACCTCATTTTATCAGTGACTCAGAATCATAATTTGAGGAAATCTAAAGCTATAAAGAACCAGGTTATCCAGGTTATTCACTTTCTTATTTTCATTACACTGGGTCATCTTAACTTCTGACACATACTATGTACTTCAAGATGTTTGAGCTAGATCTGTTTGTGAATGTGTGTGTGCATGTGCGTGAGTAAGAAGGACATTTTGGAATTTTAATTTGATGCTAAATTACTCATTTGAATTATAGTTTCGTACCAAATGTGGAGATTCTTTGTTTTGAGTACCTGTATTTAAACCCAGACTGGTGTGCTGTCCATAAAAACATCTAAATTAGGGCAAGTGTATTATCTAGCCAGCAACCTTGGAAACAAACAAACCCCTTGTTGTTCTGAAGTGGCACCATCTTGGTTTCCTAGGTTATGACTCAACTCATCTTAAGTGTGTATTTAGAGACTTCTCTCTCTCTCTCTCTCTCTCTCTCTCTCTCTCTCTCTCTCTCTCTCTCTCTCTCTCTCTCTCTCTCTCCATCTCTCTCCCCTCTCTTTCTCTCTTCACATATCAAAGTATTTTCCAGTCACCCCTACCGTGGCTGTCTGTGGTCTGCCAGGATGTTTGCCATTTCTAAGCTAGCCTTTAAACATTGTCAAACTATGTTTAAACAGTTGATGCTACCACACCCAATGTCATACTCCTGTTTCTGATTACTTCAGCCTTTTTTATTGCCATTAACAGCTCTTTGGTTGCCATGTTGTGACAACAGCAGTACTGGCTCCAGATGCAAATGCACAGGTAAATTCCAGACATTTGTTCTCTTTGCGAATGAACCAAAGAGATAATGATGCAACAATACACAGTTGGCTAAGAAACAATCATCTAATTATTTGTGGTCCCCTACTATGGAAAGATTGTGTATAAATGTGCTGTACATCCAACACCATTCACCTGATCTGGATATACATACCTTTAATATAAATGTGCACTTTAATTTTATAGTCATTGTTTAATTTCAGTGACTGGAAGTAAAGTGCTAAAGTACAAGAGCTGGAGTTCAGAGACAAAGGATGAAAACTGAAACTCATTCTGTCCTTATATGTCATTAGGAGGCTCCTCTTCTGATAGTTTTTATATTTAAAGTGAGCCATCTAATAAGACAAGATTAACTTTCTTGATCACTGTAGGAAAATTCTCTAAACTTGCCATCATGGAATTGACCCCTGCTTTTCCACTTGGCAGGTGGAAATACTGTCCACTATACTAACAATATACTGTCTACAAAAGAAATTGTCAGAGAACATTTAAAGAATTTATGGACTTCTTATAGAAGATGCACTTTGTGTGTTCATCCCCTAGCACACACAACCTACACACAGTCACACACAAACACAGGGCATGATTCTCTCACAGCTATGGTGAAACCATTTGCCTTTTTTGACCCTAACATGTCTCTGCAAGCCCTTCCTTCTGTCCATCTCCTCTGAACATGGCCCAGAGAATGCAGTAATCTATCTTCTTTTCACTGGGGTCCAGTAGAGATCCAGAGAAGCTCTGAGCAAGGAGGTAAGTAACTGAGGGAGAAATGTCCTGGTCAAGAGGGTAGTAACTGAGGGAGAGATCTTTTGGTCAGCAGCGTAGTAACTGAGGCAGAGATCTCCCATTCAGGAGGGCACTAACTGAGGGTGAGATCTCCTAGTGGCTCTCCCAGGTGGTTACAGAATACTGGGAGGAAGGCTGTATGTACTTTTAAAGTCTGTAGATATTTTCTAATACCCAAAGAGGTGGAAATATGTAAACAGTTTTATTTCCTTCCCTACTAATGCTACATTCTCTTTCTCCCTGTCTTTCTTCCTGTCTTTCACTCTCTCTCTCTCTCTCTCTCTCTCTCTCTCTCTCTCTCTCTCTCTCTTTACTCAACTCAACTGAAAAACTCAACTGAAATTCACTAGAGAAACACACATCAACATAATTAATTTATTGCCTAATCACTCCCCAGAGGTGAACAACTTCGCCAGCCACTATTGTTTGACTTTTTTCTTCTTTTTTTTTTAAAGCCAGAGGGAGATAGAGGAGAAAGAAGGAACTCAGGGCAGGGGTGTGGATGAGGGTCAAACAGCAAGACCCCAGAACCCCCATCAACCCTGTGCAGAACAGGTCACCATGAAGCTGAGACTCTACCTGTTTTTGTTGTGTGGTTGTAGACATACTGGCTCTGATGCTGGAGGTAAGAAAGTCCTCATGCCTGTATCTGCCATATCTTGCATGGAAATTGGGCACATCTTTAATATCACCACCTTTTCAGTAGGCACTACACATAAATTGGATCAAAGATGGTCTTCTTTGTAGTTTGTATGTCTATTCCTGTTCCCGTCTACTGCAAGTACTATGGTAGCATTTTATAAAAATGCACAGTTTTATTACTATTTATTGAAAACAGATCCCTTATGTAATGTATCTTTATCTGTCATACATGATGAGACATGCCTTATTTGCTGCTTTGCACTAAGAGATCACATTAAAGCATTGCAGTGGTTAGTTGTTTAGGCCATGGGAAACAGCCTTGGTCTGGTATGTGGTATTTGATGGGGCTCGTTAAAAACTACTGTCTCTCTGTGTTTCTTTATTTAATGAAAAACTGTCTCTTTATTGCTTGTTTGCCCCCAGACAATCCCTCTGGCAGCTGCAGAAAGTTCTGTTTGTAAGGAGCCAACTTTTGCTGTGAAAAATCTGAGCTCACTGATATGAATTCATGGTATTAACCATGACTGTATTTTTGAGGTTATGATACCATAGGTTAGCACAGGCATAGAAACCATAGGATATCGCTGAATGGACTGATCAAAAGCTCAGGCATATCAGTTTCTCTTAATCTCTCTCTCTCTCTCCCTGTCTCTCTCTCTCTCTCTCTCTCTCTCTATCTCTCTCTCTCTCTCTCTCTCTCTCTCTCTCTCACTCTCTCACTCTTACTCTCTCTCTCTCTCATTCAGGCCCCTATCTCACTGGTCATAAAACTCTAAAAACATGTACCACTAACTTTACACACAAATATTTTATTCCTTAAATTACTCTCTATATTAGAGAGTAATTTGAAAAAGAGCTTTAGTTATTCTGCCCTCATTAATGACATTCCTTGTAATCAATAGAACCATCTTACATCTTACGGGACAACTAGCTGATTCCAGGAAACCTTAGCGAACAGTGGAATTATCAGTCTGCCGTGTACCACATCTCATCACTAGCACATACATGGTCTTCTCCCTCAAATCCTTTCTCCAAGAAAAGCCCAGGAAAACAATTATGTGGCATGCCTGTGCTAGCTGGGTTTTAGGTTTCTCTGTCTACATTAGTATGTTTGGTGTGGACACATCATGTGGGGCCTCATAAAGGGAGAAGCTCAGATTTCTTCTTTTATTCACCCCTGTATTCATCACATGTGGGCAAGCATGCTCTGCTGTTCTCTTTAAGCAATACCTTGGTCTTCATATACAGGGTGGAATGGCAACAGATCCCTTAGCACTGTTTAGTGATATCTAAAGAACCATGTGTCATGGATTCAGTGCTGACAGAAGTTTCCTGATGCTGTTTTGTACCTCCGTATTTGCTATCCCCACTTTTCCCTTCTGCCCCCTCCTCTATTTTCATGATGCGTTCAATCTCCACTACCTCATGGAGGAAAAATGCAATTCACTTTTATTTCCCCACAAAGAACACACAATTTTGCTGAGTTAGTCTGCAAATTATTTTTCGCTGGTGATGCTCCCACCTCAGCGAGACAGAGAGAAAGGCAGCATTTATATATTACTCTAATCACCATAATGTACAGGCCATCTATTACATATTGTAGTCATTTACAGGGATAGGTAATAAAAAATATATATATATTAAATAAAAATTTAAAAAAATAAAGAAAAATAAAAAAACTGCGGCGTTATGATATGAGTCAACGAGTGCATAACGAGTGAATCAACGAGTGCATAAAACACACAGCGGAGCAATTCACCACATCAGAGTGTCATTTCAGTTCCAATAATGTGCTTATGGGGAGGGGAGAGCTGCCTTTAAAAATGGCAACGCAAGCGCTTGGAAATGAGTGGGAGTGAGGGGCTTGTCGATCTTGTGTGGTCTCCCTTGCTTCTCCCATTCCCAATGCCTATGGGCTGGCTGGGGTGCCGGCATGCAGCTTATCCTGGCCTTAAAAAGCACGGGCTGGAGGTTTGAGGAGACACTCCTCTCCTGCGTCAGGCTGTGTTTGAGCTGGTTCTCTCTCCCTTTCTCTCTCTCGCTCTGTGTCTCAGGTTCAGGATGTGTTTGGCTTATTGCCAGACCCCCATCCCTCTACTCCTCCTGCTGACTCCTCTGCTCCAGGGCACCGGCTGTAGTCTGCAAATCTTCTCCGGTGAGACTACAGAGCTACTATTGTCCTCACATGCATGGGTCACCAGGTGCCCCCCCCCCCATGGCAGGCTCACAAGTTATTGTGTGTAGGCGACGGCTTAACTTGAAGCCATGTTTCCTGCATGTGTACCGTGGAGTGGAACCAGAGACGGACTCACTCTTGGAGCTCTTTAGGTGAATGAAAGGCGAGTGTCATTTTGGAGCTTGGGCAGGGGCTGTCACAGCTTGTCTGTCAATGTGGGTTGCTCGGGTCAGGTCGTGTTGGGTCATGTTGGGTCGTGTCAAAACAGATTGGAGCTGGAGTCTCTTCCTCCCTTGTAGCTCTGCAGATGAATCAAAGCAGCTGTTTCTGGAGCAAGAACAGTCATTCCTATGGCAACTTTTTATTTTTTATGCCATGGTCATTAGAAGCTGGGGGAGAAGCAGAACCTTTCTACTGGAATGAGCAAGCCAAGAAGTCGCTGGATGAAGCGCTCCGCCTACGACCACATGTCCATCGAGCCAAGAACATTGTTCTCTTCGTCGGTGATGGTAAGTTTTAGCCATGGGGTCGCCAATCTACTGTTCATTTGTCTGGCTTCATATATGTAAATAGGGCTTGCTGCACTGCTATAAACTTTTTAATTTGATTTGAAAGTAAAAATATACCTGGACTATTCTATTCACTATAGGAAACTTATGGCAGTGGTAGCTCAGTGGTTAAAGTATTTGACTTGTATTTGGAAGGTTTCTGGTTCAAGTTGCTACTGTTGGGTCCTTGAGCAAGACCCTTAACCTTCAATTGTTCAAGTTGTACTCAGTCATAATTGTAAGTCACTTTGGATAAAAGTGGACCAGGCTGCCAGTAGGACCAGGCTGCCAGTCATGTTATAGTGCCACCTGTCTATCATGCAGGGATGGGCGTGTCCACGGTGTCTGCAGCCCGTATTCTGCGAGGGCAGATGGAGGGGCAGTATGGGGAGGAGACCGACCTCACCATAGACAGGTTCCCTTATCTTGCCCTGTCCAAGGTCTGAAGCTCCACCATTTCACCCCATCCACACCCACCCATCTCCAGCTCCCTGCAGCAGCTCGTACACTCATTGTCACAGTTCAGCCTGTAACCTATGCCTTCCACCAGATGTGTGTGTGTGTGTGTGTGTGTGTGTGTGTGTGTGTGTGTGTGTCTGTGTGTGTCTGTGTGTGTGTGAAAGATTGACACTGAAGGTGCAAACTGTGTGTATATGTATGACTGAACATACATATGTATGAGTGTAAAAATATGGAAAAAAAATATTTGTGTTGTCTATTTTTACTGAGCCTGTGGTGAAAACAGGAAGCTCTGAATTTAGTCTCATGCAGACCAGTAGCCAAGGAAAACCTCAGTATTACTTTCATTTTTTGAGTGATAGTTTGAGACCAATGTTAAAACCTTTGGGCAATTAGTTAAAGGTTCCACTTTGCTACATCAGATAATGACATTTAAACCGGAGGAAGATGTCCTAACGCTACTGTTTCATTTTAACTCGAAATGTGTGACTGCCCATTTTCCATGACAATTTTAAATATGTATTTCCCTAGAATAAATTATTAGAGAGCTATATATTTGGTTTGAGTGGTAGTATATGTATTTCACATCAAATCACAGTGTTTTAAGTGCTTGTTTTCTAACACATGCCCAAAGAAAAGTTTGTGCTGGTGTACTGTAGACATGCGTGCTCATCAGCTGACCCAGCAGGCCATTGTGTTGTGCACAGACTTACAGCGTGGACAAGCAGGTGGCAGACAGCGCCAGCACTGCCACCGCATATCACTGCGGGGTCAAGGCAAACTCAAAGACGGTTGGAGTGAGTGCTAGCGCGGTGCCCTACGAATGCAACACCACCTTTGGCAACGAAGTGTACTCTGTCTTGCACCGCGCCAAAGCCCAAGGTACACTTCGGTTTACGCTAAGGTTCACGCTGACATCATTACAGCTAATGGTTAGGCACTATGGGAGGAGATGCTCATGTTCTACTCTGTATTTATGTTCCATCTTGATGTAATTGGTATTTATAGGTCCTTATCTACAGGACAGACAATTTAGCAGATCAGTGTTCTTTTTCCTATGCGTCACTTTATTACGCCATCAGCAAAACTAAGCGTCCGATATGGAGCTTTAATGTCATGATATTTAGTCTTGCATCTTGGCTTTGAGACATATTGGCGTGGCTGACCTGTGGCCGGTGCTCTAATTCAGATCTAACTATTATGCTTTTATTTTTTTATTTCTGTGAGTGATTACTGTTGTTACTGTTCTTGTTCTGATACATGACTGGGAAGTCTGAGGAAGCTGAATCCTCTAATTATAGGCAGACAAACTGAGACACTAAAGCCAAAAACACTTTCCTATCATTAAGCCATTAAACAAGCAAAAACCTGCCCAAGACCTCAGCACAGCGGCGTATTCATTCTTCATAGCTCTTTCCATCCTTCTATGTGGAAAATATCCACAAATAGCATGTGTGAGGTCTGTGCATGCATAGAACTCCTGAATTTGAGTGTGGGATATATGTGTATTTGAACAAGTGCAAAACTATATGTGTACTTATACAGGGGCAAAGCTTTTTGAAACAAGTGCAAACATGTCATTTCATCACAGAATGTGGCTGCTTGAAGAGGTACACTGTGTGTGTGGGTGTGTGTATTTGTTTGTGTAGGAAAGTCTGTGGGCATTGTGACCACGACCCATGTGGGTGTATGTGTGTGTGTGTGTAGGGAAGTCCGTGGGCATTGTGACCACCACCCGTGTCCAGCACGCCTCCCCAGCTGCAGCCTATGCCCACTCAGTTAGCCGCAGCTGGTACAGTGACTCAGACCTGCCTCCTACTGCCCGCAGAGAGGGCTGCGCCGACATTGCCACCCAGCTTGTCACCAACACAGACATTGACGTGAGCTTTTATCCATTGCAAAATCTCATTAAAAACTGCTACAAGATCAGTTTTTAGAACTACAGCAAAACCAATCTCCATTAGGAGATTTTTTACAATGGTCTTTATTAGGAGCACAATATTTTAGAAAACTGAAAAACAGTAGAGTCCAGCAATCGGAGGTGTAACCCTTCATCTGAAAAACTATGTTTCTTGATAGTGGTCTCAGACTTTTGGGTTTTACTGTTTTTTCAAGGAAGCTTCTATTTACAATCAAAAAATACAATTGTCAAAAAAGTAAAACTATAATCCTCTGCCAAACAGTGAACTTAACAGCTGTACACATTCATTAAGTTGCCTAACGAGGTTTAGGGTGCACATCCCTGATAAGCACATTCTCACCATTGTAGGTTATTCTTGGTGGTGGGCGCATGTATATGACACCGAAAGGTACCCCAGATCCAGAATACCCCTCCTCATCCTCGCGTAAAGGAGATCGCAAGGACAAAAAGAACCTCATTGAGGTCTGGCTGAATGCACGGAAGGTGTGCTCCCTGTGCACTCTGTTTTTATGGGTCAGCCTAGGGATCTCTGCCCTCTTGACTTTGACCATATCTGTTGTGTGGCTCCTTCTCAGGACAGGAATGCTCGGTATGTTTGGAACAAGGAGCAGCTCAACACAGTGGATGTCAGAACCACAGACTGTCTTCTGGGTAATATAACTTCATGCTCTGCATTGTTCTGCCTTAATCCTGTCTTTTTTTATAATCTGAACACAATGCTGAGATTACAATTATTTATTTAATTAATGTTAGATGATGACTATTAGCTGGTTTTTTTTTTTTTTTTACATTTCAGCTGTATCCTGTAAATAGATGAGCCTCAGCAGTTGCTTTGGGACATTTGGGACATTCTGAAACATTCTCTAATTCTAGGTCTGTTTGAACCCAAGGACATGAGGTTTGAGGTGTTCAGAAACCGCACACGTGACCCTTCCATTGTGGACATGACCGAGAAGGCTGTTCAGATCCTGAGCAAGAACCCCAAAGGCTTTTTCCTCTTTGTGGAAGATAAGAACTAATCACTTACATATGATTCTGATGCCCACCTTTATATGTAACTCAATTTTTAAAAATGTGTTGTAATTTCATATTTTATTTCATTTATTTCATCAATTTAATTATTCACTGACTTATTTTGCCTGTAGGGGGGAGAATTGATCATGGGCACCATGACGGTATTGCCAAGCTCGCACTGACAGAGACGGTGATGTTCGACCGAGCCGTGCAGAGGGCATCTGAGCTGACCAAAGAGTCCGAGACCCTCACTGTTGTCACAGCAGATCACTCTCACGTCTTTACGTTTGGTGGAAATACACCTCGAGGGAACCCCATTTTTGGTACTTCTGACATCTTTTAAATGTCTTTCAACTTGACTCCGGTTTTTACTGAACCAACAAGACTCAACTTGGATTTTTGCTTAACTGAGTCCAGCTAAATACTGTTAAAATAGTACTGCTGGTAAACATTAGATGCAGCAATAGTGTACCCGCAACTGGCCTTCCTTTCTAATTGAGAGGATGACTATCTTCCCCGGGACAAGCCATGTTCAAGTATTAGGCAAATTCATGCTTAGGTATGTATGAGACTCAACTTGGACTCTTATCCAGAGACTCAAGACTTAACTCACACCTCAGAGATTTGAAAAGTGACTCGGACTAATACTCCAGAGACTTGAGATTTGTCTTGCCCTTATAAAAGTGACTCATGAACATCTCTGGTCCTAGATTAGCCTTCCTCCTTGAGTTATGCAAAGTCAAGTGACTGTTCCTCTGTTGCTATAGTGTGTTGCTTGTTTGTTTGTTTTAAGGTCTAGCTCCCAAGAATGCTGATGATAGACTTCCCTTCACAAGCATCCTGTATGCTAACGGGCCTGGATATGTACATGTGAATGGGACGAGGGCTAATGTCTCAGCAGTAGATTACTGTAAGTGTGTTTAAGTGTGTGTGTGTGTGTGTGTGTGTGTGTGTGTGTGTGTGTGTGTGTGTGTGTGTTGTTTGTGTATTTTGCATTTTGCTCTTTGAGGTTTGGCAGGTCTCAATGACAAAAAATGCCTGAGGTTATGGTTACTGTTAGGTTAGGAAAGCTATGCATAGACTTTAAACTCTATATTATAAATTCTACCTCTAAAAGAGTCAAGATTAGTAGTGTGTGTCTGTTTATACTGTGTATTGATGTATTTTCTGTGGTCTCATGGACTGTTCTCCCCCCAGTCAATGAAGAATATATGCAGCAAGCAGCAGTGCCTTTGGATGCTGAGACTCATGGCGGTGAGGATGTGGCGATCTATGCCAAAGGCCCCATGGCTCACCTTTTCCATGGGGTCAAAGAGCAGCACTATGTAGCACATGTTATGGCCTATGCAGCCTGTCTTGAGCCCTATACCCACTGCCCCCCTCACCCTCACCAAAGTGTGGCTCACAGACCCTACTTCTCACTGTCTGGACTCTTCATTTCCATATGCAGTTTGCTTTGGTGCATGACCAGATGACAATGTAAGTCACTTTTGAGGTACTTGGAAATCTAACCTATTTCTCTCTCTTCCCATCTGTCTTTGTTATATAGATAGTTCTTTAACAGCAGTTTACTGACTGATGAGATATAGAATGCTTAGAACAGGTGTTTTTACAAATTCTTTTTATATGATGTTATATGATATTATGATATTTGGTATATAAATGTTGAATTTTAACTTTTAGTAGTTAAATACGTACTCAGTGCACATTTGGTTTATAACGAATTTCTACAATTTTATTTACAACCAAATATGTCTTTTTATATTACTTTTTACATGAATATGAGTATATTAGTGTATATATAAGGATTTAAGTGCATTTTCTAACAACTCTTTTGTATAGTTTGAATATGCATAATGTATATGATGCCACAAATAAATTTCTTAAGTATACTTCTTCTGTAATATTATCTTCATGAGAGTGTGACCTTTCCTCTTTTGACACACCATTCATTTTTTTGACATGAACAAAAGAGAGTAGTTGAGACATGCACAGTAGTCTTCACCAGTTTATTTCACCCATTAACTGGTCATACAGTATGTGGTGTGACAGCTTACTAGTCACCCCTGTGTAGAATTTATCCCAGTGGAAATGTCAAAAGGTTGTCAGTGTCACCTGCCATTGGAACAACATTTATGTTTTAACCTACCATCAGTATTTCAATAGTAGCTCTGCTATAAATGCATGTAGTAACTGTAGTAAAACAAATCTAACATGATTCATATTTTCTGACTGTTCATATTTCCTGTTCACTGTTCATATTCAATCATATTCTCTATAAAAGATTTTTATAACATTTTATGAGTATTACTAATAATAGAAAAAATACAGGTTTAATAAATAAGGTCAAATTGACCTCAAATTGCAAAAAGCTATTATTATATGAGTCTTTAATAATTAGCTAGATGTTTTCTTGCAAACTTATAAGGGCGTGTCCAGTTTCATGCAGGGACATTTGGAAGAAAATAATGTCAGGACACATTTTTCAGGTATCCCATTTTCCGATATCGTCATGCAGGATCAAACACAGGTCAGTAGGAAACTCTTGTTACAGTGGAAAGTGACTCCAAAATCGTAGAAGATGTAAAATGGACAAAAGGTTTGAAGATGATAAACACACACACAAAAGATTTTGAAATGAAGGAAAAGGATACAGGGTATAAATGGGTTCAAAACAGTTGTGGAACATTAGAGGCAGGGAACACAATCACTGTGTGGAGTCAAAATGAAAACAAAACTACATAGCACAGGCACCAAGAGATTCGCAAGAGGGGTGAACCTTCACAATGAAGTTAATTAACATGGAATGTTTTTGATCGTTGCATTAATATACTGAGCAATTCAAATACATTAAATTTAGTCTATTCTTCTTAAATTTTACATTCAGATAAACAGCAAGAAGTTTCAAGACATAATTGTGCACATATTTCAAATAGTTATAAAATACAATTTTGTATAAAACTTGAAGCACTGATAGTGTTTCAAGTCTTGGACTGGGAGACTAGTATTTGAGGTCTCTGTATCATAGTAGTGAGAAGGGGCAATTTCACTACACAGACAATTCGAGGTGCAGTAATGGGACCACTGGACAATATCTTGTTTCTTCGAGGACATTAAGGGATTGTGAGTGCAGAGCCAGGGTAAACAAAGCGCAATGAGCTACAAAGGAAAATAAATACATAAGAAGGGAAGAGATTTTTGGTGTGTAGCGTGCTAGTGCACAGTGTGACAGGTGCAGTGCGATGTCAGTTGGTTCTTTCTCCCATAGGTATTCAAATGCCTGTGCATAGAATGCTGACTGGAAAATACAGGCAATCTACATGGCTCTGGCTAGAGCTTTGTCCGTAAAGTTTGTTGCCCTCCATAATCGATTAAGGCTGCAACTGAAAGAGAGACCACCATGTTGAGGGAGCAAGTGAGAAGGGAGCAAGCATGTGATGAGCTGCTAACCTTTTTGACTTGGGGCTTTCCCCTCTTACTTTCTGCTTCCTGTGTACACAACCAGATCAGGGGAGGATGGATAGCACAGGCAGGTCAACTATGATCACCAGCTCCATAGAACAGGCAAAGGTTGGTTTGGGGGTATTGGTTACGCTCCTCCAAAGACAGGAGTTGTGCGACCCAGCTACATTAAGTTGGAGGTGTCGCTGGCAGGTTTAGAAGTGCAGAGTTGAACTGTTTGTGTGGGGCATAGGAGCTAGCGCTTCTTGTCAAGAAGACGACCGATCATAAGCGATTGTCCTGTTAATTAATTCATGTACAGAATAAACCACTGCAGTCCTGTTCCTGATTAAGATGAAGGGGAGAATGGCCACATGATCCACCCTTTTTAGAGTGAGTGAATACTTTAGAAAATTGCCCTATGAGTAGTTGTGCATAAGAGGCAATTGAGTGGCAGTTGAGGGTAGTGCCTCAGGGTGTCACATTTAGTCCCTTCTGGCTTCCCTGTTCCATGGTTTCCCTGTCTTGTGTTTTGATTCCTTTCCATAGTTTTGCTTTCTCCGCCCCTTGTTTGATTTTCCACACCTATTCCTCATTTCTTGTCTTTTTAAGTTCATGTATTTAAACCCTGTCTTGTTCTGTGTGTCTTTGCTGTTCATTGAATGTCTCTGTGCTGGTTGAAGCCCCACCACTACCAAGTTGCCACTTAACCCTGAAGTTGTACTCAGTCATAATTGTAAGTCACTTTGGATAAAAGCATCGGCTAATGTAAATGAATGTCTGAAAGCCTGTATCTGTAAGTTTGTACTCTGTGTATCCTAGTCTGACTGTGTTTTTTAGCCTCTGAGTTCTTCATAGCCTGTTATAGCCTGCTTCCCCTGTTTGCCTTTGTGTGTTTTTGTTTGTTTGCTGTCATGTATTCTCGGAATCTCTATGTTGGCTCTATGACCCTGGACTACCCTAACGACTCTGAATCTGGATTTGCCCCTAATAAATCTCACTCTTCTCTGCACATTCTCCACCTCCTTACTGCTCACCGTTACACAGGGCCTAGTCTGGACAGTCATTCAGCTGATGACTGGGGTTAGGGTGCTGCTGGTGTCTTCTGATGGTTTGCCCTCGGTCAGTAGCCTCTTCCAATGCGATGAGACTTGCTTCACTTCATGTAATGTGATATTTCAGTCAAACACAGGTGAAGCACAAGTCCAGTTTGAACCAGGGTTCCTTTATTCCCAAATTAATAAAATAGAAAGTTAAACAAATAACTAGGAGAAAAAAAGGAAGAATAAAATCAATAGATGCTGGTCCTGAAATAAAGGGGAATGACAAATGGGGAAATTAGTTGATGAAGAGGAATGGAGAAAAGTGTGGGAAATACCTGGCTAGTGAAACACAAAGCAAAAAAGTGAACAACTGGTTTAAATAAGTGTGTATTTGATTGGGAACAGGTAACAGAAATCAGTATTCAGATGATGATGCCTGAAGTGTTGATGCATATGTGTGTGTGAAGAGGGCACATCTGGGGAGAGGTGTTTGGTTGCGGAATCAGCCTGAAGTTGTATGACACATATGGGCTTAAAATAAGCATTTTCTAAAATCATACAATTAAAAAAGAAAAACCACACAGACCAAGAAAAACATCAAATTTAACCATCATGCGACTTGAATGCCCTCACACTCATTTGGATCAGGTTATTGCCATCTTCACAATTTCTATTATAAGACACCATGTATATGTGTTAGGTCAGAATTACTTCATTAGGATTCTAGGACATACTGCAATAAGTAACAATATGAAATACTGTTTAGATAAAGAAAAATTTGGTTCAGTTAATGGGGGAACATGGCCACACAGTGATACGTAGACTCACAGCGAAAAGTGAACTCAATTTAGCCAGACAATTTAAGCATGTACACAAATAAATGTTAGGGACAGGATTAGCATGTTTGCCTATTTAATCTCTTGTGCAGATATCATTGGTTTGCAGAGCACAAAAAAAATAAGTACTTTTTGTATTTGATAATGTTATAATTAATTTAATACTAATTTAATAATTAATTAATTATTAATCAGGTAAACACAACCTGAGAAGTTAGCCAAGTGCTGAAATGACTTTAGGTGGGGCTGGCTGGAAGTGGTCATGGTTTTCGGGAAGAGGATGTGATTCTCTATGTCTGAAATCAGTGAAGTGTAAGCAGATCTTGCCTATGTGATTAATAAGTGATGAATACACATTGGCCTCACCAAGGTCCATCTGGGAATCTTAAACAACCTTTGGTCTGATGCATGGTTATAAACAGCAAAACCCTTTGGCTAGTATGTGCCATGTTGCTTATGTCTCCAGGTATCCAGACAATGTCTTTAGTACAACACACCCTGAAAGCTGGATTATTCATTTTACTTTTCATCAATGGATATTTTTCTGTTATCCCTGGTAAGAGTTCTTCATTTTTAATTTTTTTCCGTCTTTTTAATTTAAGGGTGTTGGAACAGTTCTAAAGGGGTATTAACCTTATACAAAACTTAAATTATAATTTAAAAATATTAGCAATTGTATTATGAAGATACATCACAAGAACAACCTCTTGTATAATCCTTAGAGGAAGAACAGGACCCCCAGTTCTGGAATGTGAAAGCACAGCAGGCTCTGGTCTCAGCTCTTGCTGTGAAACCTAATGTTCACCGGGCCAAGAACCTCATCCTCTTCCTGGGTGATGGTAGGTAAGATGAGAAGCCAGCTCACTGTTCATGTGCAGAGATCGTAGTCTTTGTATTCTAGGTGTATTTTCTTTGTCTTATTTTCCTTAATTCACTTTTACAATTTTTATATAATTGTATGAAAATGCTTCTTTGCTGCTTGAAGTAGTACATAAAATTACAAATAAATTCCTTTAGACAACAAGGATTACAAGGAACACAATGTTCTTTCACAAAATTCTATGCTCTGAAAGATGTTTGTATATTAATAGCATTACACAATGAAAGTGTATTTACATGGTCAGAATATTCTCATATTATTAGAACTGAAGATTAGCATTTTTAAATCTTAACCTGCCAATCTTTTGGTTCTCATACCTTGTCATCTCACATTAACCAAAACACAGTTAATACAGTTTCTCTGTCATTTCTTTGTTTCTTTTTTAATTCATTAGTTAATTGAGAGAATTCATGCCAATCTCTGTTTGTAACGTGTTTGGCCCGAGTGCCGAAGGGCGAGGCGCAGGACACACAGGTTCCAGCGACGTCGACGTACATCTATTAACACATAAAGACAACGGCACTCACACGTATTACAAACGAGGAACATGAACATGAAACGGTTAGCATTAAACAAACACGAATACATCTAACAATTACGAGAATAACATCAAAACGCTACAGCCACATTAACACGTTACGTCAACAATGACCAACACTCTGCACACTTTGACACGAGCTAATATACATTTAAACAAACAAGGTGCAAGTGTGTGCAGGTGTGGTTACAAACATCCCTCCAACTGCACGTGGCGGGCCAAACCACATGGTTATGAGAGGCGAGCGTTCCGTGACACTGTTACATTTCAAAATATTCCAAATCATTAAAGGTAGGCATCAATTTGTATAACACTAATAACTATCAGCACAGTCAGAATCCTGAATCTTTGAAGAGCCATTTTTTTAATACTGCACTAAAGGTGCTAATTTTTTTTTTCAAATATTGTTCTCCACAATAAAACATCTATTATGCATGTTTATTGTGGTCTTTGGGAGGAAGAGAGATACTGCAAGAATAGCTGTCATGTTGGTTTTGTAGTGGTTGGTCTGTTACTCTGGAAACTGACCATATAAACCCTGTATCAGAAGACTAGGCAGCCCACTCATATACAGGAAAGACAGTTTTCAGGCTTTGTCCATAAAGATATTATCATTATGACTGGATATTAATAGATATTAATATCTTAATTTTTAACAGTGTTTTAATATATGAATTGCTATTGCAATAACATTTTATTTATACAGTACACAATAAGAGTTACAGCATACATACATACAGCATGCATACCTTAAGCATACATAAGAGTTCTTTACATTCATTTCCTGATTCCATGTGTCATCAGCAGTCTCTTTGCAAGAGAGAATCCTGATTTTGACATTATGCTTTTTCCTGTTATCAGATTAGAGCAGGCACTAGATTAGACACACAGGACAAAGCCTGCACTAATTGAGCTAGAAAAGGAATCCGTGTGTGTGTGTGTGTGTGTATGAGTGTGTGTGTGTGGACTAGAGTTGCTTTTGCATGAGCAGTTTTTTTGACTATGTTGACCCACTACTGTGTTAACTTATTAGAGTTGAAGCATTCCCATTCTTGACTTATTTAAGGCATGGGATTGACCACACTTACAGCAGCACGGATTCTGAAAGGGCAGCTGGCTGGCAGGACAGGCGAGGAAGGCACTCTCACCATGGACACATTCCCATATGTGGCTTTATCCAAGGTGCTTTACCTCCCATTGAATCACTTCAGTTTAATACAATTTAACTCATATGAGTTCAGTTCTAGTCAGTTTATATAACCTTAATTTACATGAGTTCAGTTTAGTTCACCTCAGCTGAGTTCACATTGGCCAATTTTTTGGACAGTTAGATTAGTTATGTAGATGAATTCAGTTCAACTCAGTTCAGTTTATTTCCATCAGCATCCTAAACCAGTGGTTGTTGTTTGCTCCATCCATGGATGTGCAGACCTATACTGTGGACCAGCAGATGCCAGACAGTGCAGCAACAGCCACAGCATATCTGTGTGGCGTGAAGGCCATCTATGGCACCATGGGTCTCAGTGCAGCCGCCCGACGGTCCCAGTGTAGCACTACCAAGGGCAATGAGGTCAAATCTGTCCTCCATCGGGCCAGGGTAGCAGGTACAGTAATGACAGGGCAGATAAATTCTGCTGTGTTAAGCCCATTTTCTACAGCTACAGATTAAGATCAGGCTAAAGTACAGTTTACATTTTTGCTGCCTCCTTGTGGTTATGAAAAATCCATGCTCCTATTGCTATGACAGTTATGGTTGCAGCTGATTAAGATTATGCTTATATTTTTATGCAGTTCTCACTGAAAGTTGCAGAAAACAGACACAAAGAAGCAAAGACGTAGTCCTGAAAGTGGCCATCACAAGCAGCTAAGATGGTCCTTTTTTCCAGGGAAATCTGTGGGCATCGTCACTACCACGCGTGTTCAACATGCCTCCCCTGGAGCCAACTATGCCCACATTGCTGACCGAGAGTGGTACAGTGACACTAACCTGCCCCCTAGTGCCGCCGGTGAAGGCTGCAAAGACATCGCCTACCAACTCGTGCACAACACCGACATCAATGTAAGATCTTATCCATTAATAAAGTAGTTCATCATTGCTGTACAGCATAGCTGCAGAAGCTGCTCGTCTGATCTAAGTGGTGCTCTTATGACAAAGTACCCTACCTGGAGAGCAGCAGGGAAGAGGCGAACATTGCATCCATTGTTTTATGACTATTAGGTAACTAAATGACCTCTTATATTATTTTAATTACAGGATTACTTTGGTGTGTTGCGTAGGTTATTTTAGGTGGGGGAAGGCAGTACATGTTCCCTAAAGGCACTGCAGACCCTGAGTACGCCCAGAGTACTGGGGATCGACTGGACAACACAAGCCTCGTTGATGTGTGGCTCACAAACAGAAAGGTAAATTTATTTAAAAGTCCTGAGATTTTCTGTACAGACTAATCTCTACTCTTATTTGTCATGGCTCTGCAATAATCTGTGTCGTTTTTATTAATTTTCTGAATTTCTATTGGCCTTTTGGCCATATCCTGAACATTATTTCATTATCCTTCCATCAAAATATAACTTTTGAAATCTTTTTGTTGTTGTTGTTGTTGTTCTTCTTCTTCTTCTTCTTCAGAATGCCAAATATGTGTGGAACAAAGCCCAGTTAGATGCTGTGGATGAGAGAAACACTGATTATTTAATGGGTAATAAAAAGCTTTCTCAACAATAATGTTCCCAGTACTGCAGTACAGCCAATCATTGAAGATCAGTCTAAATAAATATATAGAGGTATTCATATTTTTAATATACATTTGTTTATTTACTTATCTATCTGAAAGTGAAGCAAACAAATACAACTTTTTTTTTTTAATTGAAACATGTTTTTCTGGGTCTTTCATGTATCTAAGCATTTCAAGAACTTTCTTGTTGCCTGTCTATGACTGTATCTCTGCTGTGTTGTAGACTGTCTGTGTTTGTGTCTGTGCTATGCTCAGGAGTCTTATAGACTGTGTTTGTATCTGTGATGCATGTAGGGCTCTTTGAGCCCAAGGACACCAGGTACGAATTGGAGCGCAATCCAGATACAGACCCCTCTCTCACAGAGATGATGGAAAAAGCAATAAAGATTCTTCGCAAAAACCCTAAGGGATTTTACCTCTTTGTTGAAGATAAGCATATTCACTACATTTAATGTTATATACAGGTGAAAAATGAGCATTTATATAAATCAGTGCTTGTATTTTTTCCCCACTGCAAGTGGTAGAATAGATCATGGTCACCACTCAAGTGAAGCTAAGTTATCACTACATGAGGCTGTGGAGTTTGACCGGGCTATTGCAAGGGCCGCTGAGTTAACGAGTGAACTGGACACCTTGACGGTGGCCACAGCAGACCACTCACATGTCTTTTCCTTTGGTGGTCGCTCACCAAGGGGCAACCCAGTATTAGGTATGACATAAACTTAGTATTAAATATATTATAAACCCAGTATTAGACATGGCATAAACCTAGTAATAGATATGCTATAAGACCTGTATTAGATATGGCATAATCACAATATAATTTATGGCATAAACTTCAAGAGGTGCTGTTAAAAGCAGCCATAATCTCATATTATGTAAATAGAGTTTTGTTGTTTTATTCATGTGTCCCACAGGACTTTCAAGTAAAATGGGTGATGATAATAAGTACTTTACTACTGCTCTTTATGGGAATGGACCTGGACATGTAATTATTAATGGAACACGGCCAGATATTAATTTTAATATTACAAGTAAGTTCAAGTAATCTTGGTGAATCATTTATTAGGAGAAAAAAGCATGCAAAACACAAGTAGATTACATGGGCTTTGATAGTAAGTTGTAGTAATATTTTAAGGCAGGCAAGAACATTTCAACAAACTGTTTTGCCATCAATTTGATGTAGAATAGAGAACACATTTTAAATTTCCTCTCTCGGGTATTCAGGGCAAACATTTTTAAGAGTGAATTGACTTGATATAGTGTGTCAACTGTTAAGAGAGTTCCCTGCTCTTTGATCAGGGTTTCTGCATTATTTTTAAACACAATTTTATCAATCATCAAAGAAATGTAGAGTGGAATGTGATTTTTTTTTCATGTGTCCTTATTTGAATTAAATGAATATTGTTTTGTACTCTATGTTCTCTATTCCCAGTCCTCCCTGTTCTAAATGCTTCAAGATGAGTTAGTAAACTTTAGTAAATTTTCTCTCAAGAAGCTCCATCTAAGAAGCTTTGACTAGGTTTACTCAATAGGTTTAGTCAGATATTGCAATAAATCAATAGAAATAAAAAAGCAATTCTTACAAAAACAATACCAGGGAGCTTTTTAGATCTGACAACAATAGTTCCTTTTAGCAAGAGATTGTCTCATGTGTCTCATATCTGTCTCTCTCTCTCTCTCTCTCTCTCTCTCTCTCTCTCTCTCTCTCTCTCTCTCTCTCTCTCTCTCTCTCTCTCTCTCTCTCTCTCTCTCTCTCAGGTAGCACAGGTTATGTACAGCAGTCAGCGGTTCCTCTGTCATCTGAAACCCATGGCTCTGAAGATGTAGCCATTTTCGCCAAAGGCCCCATGGCCCACCTGTTCCACGGTGTGCAGGAGCAGAGCTACATTGCTCATGCTATGGCCTATGCAGCCTGCATCGAGCCCTACACTAACTGCCAGTTAGAGCCAATACTGGATAAGGGCCATGCTGTCGGTTCCCAGCTGAGTGTCCTACTGGTGCTGCTCTGCCTGCTTACCTCTTTCATGCCTCTTTATTGCAAATTATTTTAGAAATACTGACTAAAATCCTCTGTAAGGACTTTGAATGATTTCAATAAAATGATAAAGTAGAATTTTAATCTTCAGGTAACAAATAATTTAAAGTGGAATACCTGATCACTTTTGTAAGTCGCTCTGGATGAGACCGTCTGCTAAATGCCGTAAATGTAAATGTAAAATGTCAATTTTTGAGATTTGAAAATATTATTATTAAACTATGGCCATTAGTAGAAATTGTACAGACTTCTCTTTGGATAACAACACTCTATGATGTAACTAGCCCCATAAAGGTGGTTGTCTTACATGGATCCTAATCATTTTGTATGTAGCTACCTATTAGGTTGCAGGTCACTAAATGGTAATGTTGTAGACTAATGTTTGATCATTAAATAAATATACTGATCTTTAGTATCTTTGTTGTGTTTTTGTTTTTGTTGCCATTGTCCTGTTGTTTTTGAGCTTGCATAGACCCCACCCTCCAAGGAATGAATGTGTGACTAGAGAATAGTTTAATTAATTAACAGTAGATTAGTAGATCTGCCCACATATGTTTATAGTTGGCAAACTAAATGATACTGGTCATGGGTTCAATTCCCAGGGAGTACACATACTATCATACTATTAATAAATATCTGTGTGGTTATGGCTAAGAGGGCCCGTCAAATTTTTTAAATCTAAAATGCAAAAATTAAATGTTTTGAATTTGATATAACTAAATCTTAGACGAAACGAAAAGCTCAATCAGACATAAAGCACATTCGTTAGCCGTCACAAGCATGAATGAAATCCCGTGCTAAAAGCCACACAGTGTTACCATAGCGACGGCGAAACCTCGCGATGATGCGGACGTGGCGTGACGACAGCGGCGCCCCACTTCCTCGCCCGCCGGCCGCTACAGCTGTGCGCTCGGGTAAAGGCGTGTGCCCCCACAAGTCAGACACAGACTTTGGCTGACAACTGTTAAAGCTCGTTTGAGACTGATCTTAGAGGAGTTCTCCAGCTGTGTTTATTTGGGTTTTATTGCGTTTTGTACTGTGTAAGGCAGCTACACCCATACTTAGCTAGTTAGCTTGCCAAGACATTTCAAAAGGAGTTAAGTGTGGTGTTAGGGAGTGGGTTGTGACCGTTTGGAATGGCTGCTCCCCGGCCCATAAAAGGTATTTTGAAGAACAAAAACAGCGGTGCGAACGCCAAAGGTTGCCCCGAGGTTACAGCGGAAGACCCGGCAGCACCTGGTAACCTCGAAGACGATCAACAGTGAGTTGAAACATTAGCCGGTCGGAAACCAAATAAAGTAAGCTAACCAACTTAGCTTAACAGGGCTAACCTAGCTAGCTAGTAGCTAGTCCCGTCGTGTTG
Source organism: Electrophorus electricus (assembly GCF_041902795.1). Classification (NCBI taxonomy): domain Eukaryota; kingdom Metazoa; phylum Chordata; class Actinopteri; order Gymnotiformes; family Gymnotidae; genus Electrophorus; species Electrophorus electricus. The sequence continues at coordinate 4,850,381 of NC_137522.1, forward strand.
GCTGGCTAAGTTGGTTAACAACTGTTTTGACTCAGCTATGCGTGTTGTATTTATTCGTGTTTGTGGAATGTTTTGTTTTAGGTTTTATCAAGACGGCTTAATAAGAAGAAGGAGTTATTTTTAACCAAATCCACAGATTCCCCATACTACCTAGCTAAGTAATTGGTTTAATTGGGCTGAGAAGTAAGCCTGACACCACCAGTTATCCTATCATGTGAAATTAGCAAAGCAATCCGCACATGTATAGCTAGCACACCAACCTAGCTAGTAAGCGACCTACCTACGCGACCAGCCAACTAGGTGTAGTGACGTGGAGAACTCTGAAAATATCTGGCTATGTCGTTTTTTACGTTACAAAACCACTTCAGAAGAAAAAGGTACTCGCCGTGACTAACGACGCTGAAATCTGGCACAATTTGGTTAGGCTGTGGTTTGAATGTACTCGTGCCATTGCGTGGAACACCATGGGACCGAGATGTCACTGTAGATTGAAATTATTAGTATGTCGTTGTGGTAGGATGGTGTCTAGGGTATTGATCTCATCCCTTTCGGTACTTTACTCCGGAGAGAGGTTGACAGTTGACAGTAGGACCTACATGTTCTCTGAGCTGTAAGTTATATTAACATTTATTCCACATAATTATTTTAAAAATATATATGTTTGGATTGCTCTTTGAAAAGCAAACGGCACCAGTGAAATGTGCAATTGAGGACAGCATTGTTGGTTCAAATGACAAACAAGTAACGATCATGCATGTATAACAGTGTTGTCTACCTCCTCTTTCCAATGTTTTTTTTTTGTATTTCTCCCTTAAATTACACTATTCTTAAACCTGCTCTCTGTCCCACTTGTGGGAACCTGGGACACACTGCAGGAAATCCACTTGCTCCATCTCTCTCTGGAGATGTCTCTACAAACATCAAAATAGTGTATGCATGAAAAAGGGAATTGAAAAGTTTCCTTAAGTGTTCTTGGTGCAGCCAATCCAAGGATTGCAGCCTGTGTCCTGCACAACTCTTCATTTGCTAGGCTGATAGTAACCTTCACTAGCATCTCATCTCATCCCTCTACTCCACCTATAGTGGTGCAGTCAGTTTTTTCATGTGTCACTTCTCCTGGTGCTCTGCCTTTGAAGAGGTTTTTTTCCTTCACTTGCTTTTCAGCATATGCTTGTCTGGATACTATTCCTTGTTAGCATCCTTCCAGAATCTAACAAGATTGTCTACTCCCTCCCTTCTGGGGAGTTATTGTCAGCCAGCAACTTGCATCATATTCAGTTATATTGTATTTATACCACATGCAGTATATGTAACTCAATTGGAGCTCAGGTTGAATTTCTGGTCCTAGATTTTGTTGACCACTGGTAGTTAGTTTAAGCAGTTAAGTTACTGAAACTGATTGATCCACTGTTTCACATTTGACTTATGGAGAAACTGCAAAATCTAACGTACACAGACTGAGGGTTCTGATTTAAATACTCAAATTTTACATAAATTAATTACTAGTATTACAAAATCCAGAACTAGATACAAGATTCATGGTTGGAGACCTTTTACCATACATTGATTTCAGTAATGTACAGATGAAACTGTCTTGACTTTAGGTCATTCAGCACTGATGCAAGACCTGTCTACACTGAAAATAAAGTGGGTGCCAGTCTGCCTGTTGTGGTATCCTGGACCTTAATTTGATATGTGCTTATTTGTTTTGGACATCATGTCAATATGGGCCCTCTCTGCTGCAGGGTACTAATTTTTATTCTGGTTTTACACTTATTAATGTCTCACTTTCCCCAAAAGAATGAAATTGGACTGATGCATTGGGTTACCTGATTTCTTTTCCCTCAAGCTCTGTATGCTTTTGAGAATTATAATTGGCCAGAGCAAGCCTGCTGTTTAGTTCTGATTTGTTCTTTGTCTGTAGTTATGTCATAATGAAGATTAAAATGTTCCCCTGTGGTGGTGTGCTGGGACAGATTTGAATCTCACTGGTGCGTAAAGCAGAATGTTGACCTTCTCTCAAATTGTGAAACTATGTCTCTTGCCTCTTGTGAAACATACATTTAATTTGTGCTTTATTGAAAGATGTTCAACACTAAACTAATCATAAAATGTGCTCTACATGTAAAAAAAAAAAAAAAAAATCATCAACTCTAGGAAGGATAGTAACCATTTCAAAATGTACTTGCAAACATTCTGTACTTGGAAAGAATCTGACTCTCCTGCTTTTACTACTTGCACAATTTGGTCGGTTTGGTGTCTTTTTTTGTTTAAACACTGTTATGCATAACACAGTTTAAGTAACCCCAAACAAAATCCAAGATTTCCAGGATATTCTGACTACAGCTGTGATGGTTGAAGAAAGACTATGAAGGCAGGGTTATGCTGTAACACACCTGACTCAACTCTTGAAAAGCCAGTGCTTTCATTTATCCTTCATTTGTTTATTATCTAGACAGTATTGCTGATTATTCTTTGTAGTTGTGTCAAACCATAAAACATATATGCTGATGTTGCTGATGCCCTCCAGGTTTGGGCTGAGACTCATACTCTAAAGGCCTGTGCGGCATGGATGGCCTGTATGCCAGTGCTCTCCCTGTCTGAAAGTGTTAGCAGTATGGCATATGCTAATGAGAGCAGTGTGAGTGATTTTTATTACAGAGGCTTTTATAGCATAACCAATTGATTTGACCTGTCCCGTGACTTTGCTGTAGTGTCTCGCCAGACTTATTGACTAGCCCTGAGAGATGGGGCCAGACACACTCTGGAATATCACTGCTGCAGCAACCAGATATAGTGTTCTCCCCTGACCTCTAAATAACAGTCCTTGGATAAGACAAGCTGCAGAAAAGCCTCTTGGCTGAGAATATGGTTACATCTCCAGCCTTATGCTATATGTACAGTTTAAATAGATCAATGGTCATCACATAAATGTGCAAAATATTGCTTCTCTTTTAGGATGTAATTTACCCTCACACTGCACTAGGCATCTGCCTTTTCTATAATTGCTGAAACACTGACCAATTGATTGGTAGCTTACATAGAATAATAGGCTTTAGTAGGTTTATTGTGGCTGCTGTTTGAAATGTAACTTTTTAAAGTTTAAAAGTGGGACAGAGTCCCTGTTTAAACCTTGCTGATCTCAGGGGGCGATATTTGTATCAGTGCTAATGGTTTTTACCTAAAAGTGTATGCTAAGATCCATATTTGGACCGGTTGTTTCAGGAAGAAGTCACAGAAATGGGACGAAATGAACATCTTGGCCACATATCACCCAGCAGATAAGGACTATGGGCTGATGAAGATTGATGAACCCAGTACGCCATACAATCGGTAAGCAGAAGGCAGCTGCATCCTTCATGTGCACAGACACACAGTACCTTCCTAAATGCCAAAAAACTACAAGATTGAGTGTTTTACCTGTGATAACGAACACAGTTCAGATGATGGATGGGTATGCTAGTTAGCTGATGAGTTTTCAGATGTTAGGAAACCTAAACCCTGCAATACTCTAATCTTCCAGGAATTGGTAAAATGCTTCTGTATACCAGTGAATTACTTTCTGAATTGAAATATTCATTGCAGATGAATAAAGTTGTATTTGTGCAGCACTTTTCTAAACACCTTATTACAATACAGTCTAACACATGAAGCAAATGGGGTGTATTTTTACTCTGTTAACTGAGGCTTGTCATATTACACACATGTGAATGTAGAAGAGTTATTACATGTAAACAGTGAGCAGACAACCGTCCAAACACACATCCACAGTGTTTTCATGTGTTATGGCTTCCACTGGAGTTGGTTGCAGTGTGAGCTCCCTGCAGTTATTTCTACCCTGTCAGCAACCACAAGGGCAGCATTGCAACCCAACCCACGGAAGCTTCTCTGGGAAAAGGTCACCATGTGCCTTTAACCTCTGTCTGACCCTCAGAGCTGTTCCCTCCCTTTCAGGATGGTGGGCGATGAGGACGATGAAGAGGCACACAGTGATTCAGAAGGGAATGCATCCCTCACCGTGGATGCCCTAGCCAAAAAGTAAGTGATCTGTGGGGGTGGCGGTGTGTAGGTGAGAGAGAGAGGCAGAGGGGGTGGGGAGGAGTCCAGCCATTTTAACATGGTGAAGTTGCAACAGAAGAGCCTGGTAGTGTGTTGCATAAACCGCAGAGTAGGAATGGACATGTTAAACAGCTAATAGTACCCTGTGTATGTGGACAGTGAAAATACCTCACAAATGAGGTCATTATGTCAGCAGTGTTTGGTAATGTATGTAGATACACAATAGTACTGGTATCTTTTTTCCTTTCTTTTTTCCTTCATAAATTGCTTTATATCTTTGACTGGATGTCCAGTGTATTTAGTGAACACACTTAGCTTAGATGCCGCTATATGAGGCTTATCATAGAGGGAGCCCCCACATACTACCTCATTTAGGAAGAAGAGCTTGCTGTGGGAACCCTGCTCTGAATTACCCTGAGACGAGGTGCTCTGCTCCAAGCAGCCCCAGGACTGTGGTGAGACTGCTGTAACTGATGTGGTTTGTTTACACGTGTTGCATGAATGGTGATGGATGAATGGAAGATAGCAAATTTTGTAGTTTCTGACAAGAGTAGGTGAGGTGGCATACATGTGAAGCTCCAACCTGCATGAAAGACCCACTGAGATGATACCCAGTACTATCCAGACCACTGCAACAGGCAAACCTGACCCAGGCAGGGTCTGGCCCACTTCCATTGTGTGTTCTATTCTCTTGCAACACAATCATGCTTCCTTCTATGTAGGTAGTTAAAATGTCTCATTTATCTTTCTCTTTCATGCAGATGTCTTGAGTGTGTAAAATCAGCTTTTCATGGTACTGTGATTGAAACACACAGTAATTCATGCCAAGCCAATTAATAAGGAGGGTGTAGCCCAGTAACATCTAGGCCACCCAGAGAAGGGAGTATTAAGTGACCTTGCTCATGTGTTTCTGTGCATCAGTTGAAAATGTATGTAACCAGTATTGTAACTATACTGTACTACATTTGCAAAGCTAGAGGCAACAGTCTAGAGGCCATTACAGCACATCCATCAAGTGGACAAATAAGAATAAAACCATTTGTCCATTTTTTTCTTTATGAAATCTCAGGAAAATATTTGAGGGGTTTTTGACTTGGAGAAATGCTTTCCCTTTATAGTGTAATTGTTTGATACAATTTCTGAGTCCTTTTTCATTTTCTGTATAGATTGAATGATGGACTCTGGCAAGTCCAAAGGTTGTTTCGTTACCAACAATAACTTGTGTGATCTGAAAGATGTTACTTTTGAAACAACTGGCAATTGTTTGCTCTCCCTTCTATTTTCCATTTGAATGAATTTCAACCATCACTCAGCTGTATACCTCCCTTCACAAAAAGCAGTGGTACAGATTTATCCACATTCCTGGATAGTGTAATAAGCTATGACGCCCAGAGGCTGCCTCCATCCTCACTGGTTACTTCAACAAAGTCAACCGTCATCACATGTGGTACCAGAGGCAGAAACACACTTGATCGCTGTACAAGAATGGCTACAAAACTGTTTCACTCCCAGCAATCGTTAAATCTTACAACATCATGATTCTTTTACCAAAATGTAAGGATTCGAGGATTGCTCAGGAAGCTCCTATGACAAGAAGTCAAATGCTGGATGGGCCAAACAGAAGCCACGTCTTGATGTACATATTTCTGAAGAACCCTCCTGGTCTCTCCAAACACATCAAAAGAAGGAAAGCAAGGCAGTAGTTTTACAACCTCAGACAGTTACAGAAGTTCAGAGTAACCTCTCAAGGCCATACCTGTGCATTTGTGAGTATTAAAATTGGGTAATATTATTAATTGGCATGGCAACTACTCCACCCAAGAGTATGTTGGGCTGAGTGTGTCAATGCATAAACCGTTTCATTTCTGCAGAACACCTACATCAGTTGGATGAGGTTGGGAGACTTTAAATTTATCAAGGCTCAGAACAAGCTTTAATCCACAGGCTGTTAGGATCCTGAACTCTTATTAACTGGACTTTCACTACTCGCACATGCCACTTTAATGCACCTGCACTTTAGATTATCTGCTTGCCCTCCGTACACACATATTTCCTAAACTTTGAACTATGCTCATAGCACATACCAATCTACACGTGGCAGGGTATTCTATTCCCTCCACTCATTGTGTACTGACTTCCCTGTTTATTATATCTTATCATATTTGTTAGGCTATATTTTAATTATTCTTAAGATTTTATGCATTAAATAATTTAAATTATAATTTAAAAAACATTTATTAAATTTACATCTTTTTAAAAAGTCTGAATAATAATAATAATATATGCTCTGATAACTTAGTGTAACATCGGGTATTATCAGTATTTTGATGCAATTTTCACACACTATTATTGGGTCAATTTATATGATGCTGTTGCATTTGGCTTAATGTAACAATAGCAATAAGATTACATGTTTTTGAAGCTATCCAGTTCCTAAACACTCGCTGGTGAGATCACTATGTTATTTCCTGACTTGTAAGGAATGGACTAGAGTCTTCGATCTAAAACCACTTTTGTTTAGGTACTTCTCTAAGTCAGGACTGCAGAGTATATCTCTGAATGTAGGTCTGTCTTCATTTGATGTGTGGATTTAGTGCTGTTCAGGACTGTAAGAATTAGTTTGAGAACCGCAATAACTTCCTCTGCTACTCATCTCTATCAGTCAAAACAACTACAGCTTTAACCTTATCTTGACCACTGGGTCTTTTTGGGGAAGTGTAAGCAGCTGCCTGCTGTTCAAGGTAGCATCACATCATAACTGGAGTTCCAATCAGTGAGAACATTCTGAATAAGAGTGCAGGTTGGTATTGGCAGCACCTTCTGCTTGATCCATAGATCAAGAGTAGCTATTCTGTTGTGCTGAGATGGTCTAAGAGCATATTCTTTAACTGCATTTATAATGTTTTTAACTTTGTCAGTTGTGATAGGGATTTAGACATGCCTCTCAAGTTTCCATGCTGACACGGCTTCCCTCAGTTCTCCACACAGACATGCACTGGTGTGCCTCTCGGAATATCTTTTGTTTTTTGCTAATGTAGTGTTAGAGTTAAGTAGCGCTCTGTGACCATGGACATCCATCAGTTCTGGATGTCCTAACCCTTACTTTCTTACGTCCAGGCTGGCAGCAGCTGAAGGCACAGAACCACACTTTATGAAAGAGGAAGAAGAAGAAAGCAGCGAAGAGGAGGAGGAGGAGCTGAGCCCAGAGCAGCAAGGTGGGTCGCATGGCGTGTAGGGTCCAGCTAGCCAACTAGGCCAGAGCACAGGGTCCAGCTAGCCAACCATGGGCAAGAGGCATGGAGCTAGCCAGTCATGGCCAGAGCACGGGGTCCAGCTAACCAACCCATCCCTTTGCTATTTCACATTGCTTCCATCTCAACATATCCAGCAGATGACATCCCCCTAGGACCTCTTTCCTAATGATACTGATGATGGAGCACTGTAGAACATCAAATCTGCCAGCAAGTCTTGTCTGCAGTGTTGGTACACTAGAATTCTATTTAGCACACCAATATCACCATTGCTATTTAATAACAATTGCATTACACATGTTTCATTCAGTGTGTGTGATTATTCTTTGTGAAAAGTTAGCATTTTCTCCTGCAGCTTTCTAGTCATTCACTCTTACAGCAGTGTGTATTTAGGTTAATGGGCTGCATAGTCAATTTGGCTGTGTTTTACAATATTGTACACTTTTAGATATTAACAGGCACAGTATGAGGGCAGAATTGTAGGGATTTGGGAGTGATCCAGAAGTTGAAAATGTGTCTAATTAGGTCTTTACAGCCTGTTTTGCTTGCTTTAATCCCCACTGATTGTTACTGTCTTAACATCATGTCTGGATCCCTAGTGTCAACAGATTTAATTGCTCCAAGGATATCTACACCAGTAAAACTAACTTCCTCAAATGATTCCATCACTTTTCCTGACTTAATGTTTACAGGTATATATGATCAGTTCTTTTATAGTAGTCTCATGATAACAGATCTTTTCCAAAAACTTGGAAAATCTTGCCTCAAAGCTCAGAATTTAAACTGAAATCAGAGTCTGTCTTTGATCTCTCAGGAACCCTGCAGTCAAGATGGCAGTGCAGCTAAGGACTGTTCAGATTAGTGTTTTTGCTTACAGTCCCTGTTTTGGATTTTCCCTCCTGACCCTTGACATGCTATGCCTGTCCTTTCTGTCTTTGACAGCCAAAAAAAAGCAGTTTCAGATGTTGAGGAAAATGCATTATAATGAAGGTCTCAACATTAAACTGGCCAGACAGCTGATTGCCCGGGAGTTGGAGGAGGAAGATGCGGACGAGGAAATGAGGGATGAGACAGAGACGGAGGATATTAACGTAGACCCACCTCAAGATGGTAAATTATGTTTCTGATTATTCATGCCATTGAATAAAGGATAGTTACTTTTCACTATTATTTAGGTTTGTGAGTAGATTTTTAAGACATTAAATTGTATGATTAATTAAAGCCACAATTGAGGATTTGTAAAATCATTTTTGTTGAAGCCAATATTATTATACCTAGTTCTCTCCCATTTAAGTGGCAAAAATACCCACATTTAATTGATTCCATCTTTGGCAAATAATACAAAAAAACAAAACAAAATATGTACTTCATGTCATATCTGCTAAACTGAATAATTGATTGTGAATCTCAGAAGGGTAGATTTATAATGTGCACCATTATTTTTTCCATCACTGATGGTCTGTTTTTGCTGTGTCAGAAAAATAATCACATTTTATACAACACTGAGGTGTCTGAATACCTGAGCAGTTTTGCATATCACCACAAATGCGGATCATGTAAGTTTGTCAATGTCTGTGGGACTTCATCTATCATCTTTTAAAAGCACCAGTCAAGCACACGGTTCATTCTTTACTTTAGCAGATTCCTTGGATTCATAAACAATGCCATCGTCTCACCTGCAGCTCATGCCTTGGCTCAAGCCCCATTGGAAGGTTGCGTGCTGTTTCCCGATCATAGAGGACACTGTTTCAGGACCCCCTTGCCCCTATGACCCCTCTGTATTCTACAAGCACTGCAGTGCAAAACCACATCAGCCAGCTGGTTTCTCCCCCTGTTGCCAGGAGTATGTTGTCTTACTGTTGCTATACAAAGAAACAAAAAGGCCTGAAGACTGTTATTAATCAGGCCTCTACCCTGAGTACCAGCCAATGCCAGCCTGACAGCCGCCATGTTCCAGAGGAGGCCTTCCGCACAGAGCTCCTGCTCCTCGGCACCTGGTCCAGGCTGTACCAAGAAGCCACTGCTTTCCCCATCTATTCTGCTCAGCCCTGGTAGGGCTACACCTACACCTGAAGACTGGCTTAAAAAAGTGAAAAAAACTGCTGTGCTAGAAAAGCTAGTATACTCGCTACTGCACTAACCTGACCAACTGACTGTAGACCATGGCATCAGTATATTTAGAACCTAAACTGTATACGTTCATGGTGTACTGGATCACAGAGAAACACTGCTTTAGGTTTTAGTGGCTTTATTCACTACACTCTGGCACATAGCCTGTATGTTACTGTTGTCTTCATTATTTGAGCTGGTTCTATTTTGGCATGAACCATCCGGTAGAGGACACTTCCTACCATATGCCTCTCATGTTAACATCAGCACCAGCTGCATTGGTGAGTGCTGCTAAGTGAATCAGTATTCTTTCTCAGATCAGCCAGCTGATGCTCCATCTCTCTGAGGCTGTGCTGTAGATCAGGGGTCTAACAGGTGGGGGGTTTTCCCCCTCATGAGTCATTTTAGTTGTTTCAAAGTTGTACACATACAAAAAATGCTCAGAAGTCCCAAGTTGTCATTAAGTAAAGTTTAGAGGTTTGGAACTCTAATGGTTGCTAACGAGGATTTGGAACTGCTGGCCTGAAGTTTGGACCCATGTTAATATTCATATGAGCTCTACTGTCTGGTTGGCTGGTTAAAACCTTGTTTTCTGTTTTATTAGCACTAATCATCGCTATGCCCAACATATAAATTAAATGGTAATTGTTCATAATTTATTACAAATCAAAACTATGTAAACTACTGAGGAGATTGTGTGCTTTTGGTATTGATATCATCCATTGCTTTTTCAAAATCAAATACAATAATAAAAAAAAACAATGAAAAAATGATTGCTGGACTAAGCAATCTTTTTGGTTTGTCTTGCCTATTCCACTGCTTTACCCATGGTTTTTACTTTTTGTTTTGATTAGTGATATATTTTGCACTCTGGAATTTATCACCATTCTACCTGCATATTAATACCAGAAAAAAAGGTGATAACTTTTCATTCACTGCTAAGGATAGTGTACAGATAGTCTTATTTATTAGTTTGAGGTTGTTGTTTTTTTTCTATAATTCCTCACAATAATATCGCTGCATTAGGTTTTTAGTTATTTGAGGTATTTTGTTGCACTATAGTCCCAAGTACTGACTCCTGATGTCTGTTTATACTGTGGTTCAATATTGATAAACACAACAGGAAGAGCCTGTTTATAATCTGGCATGTCATTTTACCCCTTTTTAACCTGATATCCAAAACAATCAACACAATCTTTAGTGTCTAATTTCGCACATGCTGCCAGGAATGTCATGACCTTTTATTAAGACACAGACAAAGCATTTAAATGTATGTGCCTAGAGTACAATTAAGTCACAAGCAGGTTTGCAGACTTTCCCCCACCTTGCAATAAAAAAGAAAAAAACAGTGCTGGTCACTTAAAACTGAGAATCAGACACATTAAGGTCTAAATCCCATGGGATTGCTGTTGCTCATTACTGAAGTTAAAATATTTCACCATGCAAAATTTCTGTTTAAATTTAAAGTAATGACTTGTTTTTGCAAAAGAAACAAGGAACATATTTGCTGATTGCAAAATGAGTTTTTACAGCAAATGAAAGCCTTGTGGTATTGATCCACTCTCTACACACTGGATATGGTGGTCGTATTACTAGGCATGTGCTGTAAAACCTGATGAAGAATTCTCTGTAAATTTGTAAATGCTCATACCCATATTCTATATTTTTATGATGTGTTGTACATTGCCTGCCTCTTTTTTAACTTAATTTTTCTTCTTTTTGTTGTATTCTGGTATTTGTGTTCTTTAATACTTTCCCCCACAAAATTATAAGGATAATTGCTGCATTGTTTTAATCTAGTACATGTACATGCTCTACACCTTAAAATGTGTATATTTGTCATTATTAAAATATGTTTAAATAGGTTGCTTGTAATCTTTATTTGTTGCTTATATGGGCTGGATTTCAACCCTTTTAAAAACAGGCATTTTATTAGGCCTACTATCTTGAGTAAGACCTGGCCTTGGACTGAATTGCAGTGTCAAAAAAATCAACAGTGGAATTTATATCGAATTTAGTTTTAGGTTTAATCTGGGTGAGAGAGGTTGACCGTTGGTGTTCTTAAAAAAGTATGGACTGGTTTAAATTGGTTGATTAAAAATAAGACATGACCACAAGATGGCAGTACTGTACAGTGAATGTAGTTTCCGACTGACTTATTTTTGGAGTTCGTGATTGTTTGAATAAATTGAGCCATGTTCAACCTGAAACGGGGAGCGTACAGTCACTACGAGCTAGAAATGTTCACACGCTCCAGTGCGTTTGGATTACGCATTAGACAATCGCACGTGAACAAGGAGAAAATAAATACATTTCCCATATTTAACTGACAATAAGGGGAAGTGTCTAGATTATTAGATCATATGTTATATGTAATCTGAAATCCCGATTGAATTATCTTAAAAGCAGTCGCGTTTTTGCAATCACGGCTGTATGGTTATTGAAATATGGAACTGTTTAGCATAACTTTTGTTCCCCAGTCTAGGTTTGCGTGAGACGTTTAAATTAACCAAAAGGTTACAGAAAATTGTCCATCTTCGGTTTGATTGGCTTTTACTAGTGACATTCATTCACATGTGTACGGAGGCTTCAGATATGTCTATTATTGGTTACGTGTGAAATAAAATCTCCCACCCACTGATTGGGGGAGACCTGGTCAATGCAGTTACTGTGGGCAGCATATAACGTACTGTATTTTGAATTCAACGTTACTTCTAATTTATGTCAAAACTAAGTGTGTGTAATCTTGGTTTAGTTTGCCAGCCAGCAAAAGGCTAGTTAGTTGAATTGCCTTTGCTAACCGTGTTAACGTCCGCCGATTAGATACCAAGCTAGTTAGCTAAAGCTATCTGGTGTAGCAGCAGTATTTAGACTGCCTGGCTAAGTTTTTTTGCGAGCCCTATTGACTGTTTTGGGTCTGGGACTTCTCAAGGAAACAGCTCTGTCAGCTGTTTGTCGTTGTATTTTTGATCTTTCACCGAAACATTTTTATTTCAAAAGAAGATGAAGATTACTGTTGATTTTGAGGAATGTCTCAAAGACTCTCCAAGGTTCAGGTAGGTATGTTTTCAGCGTCGTGTAGCATAGTTAGCAGTCTGTATTCGGCTATTTTGGTCAGGGAATTTGGCTATAGTATCTTAAAATTTTGAATAACGACGTTGGCCTAGCTCTGCGGGACTACTCGGCCAGGTGTCTGGTTTTAACCGTCGGCTGTGTTGGATATCTAACCTAGACTAGCTAACTTTGATTCCATTAACGTGCAAGTGAAACGTAATTAACGCTACTGCTGTTGGACTGTGAGAATTTGGTCGCCTGGCTAGTAGTTAAAAAGTTGAATATTTGGAGAGAGCCGTCATTTGAGAGAAATGTGTGAACAAGAGGAGAGATTTCGCTTCGTTGTGTTGTCATTAAATCAGGATTAAGTGCAGCGTCGTTTGAACGCGAGCACATTTGTGGTGCAAGATTATTTACCGTCCAACTCTTCATCATTTAGCTATCTTACTTGAAGCCAGATGGCTGATAGGAAACTGATCCACACAGCACTGAGTAGAAAGTGTTTCTACTTTATTAATGTATACTATTTCTTCATTGTAACTGTGTTAAATATTCTACAAAACGAATGTAGGTGAATGTCTCAAGAATACTCTTAAGCCTGTTAATGTAGAAGTCTTATGGTGAACCTTTTTAGGAACAAAACAATTTCATGTTTTTACTAGCGGGGCGGGGGCGACCCAGAAAGATGCTTGTTTTTGGAGTGTTGAGTGCCTTTCCTTAAGCATCAGCTGAAGAATAGGCTCCATGTTCAAGTGGTGTGGGCTTTGCTGGCTTTAATGGAAACAAGTGATTTCTCACAAGAACTTGCCTTAAAAGCGATATTCCCTGAAGCAATGTATTATTTTAGTCACTCCAACTTGCTTTGGTACATCACAGCTCATGCTGGTTCATCACACTCATCAAGCAGTTTAATGTATATTGTAGTTGTTTACTTTGTTTACTAAAGTGTCCTAAGACTAAAATATGTGCTAAGAGATGTCCTTAAAAACCTCAGTTAGCACTGCTTGGGTTGCTTTCCTCAATGTTTATGAGGAATGTGGCCATTTTAATCCAAGGTCGGACATGGTGTAGTTCAATGAGCCTTCAATTTGTTCGGTTCCTGCCAACCCCTTGGATGTTTGTAGAATCCTCTGTAACAGTCAAGCTCTTCTCATATTTGTTTGTGCTAACAAATCTTCCACAGCAGTAGCTTTTCATTGACATCACAATATCCCCAGATGTTGCACTGCCCTATTTCCATCCAGTGTTTGATTTGGCCTAGTGGGAGGGGAGGAAAGAGCTATGCACAAATGCAGGCCACGCAGTCCATGTGGAATAACTCTGTCTTCTGTCTTATGAGCAAAATCCCTTCAGTCTTCCTGCCAGAGAATTTTTACATCTGACTTAAGTTTGCTGTTCTAACAAGGCAGCCATGTTTAGGCTTTCCTTGCTGCCCCTTGTGCAGCTTGGACTGTAAGATTCTGGCTCGACTTCCTTATCCATAATTAATAAAAGAGAGATATTTCAGCATTAAAGTAGCTCCTGGGCAGTCCTCAGTAATAGTGTTTTCATTTTTTTTTGTTTTCAGATGTTTACAGGTCAGTTTTTGAGAGTAAACAGTTTTTGATCTGTTTACTCCCATATGGCCTGCAGTACTATTGACTGCAGTAAGTTCAGTAAGGAAATACACTGCCTCTTGAGTTTTTGTTGCTGTCTTTTTGCTTATAAGGGATACGTTAGAATCATCATGTTTGAAGATGGTTTAGATTTCCTTTGTGGCTTTGCCTCATGTGGTTTGAATTCCTGTAAAACCTTAATCTTATTGCCCCTCATGGACCCTCAGTCATTATCTGCTCTTTCCCAGTAGCACTCTATGGCCTGTATTGGCTATGATCACACAAGAAATGTTTGCTAAACAGGAAGCTTGGCCGTGGATGTCTGTCCAGTTGAGCACACAGCTAGCGGTTTTGTGGGGGTATGCACAGTCCTCAATTTTTAACAATTTTCAGAATTCACGTTCTGTTTAGAAATCTGGAATTTTTTTTTCTTTTCCTGTTGAAATCCCTCAATGATGTTACCTCACAAGAGACTTTAGTTGGCTCACTGCAAGCCCTACAAGCAGGGTCTTAGCTCAGTGGGACCAACCCCCCCCCCCCAAAGTCATCATCACCACACTCCAACAATGGCAGGAAGAGCATCACATCAGAGGAGGCGACCCCTCTGCAAATGTTCCTCTGAACATTACAGCATACTGGACAGTCCTAGGGACTTTCTCAGTTCCTTTTGTCCTTTTACGACTCTGCTGGGCAGCCCTGCTGCAGGATGGCTCTCTGCTGGTAGCTGATGTGCTGTCTGTAGAGGTCTGCTGGGATCAGAGCCTGAGATGGAGCGTGGAGGGTTCACACTGGGGACTGTTGCGCAGTGGCGCCTGTGTAACAGCATCTCCTCATCTCCCACGGAGACTCTTGGGTAACAGGCAGCAAGCCAGAGAGCATATCCTCAGCCTCTCTTTCGTAACACAGTGCAGACTTTGAAAATCGTTTAAGCAGTTAAGGGAGGGAGGGAGGGAGGGAGGGAGCGAGTGAGCGAGCCGTGTGCATCCTGTGATCCTCAGCAATCCTCTGTGTTCAGGCGAGGTCATTTGGGCAAGAGGGTGGGTGTGGTGCCCATACAGCCCTTCTGTACACTCATGTCTAACTCATTTGGCTGGCTTTTGAATACAGCAGCTCACTGTGTCAAAGATATTTACAAAAGTGGTTTGTCTTGTTAAGGGTGGGTGTCTTTTTTTTTTTTTTTTTTTTTTTTTTTAATGTAATTTTCTTTGACGTTCCTACAGGTATTGATGTGATGTATGTAACCGCACTGCCTTCCTTGATTTCGTATTGGTAAATCCTTTTTTTCTTTTCATGACTGTGTTAAGACCCACTTTGAGCCCATTCTTCTGTTATTTCCATTTCATCATGAAATACAAATACTCACTGCAAAATTCATTTCTATCTATTTACCAGTTTATTTAAACATTGCAATACTGCCCTTGGGCAAATGATCCAAAACTAATGAATCTTAATTCTTCTTGAGAGAGTGCAGAGAATGGTTATTAACATTTGTCAACCTATTCATTTCAGCATTTAACAAAAAAACAATCAAAGAAAAAAAAAACAAAACACCAATTTGGGAGGTCATTATTCTTGACAGAATTTCACTGCTGTTTTCAGCCTACTGGAGAAAGGGGGGGTTCAGTTCCCCATATATGAGGCATTTATGACAGATCAGCATGGTTTCTATGCTTCAGAGAAACCGTTTGAAACTGAGCCAAGTACAACACACCATCCTGTTTTTAATCTGTGTATGTTTAGCTTCAACTACTACCATGCATGCAACATGGTAAGAATTTGAGATTTATTCCATGATGCTTTTTAAGATGCATATATTTTGCTCTTCATGATGTTTTTATTTGACTAGATTTAAGACGTATGTTTAAAAAAAAAAAGATTGGGGGGGGGGAAGCTCAGCAGATGTTATCCTACCATTTCACTATGGTTTAGTTGCCTGGTTATGACTCATTTGGACAATAGCCATGTTTTTGTTATATTTAACACATAGCCTAATGTTGGGCTTTTACATAATGTATTATTTATTTGTATATTAATCGGTGAAATAAGTATCTTAGTCTAACTTCAGTTTTTAGCCCTGAATCGATTATTTTGTGGGTCAGGCCCATCTGGGCAGTCCTTGCTGTAAGGAGGTGTGTGTGTGTGTGTGTGTGTGTGTGTGTGTGTGTGTGTGTGTGTGTGTGTGTGTGTGTGTGTGTGTGTGTGTGTGTGTGTGTGTGTGTGTGTGTGTGTGTGTGTGTGTGTGTGTGTGTGTGTGTGTGTGTGTGTGTGTGTGTGCGCGCGATGGCCAGTCCCTCCTCATCCCACTTGAAGTTCCTTCATGGGAGACCTTTCCACACTCTCTTGCTGGGCTTATTGCATTGCCATGGACAAGAGCAGTTCCAGGAAGGTGCCTCCTTCTCTTACAATATTTCTCCAGTGGCGACAGTTTCACAAGCTTGTGAACTGTACTTAGACTTTAGAGCACCTTTGTTACGTCCATGTGTTTTGTATCTTATCTTCATACACTGTGAATGACGCTAGATGTGCTTTAGAGGGCCAGCTGTCCACAACCACCCCCACCCAACAGACTAACATTTACATTCTCCTTAACCCACCATCCACATCCCACCAGACCCCATTCAACAACTCTCCAAATTGCCAGACCCCAGTCAGGAGCAGGATTGCAATGTCCATAGTAAATTAGATGAACTTTTCACCTATATAATTCAATGAATAGACTCATGCAATTACATGCCTGTGCATTTATAGAATATTTGAAATGCTTGGGAAGTGGTTCATATGATATTGTGTGTGGTTGTTTTTTGTTTGTTTGTTTTTGGGGTTTTTTTTCCCCTCCTTTCTAAATTCCTAAGGAGTGGTATTTGGCTGAAGACTTTGTGCAGCTGACTGGCCATTGTGATATCCCAGCTGTTGTCCCCATCCCTGCAATGCTGGGAATTGATCACCACTGCTTGGGGACTTTGGCATGACTTATGTTTTTCCTGGAGCTAAGGATTACCCAAATATGTGCGCTGTCATAATGCTCTGGTTGTTTGCTTGTCTTTGTCTTGAAGACAATAAGAAGAGAGTTTTGAAGTCTGCCATGATCACACAAATGCTTTTAACAGCTAATATATGCAGTGTTTATTTTATAATAATAATAATAATAGATATGCATTTAGCTGACGTTTTTATCCAAAGCGACTTACAATTATGACTGACTACAGCTTGAGCAATTGAGGGTTAAGGACCTTGCTCAGGGGCCCAACAGTGGCAGCTTGGCAGTGGTGGGGGTTGAGGTACTTGACATTGGAAGGCTGCTGGTTCAAGTACCTTAACTGCTAAGCTACCACAGCCCCTGATGCTGTTTAAATGCATTAATTGAGAAATGAATAGAAAACTGGACTTGACAATATGCATATGAGTTGGAATACTGTCATGAGAGAATTTTTACACCCTTAAATGAAAAATTTGGAATGAAATGAAAATTGCCTGGACTGACCAATTTGTACAGTCTAAGTATTATTGCTCTATACTTCAGTTTGAGCTATGCCAGTTTCCTTTCATAAAGAAGCCATTTTTAGAATGAGATGGGATAAACAGGCTGTTTATAAACCACATATTTTTGTATGTGTGTGAGAGGTGCAGCTCTATCACGGTACATCTGGCTCCTCTCTGAGTGACCTGGAAGTACATATAGCCCTCAGTGCAGCCAGTCTGCAACTGCCCTTTTAGGCTAAGCGAATGCAGTGGTCTTCTAACACCTCTTGACTTGGTGGATGTTTGTCTTTGATTTTGTGGCTATTGCTAGCTGTTTTTTTTTTTTTTTTCTGCCATAGACTAACATTCACTGACTGTTATTGTTCTTTTCTATATCAGGGCTACCATTGAGGAAGTGGAGGGAGATGTGTGTGAGCTGGAGTCCAAGCTTGACAAGGTAAGTTTAGAACTGAGTGTGCATAGTTTCTTCTTCTAACCCTACATTTCTGCACTCCCAGGCTCAATCTGCATAGCAGCAATGGAGTAAGAGTGAGTGAGCAAGAAAGCACAGGGCTGAGCGTTGGGGTGCTACATAGCACTGGCTACGTTTACAGGCAAAGATTCTCAAATCTGATTGAATTCATTCTGATTACAGATTAAGGCTGAGGTGTTTATATGAACACTCTTTTGAACTATCTAAAAATCTATTTACATGCACCCTGTAAGTAAAAGTAATCCAATCCTAAATGACACGAATGTGTAGAGTACTACTCATTGTACATGTTACCATGACAATGAGCTTCATGCTTCATGTGAGTCCAGTCAGAGAAAGTGAAGCATCTTAGATAGCTAACCTGTGTTACCTGAGTTTGCAGTTGTTGCATTTTTGTTGTTGTTGTTGTTTTGTTTTTTTCCCCACCCTTGTGTTTAAAATTGGAAAATGTGCTTGACATTCACATATTACCGAAGGGGCAAGATGTAGAGGCCAGGTCTTGAAACATTCCGATGCCCGTGACAGTGTGTAGTAAAGACTGGTGGGATAGTCATAATACAGGAATTCTCAGATTTTGAGTGGCAAGAAAATGTTCAGATGACACCTGTTTTTAATTTGCTCTAGTTCATATGAACCCGCAGTCCTTCATTTGTTCAAATGCTTGTCTGAACAACATAGTTATTGTGTGACTTGCGGCCCTCCGTCGTGCTTATTATATTTAAGTCTTTTGAAGTTTGCAACATAAACTTCGCCTCTTCTCCAGACCACTGTTTTGCTCCTACTATTTTGTAATTTTGTAAACTTCCTTTGACACACAAAGGTACATGCGCAGAACATACCTAAACTTTCTGACTGGGAAAGTAATCAGATCCTGGTGTTTACATGGCTGTTATTCTTCTACTTAATGGATTGTTTAAATGATTACCCACCTCATTTATTCGGATGGAAATTGAGGCATTTCGGAATTACCTCAATTGGGCTAGTCTTTTCCGACTGAGGCATATGCATGGATGTATTCTATTCCGATTGAACTACGTCAGATTATTAACAGATTATCAGGCTACATGTAAACGTGATTATTGATGTAGAGAGCAGAAGTTGGAGAGTGTTTGCATTATGGAGAGAGAAGGGGAGAAAGCGCAGGGCATTGTTTTGGCTGTAGTCCCACCCTGTATCCTGTGTCTGAATGACTCACGCCATGTGTTTTGTTGGTGTCACTTCCTACTCATGCTGAGAAAGGATATTCTCCCAGACCTCAAGGAGGAGAGGGAGGGCTAGAGTTCTGCAGTGCAACTTCATGAACCCCATGTCTCCCACCCACAGCACTACAGCCTAATATTGTCAATATAAATGACTACTGAAAGATGCCCCTTTTTAAGATGCATCATATTTGTAATACTATACTTTTTAGGGGTGTGCCGAATGTCATTTTTTGGGATACAGAGCTTTGGTTAAAAAGTTTCAAATAATCAGAGCTTTGGCGGAAGGGTCGGCGTTCTCAGTGTGACTTGGAAGGACTCAACTAGACACTTCTCCTTTCTCGAATGAGATTGATGGCACTAATGCTTAAGAATTGTTATTCTGCTATATTGTTGTATGCCATTAAAATGTATTTACGTTTTATAGGGTTTTTTTTAAATACATTTAATGTTTCCAGTGAATCCAATGCTTCGTGAAACAAGCGCACAAACAATACCCTTTCTCACAAGAAATCACAAAGCACTCAATATAATACAATTATAGTACAAAATACTATTGGTAGTAGTAGTTACTACTAGTTAATTGGTTAGTAGTTAATTGGTACAATTACAAATACAGTAAAGGGTATTTTAAACGACAAATGAAAAATAAATTAAGGCACTAGAGCATTGTTAAGGGTGGACCTTCAGGGCTTAAACCCTGAATGTTTTGATGCTAGCCCCAGATGAGTTATTATTTCAACATCTTGGGTTTATTAAAACTGTGAGCTTTAGCACACTACTAAAACTTTTTTAAAGTCACACTACAGTATCTGCGAGTCCTGGAGCCCTGCCCTTATAGTGGCCCTGTATAAACTGCGTTACCCAGGGAGCGCTGCGCAACACTCAGCTGCTCCCGATCGCTCTGCAAGTTTAACACAAAATGGGAAACGTGAACGCTAAATAGTGATATCCTGGCTCAACCAGAACCTGTACGAAATGCATTAGATTTCACACATTTCAGGTTATTGGGGGTCAAGGAAAGCAGCTAACTTATTTTTAGCTAACCGATAAGTTACCCATTTATATCTTTTTACTGTTATTGAATTCGTGATTCAATAAGTTATAATGTCAGCTCGCAGCCTTAGCTAGCTAGCTAACCTAGCTGTGTGTATGTGTGTGTTTGTTAGAACTTTTTGCTGTGAAACCTAGTGATTTAGTTATATACTTTTAAAAGTATATGGGTTGGTTGGGTTGATTGACGCCTCTGGTCCCCTAAGGTAACGTTACTAAAAACGTTTTCAAACAGAAATTCAAAGACAAAAAGGTTTATTTTTCTTTTAAAGACTGCCAATAATTACTGCCAATAAAAAGCCCTAGTGACACCACTGCAATGATCTTTTGAGGAAACAAACCATTTTATTTTAGTCTTCCAACTAAACAAATAAAATAGTCTTGCAAACACATTGCCTTTGTCTTATCAGAGGTTAATGACGTGTTTGCAAACAGCTGAGCTCTCCAACGGTTTTTTCCCTTTATATTCTGTATATTCGATACTGGTCCTCGATACTGGAAAAATTCATTTTGGTCGCATACAGTGGTGTGAAAGTGTTTTGCCCTCTTCCTGATATCATTTTTTTTGTATGTTTTAAGTGTTACAATGTTTCAGATCATCAAACAAATGTAAATATTGGACAAAGAAAACACAAAAATCAGTTTTTAAATGAAGGTTTTTATTATTAAGGGGGGAAAACATCCAAACCTACATGGCCCTGTTTGGAAAAAGTGATTGCCTCCACATCTCATCACATCTTATCACATCTTTGGAAATCTGAGTTCAATTTCTCTAGCCACACCTGCCACACCTATTCTCAATCAAGAAATCACTTAAATGGGACTTGCCTGACAAAGTGAAGTAGACCAAAAGATCCTCAAAAGCTAGACATGCTGCAATCCAAAGAAATTCAGGAACAAATGAGATACGAAGTAATTGAGATTCATCAGTCTGGAAAAGGTTATAAAGCCATTTTGAAGCTTTGGAACTCCAGTGAACCACAGTAAGAGCCATTATCCACAAATGGCAAAAACATGGAACAGTGGTGAACCTTCCCAGGAGTGGCCGGCCGACCAAAATTACCCCAAGATCGCAGTGACGACTCATCCAAGAGGTCACAAAAGACCCCACAACACCATCCAAAAAACTGCAGGCCTCACTTGCCTCAGTCAAGGTCACTAGACAAAAATGGCCTGCATGGCAGAGTTCCAAGACGAAAACCACTGCTGAGCAAAAAGAACATAAAGGCTCGTCTCAGTTTTGCCAGAAAACATCTTGATGATCCCCAAGACGTTTGGGGAAATACTCTGTGGATTGACAAGACAAAAGTTTAACTTTTTGGAAGGTGTATGTCCCACTGCATGTGGCATAAAAGTAACACAGCATTTCAGAAAAGGAACATCATACCAACAGAAAAAAAATGGTAGTGTGATGGTCTGGGGATGTTTTGCTGCTTCAGGACCTTGAGGAGTTGCTGTGGAACCATGAATTTTGCTGTCTACCAAAAAATCCTGAAGGAGAATGTCTTGCCATCTGTTTGTGACCTGAAGCTGACGCACACTTGGGTTCTGCAGCAGGACAATGATCCAAAACACACCAGCAAGTCCACTTCTGAATGGCTTAAGAAAATCAAAATGAAGGCTTTGGAGTGGCCTAGTCAATCCTGACCTGAACCCAATTGAGGTGCTATCGCATGACCTTAAAAAGGCAGTTCATGCTTGAAAACCCTCCAGTGTGGCTGAATTATAACAATTCTGCACATTCCTCCACAGCACTGTAAAAGACTCATTGGCAGTTATTGCAAATGCTTGATTTGCAGTTGTTGCTGCTAAGGGTGGCCCAACCAGTTATTAGGCTTGAGGGTCAATCACTTTTTCACACAGGGCCATGTAGGTTTGGGGTGTTTTTCCCCTTAATAATAACAACCTTCATTGACAAATTGCATTTTGTGTGTACTTATCTCTGTCTAATATTTTAAATTTGTTTGATCTGAAACATTTCAGTGAGACAAACATGCAAAAAAAAAAAGATATCAGGACAGGAAACACTTTACACACCACTGTATGTGGTTGGTTCTCTTATTTATTTTTATTATATATATATATATATATATATATAATCGCGCTCTCTCTCAGGAAGGGGGCAAACACTTTTTCACACCACTGTATGGCACACTCACTCTGGGCCCAATCAGCAGTATGTTGTAGGATTTTTCTAGCACAACCGTTGTCAGCACATTGTTGTACTTTTATTTTTATTAGACTGTTAAAATGTGGAAGTGAATACCATCTCTGCTCAGATGCCCAACATCCCGCTCACTCACGTCAGTTCAGCTCACGTTGGCCGAGTGTGCCATATGCGACCAAAATTAATTTTTCCAGTATCGAATATACAGTATATACTGAGTCTAGTATGCAGTAGGCTATTTTGTAAATGACCAATGCAAGTTGCCATTTGCCTTTATTGAAAACCTCTATTCAGCCAAGCAAACAAAACAAAAACCTCAAAACGGAATATGTGAATGCCAAAATTAAACCCCATATACCTACCCAACCAGTGAATATCCAGATAGTAGGATATTTGGGTCCATTTTGTACCTATTGTTGTTTAAAGTGTTGTAAATGTTGACTTATTCATTCAGGCAATGGTGTAAATATGAAAATAACCTTTTTAAATGGTTTCCTTTGTCACTGACAAATGGTCATGCTTGTCTGACCGAGTGACCCATGTCCATAATAACTGCTTTAGAAAGTCCAGGGCCAGAACTGCAAGTTGGTCTCTTCAGGTCCTTGATTGGGGCTTAAACTGTGATCAAATGAGATCCAAGAAAAAAATGACCACTGTATTGGATGCTTGGTCCCATTTACAAACACTAGAAAGATATTGTTTGCAGACATTTCTGTACTGCTTTGTCCAATTGTGTTATGTCTCTCTTCTGTGTGTGTGCGCGCTTTGTTTTGGGGTAAAGCTGAAGTTTAGGCGCCTGTCTACCTGGGAATTTCGTGCTAGTTTTAGAGCCCTAGTCCCAGAGCTTTCGACTACTTCACCTGTTCTTCTTGCTGTCTTGTTTCCGTGTGTCCCACAGCTGGTGAAACTCAGCGTCGCCATGATCGACGCTGGCAAGGCTTACAACACAGCCAACAGGCAGTTTGTGAGCGGCATCCGGGAGCTGGCACAACAGTCAGTCAAGGATGAGGTCATTGAGGTGAGTGGCTTTGTCCCAGCAGTAGCCTAATTCTGGTAAAGAATGGTGCTCTTCGAATGCATAGGCTCTGGACTTCTGTTTTCTTATGCTCCCGTAGCTCACAGGCAGAGCATTTTGGAACTGTGGAGCTCACATGACATCCATTTCCATGTATAGTATTTTCTAAAAGCTACATTTTCCCTTATCCACACTAGAACACCAGAGCTGTTTTTTGTTTGTTTGTTTTTTTTTGTTTTGTTTTTTCCTCTCTTTGCAGCGTGGATTGGAAAAGACCATTTTCACCACCATTTTCAGTGGTGTGAAAGTGTGGATTAATCAACAAAACATTTAAACAGATTAGTGATCAATACCAATATTTATAGATTGTTATACAATAATTTAATAACAAATGAAACACAAAATTGGTGAACTTTAAATGAACATTTAACATTATCTGCACTGTCCCTGTTTGCTTAATTAGATCTGCACTCTGTATTCTGCACACTTATTTTAAATAAAATGTATAAACTAATTAAATGTATACAGCTAATAAAAAAAATAACTTTAAAAAAAATAAAAAATTCAAAATGGCATTTTAATTGGCACCATTAATTGGCACCGACCAATTAATTGCATGATTTTCTAAGACGGATGTGTTTTACAGTTTACGTGTGGAACAAGCCTCAATCGACACTTAGTTTGAATGTGAAATGGGATTAACAGCTCACACGAGAAATTTGATCGGTTTTTTTTTTTTCTCCATTGCTGTTTGATGGACACGTGTGTTTTGTCCTTAATTCTCCACAGTCCAGTCTCACCAAGTTTGCAGAGAGCCTACAGGAAATGATCAACTACCATGCAGTAAGAGAATTAAGCCCAAAGTTCTGAGTCTGTGTGTATTTGAAAGTCTGCAAGTGCCTGAATGAAAGCCAGTGTTTGTGCATACATTTTGACACTGTGTGAGCAACTATATGTATGATTCTCATACCCTCAATTTGACACTAGCCTGCTATAATCAGTTTTTTAAAACAATGAAGTTCATATACATATTAAAAAAACCTATTTTTGTTTACCCTTCTGGTGACCTTGGGGGTGGGGGGACATCACTTCATGCTATAGTGAGATTGGAATAGAGAAGTTCTGAACATGTGACTGCAGGAGTGACGTGCGCACGCGTGTGTGTGGTAGTAGTGGTTCCGTCTTTAGAACTGCAGAATTAGCTGACCTATAGTTTTTCTCACTGAGTGGGACACATGATCTTAAGTGAAGAATGTTGTGTGGTTCATCATAATGCACATGCACACATACAAATTCTCTCTCTCTCTCTCTGTGTTGACACTGACCATCCACACATTCCTAACATAATTCTTTGACCACAATTAGACATCTGATTCCTGCTAGAGATAAACCTACAGTAGTTGTCATTGTAAATGTCCGATTCTCGTGTAGTGTAGTAGCCTGATTCTCGTGTAGAAGTGCTGGCTCCCAGGCCCTGACCCACTTCTCTCTGTTCACAGATCTTGTTTGATCAAGCCCAGCGCTCAATAAAATCACAGCTTCAGACATTTGTGAAGGAGTAAGTAAGCAGAAAGGCCATTACTTTACCTTTACACTCTAGTCTCACTTTACTGACTCTTTACTGATTGTTTTAATGAACATTGCAGTAATTGGAAGTTAGCACTGCAGTGTTCTTGTTTTCTATGTGAAGTGTTACATGTCAGATTGGATAAAACGATGTATAAAAGGTCAATGATTCCCACATTTAAAGGTCAAGTTTCAGACTACCCTGACACAACCCTCTTATCTGCTGTATTCAATTACCCTTTTGTCACTAACCTTCACTTGCTGCTCTTTGGTCTCGATCGTTGGCTATGCTAACAGTCGGCGGCTGCGTCGTGGGTGTGTTGTGTTGTGGCCCACAGGGACCTGCGGCGGTTCAAGGAAACCAAAAAGCAATTTGATAAGGTGAGTGAGGAGAAGGAGGCGGCCCTGAGCAGGAATGCGCAAGCCCCGCGCAACAAGCAGCATGAGGTGGAGGAAGCCGCCAGCATCCTCACCGCCACACGCAAGTGCTTCCGCCACATTGTACTGGACTACGTGCTCCAGGTAGCAGCCACAGCTGGGGCAAACGGGCAGCGTTGGGGACGGGGCTCTTGTGGGGTTCCCGTAACGTGGTTTACTCCACTCTGTAGTGTTTCCTGGGGAATTACTGTTGACAAAATATCATGCAGGGTTTTTTTTTTAATCATGTCCCTCAGGATGATTGAACACTTCTAAACAATTGTCAAAAAAATGCTCACAGTGCAGGTACACATCCTTGCTGGAGTCTCCCTGCTGCCTGACTACCTAGACCTCAGCCATTTTGTTCTGCGTGTCAAGCCATGTAGTATAGTGACTAAATATATTCATCCATATAGTCATGAATGTATTATTGACATTTATATACATTTAACATGGGCATGCATTAATGTGCTTTAACAACTGTATGCATATATGAGTGAGATGCATACACACACGCATACACACACGCATACACACACACACACACACACACACACACACACACACACACACACACACCTGTACACAAACATGGAAAAAAAATGCCACTTCTTTTTTTTTCTAAGCATTTGTAACTCATGGTCCTCTCATATAATTGCTTGTTCTGCCATAATTTGGACCAGTGCCCAAAGGTAATTTTGGTGGTGTTTCATAAACTCAGTTCCAGGGGGGAAATGCTGTGGAAAAGAGCCATGCTAAAATTAAACAGGCACTCCCTCTACTGTTAGAACAAGAGTATAGCACATTTCTATTGTTTGGGAACTTAAAAGAAAACTTAGAAAATAGTTAATTGGTTTGTGGGGGGAAAGGGTTTTGAAGTGATCTTACTGCCTTTTAAGATTTGGTACTTTCGTCGCACATAATTACTTCTGAATGCCTGACTCAGCTTTGAGCTAATCAGGATTTTCCCAATTGACATGGGAATTTGAGTACAAAATTATCCACATATGTTAGTGCACACACACATGCTGAGATCATGTTCAACTGACCACTTTCTCACTTCTCAAACTCACAGCTCCTTTTTAGCTTTGCAACAGAAAGTTGTTTAATAAACAAAATGGGTGCATACTTCAAATATTTCCTTCCTCTCCAGATCAATGTTCTTCAGTCCAAGAGGCGATCAGAAATTCTCAAATCGGCAAGTACACCAACTGCCCTGTCACCTCCAGTGTTTTAATCATAAAAGTGATCAGTGAAACTTCACTCCTTTATGTAACACACTTCAGTGGTTGCTATCCCGTTCAGTGCTCCCTCTGTTGGTAACCTTCTGTTTTTCTTCTCTTCTCCTGTCCTCTTCTAGATGCTGTCCTTTATGTATGCCCACCTGACATTCTTTCACCAGGGCTACGACCTGTTTAGTGAGCTCCAGCCTCTCATGAAGCATTTGTGTGGGCAGGTAGGCGCCACCACGCCGCCCCTCTGCTTAACACAGTTACTGTTCCATAGGAGTGTGTTTATTGTAGGGAGGACAGTCTTGGCTGTAACCCACAACAAAGCTTGTGTAAATTTCTATGAGCTGGATCAGGTGTGTTAGTTTAGTGAATATCTGAAGTGTGTAAAAAAAAAAATAAAAATAAATTAAAAAATACTATACGTAGTTTGAGTTTGTTCAATAAGGTCATGTTCTTTAATATTTAATGCAAAGAAATGTTGGTAAAATCATATTAATTAGAATTTAACAAGTTTGGTTAATTGGTTTATTATAAATGTTTTATTACTTCATTTGTGCAGTTTTTCGTATATATACACACACGCACACACAAACAGAGCTTTCTCCTCATTTCCTTGTTTACATTGAGTGGGTGTGGTGGATCGTGCTGCAATTGCTGCTTGGAAAAGGGAACTGGAGGGCTGGCGGGGGTAGCAGGGTATTCCTGCTCTGGGAGTTGGACTCCGAGACCCAGTGTATGCGGGTTGGAGCTGGCATGAGCAGAGGGCTGCGTGTGCCGCACAGGCGAGGCGACAGTCAGCAGGGTGGGGAAGCCTGCGGAGAAGTTCTGTGCATGCGTGCGCCTCTGCCATCATGAAGCTGAAGAAGGTGGAGCGATTTTGCAGGCAGGTGTGGAGGAGCTGTCAGCAAGTCAATTCAACCAGCCTGTCCAACCTGCACTGCTCAGCCACTGATCAACCACTGCTGGGGTTAAAGAAAGGGTTGATGGGAGTTGGGTTGTTTTTTCTTAAGGATTCTGTCCTTTACTAGAATAGTTTTTCTTGCATTATTTTTGATATATTGCGCTTACTTAATGGGTTACATTTTTGTACATGTAATCTGAACACCTTAAGGACCAGATTCGGCAGAGTTTTAATGTTCACATGAAATCGCAGTTATGATATTTTTTGTATAAAGTTGTAACAGCAGTAACATCATGGCCCTTGTTCTGTTTCTGGTGCATCTGCTCCACCTCTCCACTGTTCTCCACTCTGCAGCTCAGGCATGTTGGGAACTGGGACAAAGTTGTAGATTGTCTGGCACTCCCTGAGGACAAGGGTGGGAAACCCTGCTCTGGGTTGTTCAGTGGGACAGCAGGAACTCGTAGCCAAGCCTTTTCTTATCTTTTTGTCAATGAGGGCCGACCTGCAGAAAAAGCTGTGGCCGTTGATGGTTATCAATTGGCTGGGGTTTGGAGGGTGTGGGGGACATGTCTCTGGTGTTACTGGTGATTAAGGTTCACTCAGACGGTGAAGCTAAGCAACCCCCCACATATGTACTGCGGTGGGAATTTGGTGCGCTATGTGGAGAAGGGAAGAACATTTCCCGTAACATGATCTTATCGACATCTTCCCGTTGAAGCACAGCAAAGCACTGCTCTTCTGCAGAGCTCCCCTTTCTACTGCTGTTGTAGCGCTGGTCTGGTGTGTGCTGTTAGGAGTCTGCTCAAGAGGCTTTTCCTCCCTTTTCAGTAAAAACAAGTAAATGAAAGCTGATATTGTGCAAAGGGTTAAATTAAATCCATGTACCATGCAGTACTGAGGTTCCACTTAAGTTCTGGTCCTAGAGGAGGTATAGCTTTGAAATCACGGAGGACCTACTCTTAGTGTAATCTCTCTTTCTTGCAGACCGTTGTCAGTGACTGTACTTTTGAGTGAGGCATGGCTTAAACTATGACCACTGCTAGATGTTATTAATCATATGAATGGAGCCAAGTTTTTAGGTCCAGGGCAGATATTCCTGGCTTTTTCTAAAGTGGGGCTTTTAAAGTGGTCTTTTAGAAACTGTAGCAAGGAGGTGAAGTAGATGAAATGCTTCTTTGGTCTTTGATAAGTTTGTCTGCTGCCAGTACTGCTTAATTGTGTTCTGCTTAATTGTGACCTCAAAAGGTCAACGGTCACTTCAGTATATAAGTGGTCGTCATTTCTTACACACACACACACACACACACACACACACACACACACACGAAAAATACTCGATCAGACAGTTCTCATCTGAGATTTTTGTATTCCAGCTAGACCAGTTGGTGGTGGATGCAGCAAAGGAAAAATGGGATATGGAAGTAAAGCACTCTACTATTCGTAAAAAGGTAAGAAGCCTCTCTTCCATGCTTCATCATTTGGATCCCTATCTACATGCTCACAGCCTTTGCTGGGTTTGCTGTATAGTGATGTGGAAAGGTAATATTGGCCTGGCAGTCTTACTACTACCTTGGCTCTGTCCTTGAGTCTTACAGCCAGCTCAGCCTCATGACTCAACTCAGCTGATGTCTGGCATATGGACTATATACACAGACGTTACAGTCTGTAATCTGCACATGCACATAAGCACTCACACCCATGTCAGCAACAATTATTTTATTGCAGCGACCACAGTAAATATTAAAAAAATTCCTCCATTGAATCAAAAGAGCAGCCCTCAGATATCCCCTCTCTCTCTCTCTCTGGCTGTGATTGTTATTGCATACCTGCCTTCCAGTATGTGAGCTCCCCATCTTTCCCCGACAGTCTCCGTGCTACTCTCGGACTTCCATACACGTGCACTCCCGCGCTCGTCTATCTCTATACAGGTCTACTCTGTTGGGCTGTGAGCTCCTCAGCGAGGCAGTGCCAAGAGTTAGAGAGACCTGCCATTTGGCAGGTGAAGCCCTGGATAAGCCCAGCTTTCCACTCAGTAGAGTTCCTCTTATTGAGGCTTAACACCGTGCTCAGCAGTATTCTGGGTAGGACAGCCTTTGACCTCCTGTCACTCCCTTAAAATCAGATTGCTTGTTTATTAATCCCATTGTAATTGTATCTGAAAACTAGCCAACTTTGTTTTGAGTGTCCATAAAAATCTAGTTGTTTTAAAGTTAATGCCGATATACACAATATTATCCTTCTCAGTGTGCGTTTATGAAATCTCTCTTCATAAACACATGGAGGGAGGAGAGAGAGAGGCTAAGATGCTCTGTTATGGCGGGAGAGTCGCCTGTAGGTGAGCCATGCACTCACTGTCATGGATTATTCAGATGGGTTGGAAACCGTGCACAAGCTCTGATAATAGCCAACAAGTTCAGTGAACTGACCCCATCCTGCCTTCATTACAAGCAAGCAGGGTATATGTGTTTTTGTGTGTATCTCTCAGTGAATGGCTCAGTAGTTGCTCCAGCAGTGTGTGTGTCTGTGTGAGAGAGTGTTTCAGTGGTCTCTCCTGGTGCTCTTTTGCACAGCTGATAAAATTCCATGCCTCACAGGAAGTTGCTTTGGCCTGCATGTACTATAGGAGCTATTATGTTGGTGAGGGCCAAGTAGAGAATCTGTGTGTCTCCGTGCGTGCTTGGGTTTCAGCACTTGTCTGTGTTTAACTGCTGCGTTTCACCCACACGTTACTGTTCTAGCACTATTCTCCTAGCAGTTAACCCAGTTAACATTAAAACTTGGCACGTGTGGTTCTGCCCGTCTAGCCCAAGCTCAGCTCTGTCTTTAAGTCCTACAGTTCGGAGTGACACTTCTTTCTTCTTCCTTCCCTAAACACTCCCCCCTCTCATGCTCCACCATTTGGCAGTGTGCTATTTTTGTTTTCTTTCACCCTCTCTCTCTCTCTCTCTCTCTCTCTCTCTCTGTCCATCTCCTCCCCTCTCCTACTGTTTTGTATCAGCATTTCAGACGTGCTCACTTTCCTTCTCTCTCTTTGCTCCTCCAAAGGATTCCCTGCAGGTGAGTCTTTCTCCTTCCCGTCTTTGTGCTCTTAGTTCGTAGTTTTGGTGTGCTGAAGGCCTGCTGTCCTGGATGGTTGTGGGTTTGCTTTGCTGCATGACTGGAGGTGACTGAGGCATCAAGCATGGCGGATCAGTCATTTGTTTAATGGTTGCTCTGAGGTCATGACTGCAGACATGCTGATGTTGACTGCTATGCCCCGTCATGCATGGTGTATGGTTACTCCGGCTTTCCAGTGATGCTGGAGTGAATCAGGATACATTTTCCTGACTCACTCACAAGAATTAACTACAGTTTTGGACAAGCACAATTGTGTATTTGCATGGCATGACAGCCTTTTAGATATGTTGTTACCTGTGCAGTTTTTTATTCTTTTCTTTGCCTGAATTCTGAGAGTTTGTGAATTATTAAAATGTGCTGAGTAATAGTTGTAGTGCTGACTGGCTGAAGTGCTCTGAGACTGCACGCACAGAGGCACAGCATCCAGTCCAACCTCTCCTGGTTGGTCAGATTAAGGGCAGACGACTCCAGACAGCTGAGTTTCAGAGCCCATGCTTGTCATGCATACACACTGTAAATGTTTAATGCACCAGAACTGGTCCTCGTGATGGCCGTTACCCTAGCCTGCTAGCTACAGCTAGTGCAGATGCTCACTGTGTGCACGGATGCAGGTGACCTTTGTGCAGTAGGTGGGGTCTGCCCTGATGGGTACTCACACGTACACTGCTTCCACTGGTACACACACTCAAGAGCAGGAGAGTGGGTCATAGTAAGGACTGTTACTGTGATGCTTGGAGGTTATATGTAGTGTCACTGCTGACACGCAGAAAGCCCTTCATCTATCAGGCATGAAGATCTTCAGCCGGTTCCACTATGTGTGGTATCTGGTAAGTGTAAGCATGTGTGAGTAACTCGTATCTAGGTAGTAAATGATTTGCATCCTTTGTCTTTGTTTATTTTTGCAAGATGCCTAGGTTCATTTAGTGTGTGTGTGTTTGGGGCAACATTTTGGAAGGGCATGTGGCATCTGTCTTGGGCTGAAGGCTTTTTCATTTTCCTGTTGTGATTTGCAGGAGGTGACAGAGTGTGACACCTTTCCTAACTCTTGACATCAGATGTGTTTGTGCTTGGAGGTCCACTTGTGAATATAGCCCTCATTGGTTGTCTGTATGTCGCCTAGTTCAAGTTTGGTTTATTTGTCACATACATAGTCATACACAGTATAACTCGCAGGCTAGGGGTAACGGCCATCACGGTTTAGTTCCTTAGTCTCGTGTCATGAATCCCTGACTCTTCTGCTTATGTGGCTGAATCAGACATCTATTTTCAAATGTTTTCCATTGTTTTGCCACAACTGAATCATATGAGCCTTGTGTTAAGTTAGGTGTTTGATCTGGATGTCATTGAGGGGCTATTGGCTAAATTAAACATCCTCCCACAAGTGCTCTAGTTATAGTAAAAGAGGGTTTTGAATGTTTGTCTTACTTGTCTCTGTAAACTTTTGTAGATAGTGTGAAACACAGAATGCCTTTATTCCAGGGGACGCATGTCTCTACGATGTGGGTGAGTGACTCGGCCCCTGTACTCTTGCCCTGTATTTTGGACATGCCCCCAACCAGCATTCTGTCACTCCAAAAATAACCTGTCCTCCAAAACTGCCATGCGTCATGATGGAAAAGCCAGGTGAGTGGGTGAAACTCAACCTAGCTATACGTAATTGCAAGGGCTGTTCCATCCTCCACTCTGTGCGAAAGGGCATATTCTAAACACGGGGACCAGCACTCAGCCCTCCTCTCTCTGAAGCAGTTGCACTGGTACTTTTTAGGACTTCTTGGGTAGTTGTCTTTATTTATTTAAACTGGAGACAGACACTGACCATGTGCCTCTTGGCTTGTTTAAGCAGCAACGCTGTGTCGACACTTGCACTAAGAGACAGAGTTTCACATAAGCAGCAAGCTATTCAGAAGCAGCTGTAAGGGATCTTAAATGAATAAAAAAATGTTCCTGTCTGGGATATAGAACTTTTGGAACTTTCCTGTTGATTGGAGAGTGTTTGGAGATATTTCTGATCCTACCGTCCAGACACGTTTCCTGTCGGCCAGCCATTCTCGTGCAGTGTAGGTGCTCTAAACTAACAGTAGCTAGTTTAGATGGCTTTGGAGTTGCTGAACATTGCTATGTAGTTCAGGTCTTATTGCCACTACCTTCTAAAATTCAATTCTGGCTTTGAGGCCCAAGTAGACGAGCACATTGTTTTACTGCCAGCATTGTGTCTGCTTTCTGTAGCATGTAAACACTGCTCACGTGAGCTGTACGGTCACTTGCTGCAGGATAACCAATAGGACTTCCAGCAGAGGGCTGGACTGTACCCCTTCAGCCATGTCTCCTCTATCTGGTATCCTGCATGGTGATCAGGAATGTGAAACGTCTAGTCAACAGAAAAAGGAAAAAAAACAAAACAAAACAAACACCACCGAACAAAAGCAGAGGATCTAATGACGGTGGTCGTGTTACCAGGAGAAACGGTGAGAAGGACACTTCTGCCTGAGCTCAAATAACGTATACGGGAAGTAGGGGTGATGTAAAGCACAGTTTATACACCGCTGTAGAGTTTAACTGTAGCATTTTCTCCCCATTAACATTAAATTGAATTAATTAGAAACTATTATGTTCAAATAAATACTTATTGTTTATAGCACTTATCATTGTTTAAGATAGACCTTATGTATTTTGCACTTCTAGGTATCAGCATTCATCCCTGTATTCTACAGTATTCTAGTTCATTGGTATGTTTAATTCTAACCTACTGTACTAGGATATATTCTATGAGTAAATGACAAAGCACTTTTGTAAGTCGCTCTGGATAAGAGCGTCGGCTAAATGCCGTAAATGTAAAATATAAATATATATGCACTCTCACTCATTTGATTTTCATTGCTATCATTTCAATACCCCAGTGTGGAGAACAGTATACCTGTCTTCTAGTGAGAATATTTTGGCACTGTTCAATGCTATGTATGTGACCAATGGTGATTTGTTTATTAGTCCGTTCTTCAAAAACACCAAACGCTGACATTTCCAGTTTGATGGTGGAGTAGAGGAAGTTCAGCGTCGGGGGAAGGGGAAGGAGCAGCAGTCCTGACACAGGAGGAAAAATGATAACCAGACTAATAAAGAACACTTTATATGGCTTTAGGATATTCAAACTATATGAAAAAACTGGAGAGGAAAAAAACGGTGTTTTCCATCAGCCTGCTGAGTTTTAAGGTAGACTTAATATTTTGAATAAGAAGCAGGATAATAAACTGTCCATAGATATATACTTTTCTGGCTAAAAAGGATAACCTTATCACATTGGTAGTCTCTCTCTGTCTGCTCACTTAGTGCCTGGTGTGTAGCTGGAAGAACAGGGATTTAACACTGAGATTCAAAAGAATGGTTATAAGGTTATTACTAAGTTGATGTGAAATTACAGTTCCATTCTGTAATGAGAAAAAAAATCCAGACAACTGTAGTGTAAATTTCAAGAGTGAGTGATGCAGCTGTACTGAAGAGCGTGTGTGTGTGAGTACAGTAGAGAACCAAGCAAGTGATGACCAAGGCAGTAAATATCATCTCACAGAGGTTTTTTTTATATATATATATATATATATATATATATATATATATATATATATATATATATATATATATATATATATATATATAAACATTTTATATGTCTGTCATATCCATGTATCTGTAGCATAAATAAGCGTAAATAATACACACAAAGCAATTTCCTCAAACTAAACTACAGGTCCATAGTGGTTTTTAATGGAAAAAATATCAGATCAGGAAAAAAATCAGGTGACGTTCAAATGCAAGATATCTATATTGGATTGGTACCAGAAAAACCCATATTGTGCCATCTGTAGTCATTTATGTATCTGAATATTATGGAAAATCGCAATAGTGTTCCAATAGTGTTTGATTCCACATAATTTATGTCATACCAATAAAGGAACAGGCCACCATGCAGGTGTACTGATTAAGTCATAAGAGCATTTGTCAAGAACAGTACTATGTTCCACACTGGCTATGGCCCTGTCCACCATCATGGATTCCAAATGCCATCTTTCTGTATTGAACACTCATTGTTTTTTGCTACAGTTCTCATCATGAGCGTAGACCTCCTTCCCCGAGTGCTCCTTTTATGCAGACATTGGTGTGTGTTTTGGTCCACCTATCAAGCGTGTGCTCTCCTGTGCTCTCAGGACTATTCGAATGACGACACCAAACTGGAGTACAATGTGGATGCTGACAGTGGGATTGTCATGGAGGGCTACCTGTTCAAGAGGGCCAGCAATGCCTTTAAAACATGGAACAGGTCAGAACAGCATTCCTAACAAACATTCTTGAAAAGCGTTACTGAAGAGTGTTACTGACAGAACAATCTGCAGAGAAGTTATTTGTTGCATAAATTTTAATCTACCATAGATGTACTTTGTCTGGCCCGCCTCATTAACATGATAATGCCTGTTCACTGCTCTTGGGCAGTTTGCATATGTGCTGTAGCAGGACTTTTACCCAAGCACATGGTTCTTTTAGACTGCTTTTACGTTCTGCTTCTTTCCCCCTTTGTTAATAAGCAGTAAAGGATAAACCACTTTGGCTGTGGCAAGGATGAATCCAAATGAAATGGTGGTTTAATTAGAGGCAGCTGCAGCTTGTGGTTTGTCCTACCTCCTTAGAGGTGAGGTGAGGTAGTTCTCCTCATTACCCCCCCTCTCACTACTCCATGGCTGCTTTTGGGGGGAGCAGCTGGATCTTTTCATATGTGCAATACTCATGCAGCGGGGCTGATGTGGTTTTCTCTTTCAAGCAGTGATTCATCACATTTAGAGCACAGAATTTATGTTTATGTATAGTGATGTACCAATTTAATTGGGTTCAGGCAGTTAAACCACCATACGATCCTGGATCCTTGTTTCAGTAATATAAGGTTGCTTCCATGTCTTGGTCCTGACCTGTGTGTGCTTATCTTCGCAGGCGTTGGTTTTCCATTCAGAACAATCAGCTAGTGTACCAGAAAAAGTTTAAGGTTAGTCCCATGGTTTTTCCAATCTAAAATGAAATATTCATGTAGAGTGGCTCCTGACCAGCTTTTAACAGAACCTGTGACTCGAGGGGAATTCCATTTGAGCTAGGATAATATATGTAATACAGCACTGTCTGCTTTGGGAGGTGGTTCTGACTGGAGAGATCTTTCTTCCACAGGATAACCCCACAGTGGTGGTCGAGGACCTCCGTCTGTGCACAGTCAAACACTGTGAGGACATTGAGAGACGCTTCTGCTTTGAGGTGGTTTCCCCTACAAAGTGAGTAACTCCAAAACAGCTGAGTGTGTCTGTTACAGTATGCATTATGTTCTGGAAGTGGCCTGTGCTAACCATTATGGCCTGTGTACATCTGTGTGTGTGTGTGGATGGGTGTGTGTGTGTGTGTGTGTGTGTGTGTGTGTGGATGGGTGTGTGTGTGTGTGTGGATGGGTGTGTGGGTGTGTGGATGGGTGTGTGGGTGTGTGGATGGGTGTGTGGATGGGTGTGTGTGTGTGTGTGTGTGTGGATGGGTGTGTGGGTGGGTGTGTGGGTGTGTGGATGGGTGTGTGGGTGTGTGGATGGGTGGGTGTGTGTGTGTGTGGATGGGTGGGTGTGTGTGTGTGTGTGGATGGGTGGGTGTGTGTGTGTGTGTGGATGGGTGGGTGTGTGTGTGTGTGTGGATGGGTGGGTGTGTGTGGATGGGTGTGTGTGTGTGGATGGGTGTGTGTGTGTGTGGATGGGTGTGTGTGTGTGTGGATGGGTGTGTGTGTGTGTGGATGGGTGTGTGTGTGTGTGGATGGGTGTGTGTGTGTGTGGATGGGTGTGTGTGTGTGTGGATGGGGGTGTGTGTGTGTGGATGGGGGTGTGTGTGTGGATGGGTGTGTGTGTGTGTGGATGGGGGTGTGTGTGTGTGGATGGGGGTGTGTGTGTGTGGATGGGTGTGTGTGTGTGTGGATGGGTGTGTGTGTGTGTGGATGGGTGTGTGTGGGTGTGTGTGTGGATGGGTGTGTGTGGGTGTGTGTGTGGATGGGTGTGTGTGGGTGTGTGTGTGGATGGGTGTGTGTGTGTGGATGGGTGGGTGGGTGTGTGTGGGTGGGTGTGGGTGTGTGTGGGTGGGTGTGTGTGTGTGTGGATGGGTGGGTGTGTGTGTGTGTGGATGGGTGGGTGTGTGTGTGTGTGGATGGGTGGGTGTGTGTGTGGATGGGTGGGTGTGTGTGTGTGTGTGTGGATGGGTGGGTGTGTGTGTGTGTGTGGATGGGTGGGTGGGTGGGTGGGTGTGGATGGGTGGGTGGGTGGGTGTGTGTGTGTGTGGGGGTGGGTGGGTGGGTGTGTGTGTGTGTGGGGATGGGTGGGTGGGTGTGTGTGGGGATGGGTGGGTGGGTGTGTGTGGGTGTGGGTGTGTGTGGGTGTGGATGGGTGTGGATGGGTGTGGGTGTGTGTGGGTGTGTGTGGATGGGTGTGGGTGTGTGTGTGTGGATATGGGTGTGGGTGTGTGTGTGTGTGTGTGGATATGGGTGTGTGTGTGTGTGTGTGTGTGTGGATATGGGTGTGGGTGTGTGTGTGTGTGTGTGTGTGGATATGGGTGTGTGGATGGGTGTGTGTGTGTGTGTGTGGATGGGTGTGCAGGAGCTGTATGATGCAGGCAGATTCTGAGAAGCTGAGGCAGGCCTGGATCAGAGCTGTGCAGAATAGTATTGCCACAGCCTTCAGAGACAGATCGGATGACTCGGAGGTGACTTCAGTTCATTCCATGTCACTTCCACTAGAGATGAATGAGAGAAAGTTTAGCTTTTTGTTCTGTGCTTGTTTTTCTTTTCATGTACGTACCTGTACATATGTCCATACCACAACAAAGAGCTTATCTTACTGATGGATTGTTAATGATGACATTTTAAAGAGGTTTTCAATGCTCTACTAGTCTTAAGATTTTAATGTCTTTGACAGAAACTGGACAGGAAGTCATCGCCATCCACGAGCAGTCTGGATTCAGAGCCCAGAGAGAAGAGCCTGAAGGGAGAGGGTGCCTTGCAGAAGGTCATGGCTATTGCGGGTAACTCCACCTGCTGTGATTGTGACCAGCTGGAGCCGAAATGGGCCAGCATCAACCTGGGCATCACGCTGTGCATCCAGTGCTCAGGCATCCATAGGTACATGAGCCCAAAAGCAGCGGTTTCATGACCGTGCACTTCTCATTAGGGTGAAATAAAGGAGGCATTTTCTGATGTGTAAAATCAAGCCTCAGCTTCAGAGATTTGTTATATTGCCCGTGTTGTCCATGTTAATATGCATGTTTGACATTGAAAAATTATTTTTAAAAATGTCCTCTGCTAGTTGTGTGTGTGTGTGTGTGTGTGTGTGTGTGTGTGTGTGTGTGTGTGTGTGTGTGTGTGTGTGTGTGTGTGTGTGTGTGTGTGTGTGTGTGTGTGCGTGCGCGCTGTAAGACCTGTGCTGTTATAACCCATTCGAGTTGTTTAACCTTGGCCAAACCTTTGTGATGGTGACACAGCTGTAGCCTTAGGAGGGTTCTAAATGTGCTGTGTGCATCTCTGCTCAGGAGCCTGGGAGTTCACTTCTCCAAGGTGAGATCACTGACGCTGGACACATGGGAACCTGAACTTCTTAAGGTGAGTGCAGACAAGAAGATTCAGAGAAGAATCCTAGTTAGATCTGTTTGGATGTTGTCATTTGTATTTATTTGGGGTGGTAGAGGTTTGGTTATTTGGATTTTGTGGGTTTTGTGTGTGCGCAGTTGATGTGTGAGCTGGGAAATGGAGTCATAAACCAGATCTATGAGGCTCGGAGAGAGGAGCTAGGGGCCAGGAAACCACAGCCAGGAGACCCCAGGTACGTACACACACACGCACAAATGAACAAACGCACATGGACGCCACAGCCAGATGCTCCAGGTACACGCATCCCTACCCCAATGCATCAACCATTCATGCTCATACAGCCAGGAGCTAAACAAGGTTTGGTGTCTGTGTGAAATGGCCTCTCCCTCCCTCTGGACTCCAGGCAGGAGGTGGAGGCTTACATTCGAGCCAAGTATGTGGACCGGCGCTTCATCAGAAGGCCCTCGGACGAAGAGCTGAAGCTGAAGGTGGTGACCTTGTGCAAACAGGGAAAACGCCTCAGCTTCTCCTCAGAGCCCCAGCCACCCCGAGCACCACCACCCACACCCAAAGCCCGTCCGGCCTCCGGCACCTCAGGTGGGTGCTGCCTCAGCTGCATGGATCTGCATGGTTTGACTGATTTGGCTGCTTTGTCTGCTAGATGGCAGTCTTCTCCAGATTCTCTTCCTGCCGTGATGAGCTCTAATCTTACGCTGGCTTTTGCTTCTTTCGGACATTTTTGCTTTCTCTCGGATTGTCTGCCTTTTTTTGCTCTGCTCTCTGGCCTCCCGTGTGGGCCCTGACTAACCCCCTACCCAATCCCGACTCTCTGCTCTTTGCTTTCCAAACCCTGGCATCTGCGCAGCTGCAAGTGGTCTTGAGGAGGCCTGGCACGAGTCTCTCTTCTGTGCTGACGAGCTTGACTCTCTCTTCTCCTACTTTGACACTTCTGGCAGGCTGCGCAGTCGTAAGTACAGCCTTGTGTCCCGGATGCTCTCAGCATGCAGGAGCATGAACTCAACCCTGCTGACCCTCCCCTTTTCCTGCTACCAACTGAACTTTTGACCTGTTCCTGCTCCTAAAACAATGATTTTGCTTTCACATTTTTTTTCTTCTACTTTTTGGGGATTGGTTAGTTGGTTCATTTTTGGGGGTGTCATATGCATCTTTTCTTGAGTGGTGTTTTCTCATTGGGTTTAATCGGAAATGGCATGATGCCAAATTTTCTGTTCCGATCCAATATCGATATCTTGCATTTCAATGTCGTCTGATATCAATACCAATCTTGTATTTTTTTTTTTTTTAATTTATTTATTAATTAAATATTTTTATAGAAATGTAATCTGATAACACTTACAAGATGGTTATTCTTATAGCCCCCAAAAAAATCTATGGACAATGTTTGCTCAAGTTGCCGTATTCTCCAACTCCTTATTCAAATTTTCTAGTCCATTTTAAAACTCAGCATTCTAACAGCAACCTCAGTAACTGTTTTTTTTTAAACACTGTTTGAATATACTAATGATTTTTGTTATATATACTTTGGCTATTCTTCTCACTTCTTTGGCAATGCCTAAGTTTCTGTTAGGTTTCTACTGCTCTTCCTCATTTCCCTGTCCCTGAACAACAACTACTTCATGGCCAAACTGGATTTTTTTTTTTTTTTTTTTTTTTAATGAATGTATTAATCTAGTCACTGTTGGTCATGGATCCATGGCAGTGATCAGTATAGAAAATGCTGGTTTGTCTCACACTATGTTCAAATGCTCACACTAGAAGGTAGATAATCCAATGTGAGGGGGAAAAGGTTATCAAATATAGCAGTGCAAGTCATCACATGTGCGAGTCCACTGTTCTCACACTAATCTGGATGTTGTCACTTAACCTGTGGTATGCTGCTGCAAAGCACTGCTGTGCTGTTTTCAGGCCAGATTGTGATGCATCAGATCAGTTTACTTCATATTTTTCTCCCAATATCAAAGTTTTGATGTGGTATCAAATCGATGTCATCTGTAGTTTTGATTTGCCCCAAAACATCCGTTATCAGTCATTTGTAAT
This sequence comes from Electrophorus electricus, assembly GCF_041902795.1. Lineage (NCBI taxonomy): Eukaryota > Metazoa > Chordata > Actinopteri > Gymnotiformes > Gymnotidae > Electrophorus > Electrophorus electricus. Next base: position 4,890,759 of record NC_137522.1, read on the forward strand.
TATTTTCACACTCGGTCAAGGTCAGAAGTGTGTGTGTGTGTGTGTGTGTGTGTGTGTGTGTACCATTCAGTAAGGTGATCTTGTCTTGATATGTTTCACAGAAAAGAGTGCAGACAGTGGAATCCTAAACAGTGCTGAAGGGAGCAGAGAGGTCCTGGTGAGCAGCTCATCCACCAACAGCCTGAATGACACAGGTCAGCCCACTTCCCCCCCCCCCCGACTCCTCTCCCCACAGCCTGAACAACACAGGTCAGCCTGTATCTAGAAAAAAACAGTGTTGCATCATTTCCCATTCAAAAACAATTTCCTACAAATAAGTTATATTTCTTGTTTCCATAGGGCACTCCTTACCTACTTCCTTTTTATTTTCTGTTTTCTAATGCTTTAAAGAAACTTGGAGAATTGTTCGCCAGCCAAGTCCTTGGGGAGTCTACATTATTGCTCTCTCCCAGCTAAACCAAGAAATCAGTCAAGTAGTGGGCTGTTGCGACAGCAAAAACAGTAGACTGTGCAGGCATTCCTGAGGCGTTGGGGAAACTCGCGCCTTAGAATGAACCTGTGACGTAACCAAAAATATTTTTCAGTTTGTGTTCATACGTAAGCAGTTGAAAAACAAGCTCTGTTGTAGTTCTTGGCCCGTCACTTTTTTCCTGTGAGTGTGTGTGACATGCGCCTCTGGGGTGTTGCAGAGGCAGCAGAACACCAGCCAGCGAGTGGCAGCAAGGAGCAGGTGATGTTCTCAGAACCAAAGCACTACTGCCCCGGCCTGCAGCTCTACTGGGCAGCCTTCACCCGCAGCCTGCCCAACATGGCCGAGGCCCTGGCCCATGGCGCACAGGTCAACTGGATTAACACGGAGGAGGAGAAGAGGACGCCGCTCATAATGGCCGTGCAAGGAGTGAGTGGGGCCTGGCGGCTGGGTGTGTGTCCCACGGGGCTGAGAGTGGGCGACATGGCAGAAATATGCAAAAGCTTCAAGAATTTCTTAGGTGCCCAGTGTATATAAAAAAATGTTCCTGAGGTTTGCTAAACAGAACCAGAAATAAACAAGATGCCCCTAAACAAAAAAACAGCACTACTACATTTTAAAAAGGCACGTTTGAAGACCTACAACAATAATGTATACAGAAGAAATGGAACAAAAAATCAAATAAGTGACAATGGTGTGATATTAGTTGTGTGTGTTTCAGTGACCTGTGTATGTTTCAGGGCTCTCTGGTTACCTGTGAGTTCCTACTCCAAAATTCAGCCAGCGTAAACCAGCAAGACAGCCAGGGCAGAGGACCCCTGCACCATGCCACTATCCTGGGCCACACAGGGTCAGCTCCACCCCCACCCCCCCCTGCTCCACTCTCAGCATGGAACCAAAATGGATTTATTCATGCTAACGCCCTTAGCCAGGCTGGATACCTAGTCAAGGATTTCAGTAATGTCAGGAAAATCAATCATGGCAGCAAACTGTAAAGTTGGGTCAAATTTGTATGTTTATTTACATAAACATACAGGACATCTGCACTGAAATGCTTGTGGTGAGGCATTGGTAATCACTCAACAGCAGCACTGACACTGATGCACATAACTAATGACGACATAATAATATACTAAATATAAACAAAATGTACAATATACCACAGCATGTAGGCAAAATAAACAATATGACTTCAGAAGGGTCCTTATGAGGAACTTCCTGTTATTGAATATATTAGACAAGGATAATCTGAGGGTAACAAACTATATACTGT